>NW_022103899.1:1882213-1902441 GCF_000313985.2 Echinops telfairi | reverse complement strand
GATGACAAATGAAGCATTATTTTTCACCCTACTGAAAAAGGCATGTTTTAAAATTAAAACCCATGAACAAATCTATCTACAAAATAATTCATTTTTTATATCAAACAGCTGCAGACCCTGTAATTGAAATAATGTGTCTAAGGTTACAAATGGAAAGTGTTAGGTATCATTCTTGAAGTGACAGATTAAGTTCCTAATCTAGTTATAGTAATAGCCATATTTGTAGTTTAACATAAATTAAGACTGTAATTATATTTGTGACTATTTTAAACAAAATAACAAATTCCTTTGTACCTGTGAATGTAATTTATAGCAAAGCCACGTTCATTTTCCAAACCAATCTATTTCACACTGCAGAAGTACTCTGGTATAATGGCATAATGTAATTCTTGTTGTAGAATTTTGAAAGAGTAGATTCACTAAAAGCACAGAAGAGGTTTGAAGATAAATGAAGACGCTATTCATTCAAGGGTAATTTCATCTTAGAACTATATGAAAGATGTTTCACTCACACAGGGTAGTGTATGGCCTCAGATTTAAGTGTATTTTCAGCTCAAATATAATGCTACTAGATTGATTATGTTGATATTGTATATCTAATACTAAAGAATTCTAGCCTTTTTCCATTTAAAATATCCTGTCACTTTTTTTTCATCTTTCACTGCTATGTCTTTATTGTTCTGCTTAACAACAACAAATTTAAAATTCCCGCTTGATATTTTTTGAACAAAGAAATAGTGACCCTACACCCTCTGCCTGAAACATTAGCCTATCATTTCTGTGAAGTATAAAAGTGGATTTTTGCTATTTTAAATATTAGTAAACCTTTAAATTGCTTATGTACTTTATATTAATATATTTATTTCCTTAGTTACTTAAAATGACAACTCTAATAGCCACTTAAATTCTGAATATACCTCATTTCCGACAAAACTTTAAATGTTCTATAGACACCATAGGGAGCTACAGGTACTGTCGGGTAAGCATTGGACTGCTAATCACAAGGTCAGCAGTCCAAACCCACTAGCAAGAGAAGGATGAAGTTTTCCTGTTGCTCTAGTTGAAAACCGACTCAATGGAAGTAGGGTGGTTTTTTACATATACCATATCACCTATATGTTGAGTGGTTAATATTAGTATTGAGAATTTCTTTAATTTTCTAAAATTTATTCAGTTTAGCTCAGAATTGTTTTTATAAAGATCTTGTTTCATATAATTACATATTTTATAAGAGCACATTTTGCACATTTAAATCATCCCATGTTACATGCATAAATGACAAAATGTTCTACTGCTTCTGATATATAAAAGGTGATTTAATATAGGCCAATTAATCTGAAGAATTGATGTCAACAAGCATCTTCACCCTCCAGGTTGCTAGTTTTCATTCAGTTAGAACACTGAAAAGGATTTTGTAAGTCCTTTGGTGACTAAATCCTCTCTACCCCTTAGTTTTCCCTTTTTCTCCAAACTTGAGAGGGAAGACGGAGCCTCATTCTGCAGACAATGATACAAGTGGGAGGAACGTACAAACTGGAAAAGACTAGCACCTTAGTTTTGAAACTGATTTTGGTAGCAATTGTACAACATTGCTTGATGTGACTTGAACTGTAGAATGGTATGATTTCTGGATTATCTCCTAATAAAATGGTTTGTGGGGAGGGGAAAACTAATATTTTACACCCCTCTGGAGCTTTTAAAAAACTGTATTAATATTTAAAATGCTTTTCATAAAATCGTATTCTATTAAGTCATATTATAGCCTATCCACTGGTGTCGTCTTACTCATACTTTTATCAGGTTTAAACTGACAGTTAAAAACTGCATACCATGAACAACATATAAATCGAAAACGTATCCACCCAGAGTGAGAGTTCAAAGCATTCTCTCTGATTCTCCTGGTGAGCGTGGGCTCTGGCCTGAGGGACCAGACAAGCCCACGAGGCTCTTTCCATGCTCAGTTTCTCCACTACAGCAACTGACCAGCAGTCACAAAGAAAAGAGATCCCACTCCTGCTCTTCCTCATTAAGATATTCTCAACTGACCACTGATTAATATGTCCACCTAAAGAGCCTCATTTGCTAAAAGGAAAAGGCGAGGGACAGCTAAGTACTTATCAGAAGATTTGACATCTTAGTGTTCCTGGCCCATCATTAACGGGCTTATAAGAACACTGGCTTTTTAACAATGCAATACGATTAACCAAGAGTAAATGCTTTGCTTTTAGAGATGAGGTATTTATTCACAAAGGGAAAGGCAATATGAAGCTAATCAATGGAAGAAGGATATTTCTCTTCACCTGAGTTTAATGCTATTCTTATAGGAAGATTCCTTTTTCTTATCCAAACAAAACTCACTGCCACTGGGGCGATTCCAACTCAGAGACACCCTAAATATGATTTCCAACACTGTCAACCTTTATGGTAAACCTTTATGGGGGCAGATTTCCATCTTTTTCCCAAAGAGCAGCTGGTAGGTTTGAAACACCAACCTGGTGGTTAACAGACGCACAGTAGGACTCCTTCTATAGCATATTAATAATTATCATCAATTTGAGGCACATTCATTAAATAAACTCAAATTTTGTATCATATTTAGATAAAGTCATACAGAAAAGGAAAATCATGGGGCCTTTTCAACTAGCTACATGCAAACTAAGTTAAATCAATTCTACAACGTATTGGAAACATTTTATTTTATAAAGACGTTTATATATGTGAAATCAAAATTAGGCATAAACTCGGCACTCATTATCATTTTTTGTGCTTTCGCTTTTAAAAAGAAATTTCCCATTTACTATCTAGTTTGATCCTCACAAGAGCCCATAATAAAGGTAAGACTGGTATTCTGAATGTTTGCATTCCAGCTCGGCCAAGTCCTAGTCATATAACTTTGGATCAACAACTGAACCTCTTACTGCCGCATCTGTGAAACAGGACTAACAGGACCTACCTCAGAGGGCTGCCCTCTGTGACAGCTAAAGCACTTATAACAAGGCCTGACACAGAGATTAATAAGCGAGGTATAAGTTTTAGCTACAACTATTGTTTTTATCAACATTCTCTGTCACTCACTGCCATGGCGTCTATTTCAACTCACAGCAACTCTATGAGATAGGGTAGAACTTCCCCAGTGGGTTTCTGAGACTGTAACTCTTTACAGGAGTACACAGTCCTACCTTTCTCCCACAGTCCAAAGCATAACCCACTATATCACCTGGACTCCAACATTCTCTGCAGCATGAGAATTAAAATAGCACTTGCCCCATACAGCTGTTGTGACAAGTGAATGAGTTAAGAATCAAATGCTCAGTACAGTGCCTAGCGTGAAGTAGGAATGTCACCAATGCTATTGTTTTCTGTTTATGTTTAAACAGAAAATATGTGGGCTCTTTGACCTTGGACAGGGCCTCTCTGAGTTTCAATTTCCCCAGCGTTAACATGAGACTAATCAGCACCAAACTAGGGTTATCTCCCTTATTCATAATGATTAAGAAAGGCCAAAGAAGAATCGATGACCCCTTTGAATAAAGACGTTGCCATGGACTGCCAGAAAAATAATCAAATTTGTCTTGGAAGAAGTACAGTCAGCATGCTCCTGAAAAGCAAGGCTGGTGAGATTTCATCTTATGAAACATGTCACAAAGAAAGATCAATCCCTGGAAAAGGACACAAACTTGGTAAAGTAGGGAGTCAGTGGCAAAGAAGTGGCTACAATAATGGGCTCAAACACAGACCTGAGGGTAAGGATGATGCAGGACCAGGCGTACAAGCATGATGCAGGACCAGGGGTGCTATGAACAGGAACTGGCTGGAGGGCACCTAACAATAACACAGTAGGGCTGTGGTAAGGACTGCTTGAGATAACAGCTCTCGGTCTATTAGCTGCCTGATATTCCATATAAAAGTTCTCCATCTATCAGTACACAAAAGTATTTGATGAAAATTAAATTTTGAAGACCACCTTACTTAAGACTTTATACATCAAACTATTTTCAATTACTTTTGACATTTTTAGGTATTATTATGCCTGAGGACTTCCATTATTTGTGCTGACCCTTATTAGGCCTATGTGTTACAAATCAAGAAGGTAGTAATAGTAATAATCAACATAGATGGGACATTCTCAGTATGCCTTTTCTAAGTGCTTTCCTAAGAGGATACGTCAAAAAATACGCAAGTAAGTTAAAAAGCATTGCCACTAAGGTCCAGTTCATTCATGCATGGGTTTACGCCAAGCAAAACTTGTTTAACCATGTCTCTGTCATAAGCAGATGGCTGCAGACAAATTTTATCAATAATACACTTGTCTAAGTCTTATTAAGGTCTAAGTCTTCACACACACACACACACACACACACACACACACACACACACATATGGCTCAATCAAAACAGTAGCTTCCAAGGAGATCTACTGGGCCAGTTAAATTTAAGCCAGAGAAGCCAGTTCAGAACGTTTTTTTAGAGTAATCCCAAAGGGATAACCTGGGAGGGGGGAAGGGGGAGATTCCAAAGGGATAATCTTAGTAGATTTTCTCAAAAGACACAATACATACAATCATGATTTGCAGCAATCTGAGGATAAGTAAATCATAGAAACAAAACTATCAAAATGTGAAGCTATTGTTTGTAAACATACCATCCACCTAGGTCTATACATTTCTAAAGACAGGGTTTCCATCTCTCTAACCCTTCCCCCCAAAGAATTATGCGCTCTTTGGTTTACACCACATCAAAATAGCCATTTTGGCAACCTTCAGGAACTCAAGTCATGTTCTCTTGAACATGTTCTTTTGAGTCATATTCTTTGAGTTTAGGTAACAAAATGAAATCTGAAGGAGCAAGATCAGGGGTATATGGTAAATGAGGCTAGGTGTCCAGAAAAATTCTCACAGAAACAGCCCTTGGTACCCTTAAACAATGGGTGGGTGCATTGACATGATGCAAAATATATTCCTCATCACAATTTCCCTGGCCTTTTTCTCACCGATACAGTTTTCCATTTCTTAAAGTTTCTTCATAATAAGCCCCTCAGACTCTCCTCCTTCAAGAAAATCTGCCAAGATCACCCCTTTGTACGACCAAAAAAACACCACACACAGTTACTATACCCTACTGAGATAGCCTCTTTTCCTTGAACTGAAGTGGCCCAGCAGATCCCTCAGAAGCCACTCTTTTGATAGGGCTTTCTTTGAAGACACCTTAAAGAGACCAAGACAAGTATATTACTGAGAATTTGTCTGCAGACATCCACTGACGGCAGAGGCATGTTTGAACGTGTTTTGGCTGGAATAAACCCCTGCGGGTATGAACTGAAACCCTAGTAGCAGTGTTTGTTTTTACTTCCCCTCATACATATGGGAAAATCGGCTTATATTTAGGAGGCAAGAGAGAGTAGTAGCATAAAATTATCAAAGTTCTTCTCCTAATCAATAGAAGCTCAAGTCTTCCAAACTGCTGAAAGTAATACGGGGATGTGAAATTTTGCTTTTCTTTCTCTAAATATGACAGAACTAGAAAAAGTTCCTGGGAAATTCCATGAACTTTAAATTGCATCTCTCTACTCATTTTTCGAAGCCTTCTCCTACATTTGTATTCATTAAAATACACAGATATTTACACACATACACGCACATATGTTTATATAAGGAACCCTGGTGACGCTGTGAGATAGGCATTGGGCAACGGAACACAACGTTGTCCAAACCCACCAGTCACGCCATGGAAGATGAGGTGGTCTACTCCCATAAAAACTTACATTATTGGAAAACACATAGGGCTGCTGTGAGCCCGAATCTACTCAGTGTTGGTAGGTTTGGTTGGTTGGTTGGTTGGTTGGTTGGTTTCTTTGTGTTTTATTTATCTGCACATATATGTTTATAAGCAAACACAAAGGTCATGAGAAACAGAGAACATGCTTTACTAACACTTCACTATATTCAACAAAGAAGATTATTTTATGACCAGGAAAACACTGCAGGTAATGCCAATATTTGTTGGATAAGAAAGGGAAAGTAAATCGAAGGAGAAATGGCCAGAGAAAAGAATTTGCCATATATACTCGAGTATCAGCCGAGGCACCTAATTTTACCACAAAACTGCATTAAAAATATGCTGAAAAACTCGGTTTATAAACAAGCATATACGGTACTTTCCTTTAACCTGAATAGATCTTTGATCAAAAAGAAAATCTTATCACTTAGTTTCAGGAGTATAATAAATAGCAAGTCTATGTGGTAAATAGAATTTAAATTTCTGATAGCTTAAATGACAGATTATTAAAATGTCTGATATTTGGTATCTGGTATCTTCTAGAAACTATACAGTTTATGGATACCTGTCACATTGTTTTGATCAATTTTACATCAAAAGTGAGGTCTTCCACTGATACTTCTAAATGGATACTGGTCTTCTCCACAGAAGAAAATTACTCCATAAAGTTTATATCAGATAGCTGGAAAAGTCACATTTGTAGTCATAGCTACTATCGGCTGTCAAGCCAACAATATTGAAGAAAACCAAGAGTTTTTAATATATGCTGGTTAATCTATCATCTAAGTGACATATAGGATAACAAAAAATGGAAATGGTTAAGCAAAATGCTACATTTTAGAAGTTCCCTTTTTCTGGCTTTATTTTTAATTTCAACCACAGTTTGAGATGAGAAAGCAAATTAACAGGAACCATCAGTAAAATATGCCCTAAGATAAGAGATGAACTACTTAGCAAAATGCAGTTTTTCTTTCCTTGCACAGATTATTTCAAACAGTTGTGTGTTTATATATATATCTATATGCAGTATATTATACTTTACATTATATATTATTAACGTACACACACGCAGGACTGTAAAAAGTTCATGAAAAGAGAGAATTAAAGAGATCATGGGATTTTTCCACAGGCCTTTGTACCCCGTGTGTGAATGTGTGTCTATATGTGTGTGTGTGTGTGTTTTCGGCAACAGTATGCTGATATATTGGTTTGGACTGAGAACAAATTAAACAATCTTTTCTGCGGTTTCTTAGTTTCCACACTAATAGCACATGGGGCTGGAAAATTATTTGCGGTGCAGGGGGTTGTTCTGTGCTTTGCAGGATGTTTAAGAGCATCTCTGGCCTCTACACATCAGATGCCAGGAACACCCAAATGCCACCCGTACTGACAATGGAAAATGTCTCTAAATATAGCCAAATATTCCGTAGGAGACAAACCTTACCCCTTGGTAAGAACCACTGTCTATTCCTACCTAAAATAGTGGGTGAAAATGACTTCAATTATACTTTTAAACTATCTTTCCGTTTAAGGGCTATTCACAGGGGCGCCCCAGATGGCTGTAAGAGGGAGACCAGAAACCTTCTTGAAAATGGAGGTTTTCATTTGTGTGTGTACTAGAAGGTCTTCTATAGCCTTCGCCAGATCTGAAAGAGGTACCCCAAAATGTCGATTTTTAAAAGGGTTATGAATAGTGAAAATAATCGGTGTCTTAAAGCTTTCTTTTCAAAGATATAAAGATTTAAAACACTAGTTAATACTCAGCAACAAATGTATTTGTGTTGTCGGTGATTGGTCAAGATTGCTTTCAGTACACCTATAAACCATTCATTCCACAAACATTTCTAAGGAAATACTATAGCCAGACACTGTGTTATTAATATTTCAAGGCTAAACTTAATTCTATCCCCTTCATAAAAAAAGAAAAATACGACCATTAGAAGCATAAATTCCCTAATTATTGCATATGAAGGGGATTCAAAATATTTGTGGGAAAATGGAACTAAAAGATATGGGGATTTTTCCACAAATTTTCAGAAGCCCTCTATTTCTGCCTATCAGAAGAAACCCCATTCCTTTCCAATGTTTCCTACCTTTCCTGGCTTAAACAAAATAAGCATGTACTAATGGCATACTATGTTTCAGACACTGTGATTAAGCCCAGAGAATATCAACTTGAATTTTAAAAAATACAGGCCTAAAATATAAGTGCCTGGAGTTGTGCGTGCAGTACAACAAAGCTCACTCCACAGTTTCTCTCTCCCTTTCCTGTCCGCAGGAAGCTACAGTCTCATCTCCAGTAAATGTCAAACCGTCAAGTGTCTCTCTGAGTTACCTTTTAGGTGTTCCATAGTAAAGTCCTCTTTGTGACTTAAATTCCAGCTAAAGAACTCACAGCCACGTGTGTAAATAACTATATTTCATACGAGACCCGACATCAGCATTCTTTGGAGCAAGCAATCACTAAATACCCTATCCTTGCTACAGTACCGTTTGGGGTTCAGAAGGCCACTGACCTTTTTCAATTATGTGGCTGTGATATACAACTTGAAGAGCTATTACATTCAATAAGTGTTTTGGTATAATAGACATGAAAATAGTCAATAAATAGAAAAGGAGTGGCTAGAGAAAGTTTGCTTCCAAATTTACCAAAAGGATTAAGGCTAGAATGAGTAGAACAATACACAAAACTACATCATGAATAAATCTTTATAAATAAGTTAGAAAATAACTGTGCCCATAAATGAGGCAGTACAACCACAAGTTAGCAATACCATCGTACCTAGCCAAAAGCAAAACTGCTAATAAAGTGTCTAGCACCGAAAAGTGATTTTTTAATTAAATGAATAATGAAGAGTTTTAGGCTTCTCTTATGTATTGACAACAATTAACTGAATGCTGCTACATAAAAATTACTTGTCAACCGAGAAGCAATGTGAATATTACAGATGATAGTAAATGACAGGGAAGCATTTAAATCTAGAGTATTGGACTTGCTGGAAGGAAAAAATAATTACAATACCAAATGATTCAAATCACCTAGGGGGTGAAAGAGCATTCCATTATTTACATCTTTACCTGCACAGCCAGAGAAGCAGCATTGTCAGAAAGCAAAATCTGCTCCTCTGTGGGAACACAATTAAAAGTCCACGTCAGTAGTGTGGCCACTAAACACGTCAAACATACCTAGGGTCTTTTTATTTGTGGAAAAGGATTCTTGTGTGTTTGTTTTCTAAAGAGGGCAGAGACATTAAAAATAATGACTATGAAATCCTTTACCAATGTTTTTATACAATGACAATTTTGGTTAAATGATCACAGTATACACATAACAATGAAACAGGACTACGTCCTCTAGTTAATCGTTCATTTCATTTTATCAGCACTATGTAATGAAGATTGTTCATTTAAAAACAAATTCCCTTTCAAGTTTTCAAGAAATATTCCTCTCCTTCTCATTAAAATTAAGTGAAACCCTATCTGTTCAAAGCCCGTTAGTTAAAAGTCAAAGCATTCACAATCATATAACACCAGCTTGCAGTTACCATCGCACAGTGTGTCTAGTCTGTCACACAAAAGAAAGATGACAAGCTCGCTGCAATAAAAATCCCATGCTTAGAAGACTGGGCCGCTGCCTATTAGTCTTCATTACTTTGCAGTCTTCTGACAACTGTAGCAGGCTGCTGAGCCCCAAATGGGGGCCATAATGTGATCTGATGATATATGAAGAGCTGCTAAAGGGAGCCTGAACCATCCTAGCCTATCCATTTTAACAGTCCCTTTTTACGGAGAGCCCACTTTACCACAGGACTTCAAAAATCTGCTGTCTCAGCTCTGGTGCAGTAAATCTGCCAACTGCGCTGGCAACCACATCATTTTACACTGCCCATAGCAGCCAATATAATGAGTCAATAATAAACTCGGGGCCTTACAGGCCATGAATAGTTGGTTTATACTGGCAAGTTTAGATAAAGCCTCCTAGACAAATTATGCAGGGGAACCCCCTTCTTTATAATTTATGTGATCTTTGCAGTAAATTATATTACTGAAGGTTTTAAAAATAAATATCTTTGTATATGAGGCCATTTTAAAATTGTGAACAAGTACCCACCTTTCAGTTGCTGATATAATGTAGCATTTTCAGGCCAGGGTTCTGCAGCTGTGGAAACAAGGCAGTGATAATTAGGCACAAAAGGCAAAAGAGCCTATCAATAAGCAGCCAACTTAATAATCCTGCTTTCCAAGGTTACTAATCATACTACCTCAGATTCTATAGTAACCTGTACCAGCGAATTGTTTGTAAGGCGTGTTTGATTTATTGTTTGGTGCTAATTTGTTTCTTATGAGGAGATGGGAGACATCTTGTGCCATCAAATTTTTGAAATTTTTAATTCAATAGCCTATCTGCTATAATTCTTTTAGACTCCTTCAAACATAGATCCAAGATGTTAATCATACATATTAAAAGCTACTAAACTTCTATCCCCTACCCCCCAAAAAAGGCGAAAGTTCATGTTTTATTGTAAACCTTTAACAAAATAAATTTTCAAATAGATGACACTGTACAAAAGAGTCAAATAGATCTGTATCAGGTGTGCATCTTTCTTTATAAGCTAGGAGTGTTTTAAAATAAAGAGGACCCCTTTTATATTCTATAACATTTCACTATCTTGACACCCCATCACCACTCCAGGTGAATAATTAAAGCAAAAGAACATGATGAAATAGTAAGTACCAACAACCTGACACAGAGCTAGCTAACCAACTCATTTGCATCCAGTAGCTTCCAACTTGCAGAATGGAGTAGAACTGTGTCATGGGACTTCCAAGCCTGCAATCTTAACCTAAGCAGGCTGCCACTTCTCTCTCCTACGGAGCAGTGGTGGGTTCAAACAGCTAACTTTCAGTTAGCAGATGAGTCCTTAACCATTGTGCCCCGAGGGTTCAATGAAATAAAGCTGTTGTTGTTGTTGTTGCTGAGTTGGTTCTGGCTCATAGCAGCCCACACACAACAAATGAAACTCAGGTTCTACGCACTCCTCAAAATTGTCATAACTGAGCCCATGATTACTAAGTTTAAGCCTGAAGTCAGGCTTGACATTTACCCTTCAGCTTCTTACCTAGTTAAGACGAGATACCAAGCAAATATTAGTAATTTGTTAGTTCTTAGAAAAAGCATGAGATTCAAATTTTGTCTACAAGCAGTACTTAAAAGGCAATGGCCGCACAGACGGAATGTTTTTTAAAAGAACTAAACTCACTGTCATCAAGTCAATTCCAATTCATAATGACTCTGTGGTCCAGGGTAGAACTATCCCTCCTGGTTTCCAAAATATTAAAACTTTATAGGATTAGACAGCCTCATCTTTCTCCCAAGGAGCATCTGGTGGATTCAAACCCTGGACCTTGGGGTTAGCAGCTCAGTTTATAGCCCATTACACCAAGAGAATATAATTTGTTGAATTCTTTGTAAAAGCCATAAGACATAAGAATAGCCAATTTTTTAAAATAATTTTATTGGGGGGCTCATACAACTCTTATCATAATCCATACATACAACTCTTTTATCACAATCCATACATACATCCATTGTGTCAAGCACATTTGTTGCCATCATCATTCTCAAAACATTTCCTTTCCACTTGAGCCCTTGGTATCAACTCCTCATTCCCCCCCCCCTCACAACAGTTGATAATTTATAAATTACGATTATTTTCTCATATCTTACACTGTTCGCCAATTCTAACACAATAACTGCATTTGCTCTCAGCAAAGAAAATAAATCAAGCAAGTAAGATTTGATAATGGATCATTTTTCTTACTGTTTACACTAAACTAAATCTCTGCTACGTAACAATCAAACCAGAGCCCACTGCCTTCTAATCTGCTTGGATTCAGAGCTGCACTCACTGAAGCAGACAGCCACGTTGGTCTCCCAAGAAGCAGCTGCGTCTAAGTTGGAACCTCTGGTTAAGTTTGAACCACTGACCTCCTGGTTAGCCACACACTTAACCACCACTGAACTACCAAGGCTTCTTGCCATAGCAACAGATTACCATTTTTGTAACAGAATTCTGGTTGTGTTTTGTTACTGTTGTTGTTTTAATTACACACATGAAATATTTCCTTAAGACTGATCGGCAGACCTCCTTAATTTGCTTTGAATTACACTTCAAAATAAAAAGAAAATCAAATTATATTATAAATTGTAAACCTCACTTTTGTCTTGGTTGGGTTTGGGCTATACAAAATTAAATTCATACTTAAGAATAATACAAAATAAAGGGCAATACACAGTTATGTATGTTGCTTATAAAATATTACATAAACATGTAAAACTATTTTCAACTTATATACCAAAGAGACTGAAACTGAACATTGATTCTATTTTATTGTAAAATTTTAGCAAAGTATAATTTCCATAAGAACCCAATTATCCTGCATAATAGTTTTCAAAATAAAAGTCAGGGAACTAAAAATATGCTGATACCAGCAAATTACTCAAAAATAAGCTTTTGGGATAAACTGTATGGTCAGCACACCTACACTGTTGACACATCTACACTAGAAACAATACAGTGAGGCTCATTCCTTACAAAATCCTAAATCATCAAAGATTCAATTATACAATCTATATTAATCTTATTAGAGCAATAAAAGATAGAAATAAAATTTATGAAAATTTCTAAGAATAAATACTGAAAATAAGTTTCTTGGGGGCACAGTTGCATGTTCCACACTGTGCCATGGGCCAAACTTTGCAGACCTCTGGTGTTCACTATGTGTGGGAAGACAGAAAAGGATGTTCAATTAAATGAACTGACCACCCATTCCCTAGATATCTGGTTAATGAAAGTTTTATTGAGCCTAATATTATCAATTATCTTAAAGTAATAGAGCATACTGTTTAAATAGTCTGGTAAGTTTAACTTTGGGCTAGATTTTTCTGATTATGTACTACACTTGAGTAATAAATCTTCAAAATAGTGGGAAAAAAGTATCTACTTGGCAGTAAAAATACGGTGAATATATTTAAGGCATTCTTTGATAAGCAGAAACTACTATGTAATATTACAGTATCCTCATATGAACAGCAGGAGCCATGGTGGTGCTGCTGGGCACCTATCAGAGTGCTAGCTGGAAAATCAGCAGCTGCTCCGGGGGAGAACTTGAGGGCATCTGCACCCACACAGATGTACAGCCTCAGAAAACCTGTATCGGGTTACTATGAGTCGGAATCAATTGATGGCACTAGGTTAAAATAAATCATTTTACAGGTCCCAGTTATTTCAAGATATAACCAACCAGGCCTCTGTGTTGGCATGGCACTAGGTTAAAAAAAAAACAAAACAGCAATTTACAGGTTCCAGTTATTTCATCACCACCCCTATGAATTATTACCTGACCACAAATAAGGAAACAGAACATCAAAAAGACCAATCCTGGTGCCATCAAGTGGATTCTGGCTCATAGCAACCCTATACAGGGTTTCTGAGGCTGTGTACAGGAACAGATAGCTTCATCCTTCTCCTTCCGAGCAGCTGGTAGGTTTGAACTACGGACCTTGTGGTTAGCAGTCTAACATCTACCCAATAAGCACTTCCACGCACCTTAAGAATAAAGAACCAAAAACATACCAAGCTCACTGCCACGGAGTAAATTCTGGCTCAGGGGGCCCTAGAAGACAGAGTGGAACTTCCCCTGTGGGTTTCTGCGACTGTAACTCTTTACAAGAGTAGAAAGCCTCATCTTTCTCCTGTGGAGTAGCTGGTGGTTTGGAACTGATGGCCTTGTGGTTAGCAACCCAATTTATAACCCTATGCCACCAAGGCCTCCATTAAAAATGGAAAACATGCCCATCAAAGTTGTTATTAAGAATCTAAAGGTAAAAAAGGGGTTAAGCATTTCACTTGCCAAGATACAAACTATTTCAAACTCAAAAATTATTATTGAAAACAAATTCTCAGAAAGCAACCCTACCTACCACTGTAAGGGCAGTCGTGGTTTAGCGGCAGAATTCTCCCCTTCCAAGTGCAGACCTGGGTTTTCATTCCTGGCCAATGCACTTCATAGTGCTACCCTCTATCTGTCAATAGACGTCTGTGTGTTGATATGATGCACAGATTTCAGCAGAGCCTCTAGGACAGACTAGGAAGAAAGGCCTGGCAATCTACTTCCAAAAATCAGCCAATGAAAATTCTATGGATCACAATGATCCGATCTACAACCACTCATCGAGATGGCACAGGAACTGGCAGCACGCTGTCCCGTTTCTGCACAGGGTGAAACTCGATGGAGGCAACATAACAGCCCTGCCAAAACATACGTGATTTGCTTCACACGTAGAAATCATCAGTTAAATAGGGAAGGCAATGAGATTGATGAAAACCTATATCATCCTGTCATTACAGCATCTTAAAACTCAAGGGCATTTTTTACGGAAGATAGATAGATTAGATAGATAGATAGATAGATAGATAGATAGATAGATAGATAGATAGATAGATAGATAGATAGATAGATAGATATGAAACAGCTGAGTATGCAAGGAATGACCAAGCCTATAAGCAGCACTCAGACTATACAAATATCACTAGCTGACGTATATTGCTTATAGAAACCACCTCCAATAATTATCTTTTAAGAAGACATGGGGATACCAATTTATAAACTATCAAGGGCTCATGAGGGAGGGGGGAGCGGGGAGGGAGGGGAAAAATGAGGACCTAATGTCGGGGGTTTAAGTGGGAGAAAATGTTTTGAGAATGATGTACAAATGCGCTTTACACAATTGATGTGTGTATGGATTGCGATAACAGTTGTATGAGCCCCTAATAAAATGTTTACAAAAAAAAAAAAAGGAGACATGGGGAAAGATATCATTAGTGTATCATCCAATAATCATGCCAAAGGTGAAGATTCTAAACTGAGTGGCAGGGGAATGGGTCCACAAATTGACCATGCAGGTCTCACTCTAAGAAATGGTAACTATCTTCATAAGATACGATAAATTCATATGACATGAACATTATCCTCTACATAATAAAGGATATACTTTGTTGGATACTATGTAGAGCAATGAAATTAAAAGATAATGGAATTTTTCCACAGACTTTTTAAAGCCCTCTTGAATTAATTTAAGCCTTCCTATGGAGAACAACGCTGGTGATGCTGGACGGATAACCGAAAGGTTAACAGTTCAAACCCACGAGCCACTCCATGGGAGAAGGATGAGGCTGTCTACTCCTTCTAAGATTTACCATCTCAGAAACCGCATACAGGCTCATTCTGAGTCAAAGAGACTCGATGCAGTTGGTCTTATTTCCCAAGACAAACAAATCAATACCCACCTCTTCTATGTGTAAAAATCAGATGCTGCCTAGCCAAACTGGCCCATAGTAAGCCATGTCTGTCTTAGAGCTGTGCTCCATATGGTTTCAATTGTGTTCCACATGGCGGACTAATAGGCCCGTCTCCTGACCTAAGGCAACTCTTGGTAGAACAGAACTCCATACTTTCAGCCTAAGCTGTTGATTAAATTAACTGTTTGCACCACCCAGACATGAGAGAGAGAATGGAACTGACAAATTGAAATTTAAAACATTCAAAATGCAAAATGTTTTACAATACTAATAAGGCATTTTCATCTTTTCTAGTTTTACTCCAGCTGACCTGAAATTATTTAAGCACAGTGAATAAAATTTCTCAATTCACCTACTTGGCCTAAGTTCAACTGCTACTACCCAAAGCACTCTGAGGCAAAATGTCTTCTTTAAGCTCCTTTTGGGAAGAGCTGATCTTAAATACAGATGGTGAGACTATATGCTTCTGAGAAGGAATGTGGCAGGAAATGCGGATAAAGGGAGAACATTCATCCAATGCTGTCGGGTGCAGGTTACTGGTATTACCATAACATCCTAAGTAAACAGTACGTTTGTTTGAGACCCATCACTAACAGGATGAGACTTGAGCTAAAGACCAGAATCTTCAACTTGATCTATGGGATCCTACTTGGCCTTGGACATCTCTAGCTCACAGGCCTTGTCACACCTCCTCAGCCCACTCTCTTCACTCCAGTCACACTGACCTGCATCCAGTCGGTGACTGAGCCATGCTCCTTTCCGTCCAGAAATTGACTTCTGTTATTTCGTCTGCTTGGAACAATTATTTACTACCTATAATCCTCATACCTCAACTCACACATCTCTTCAAGCAAAGCCAGCTTCATGGAGGTGCAGGGTCCTTGCTTGGTTTAATGCCCTGCTGTTGAAGCCTTGAAACTCTTAATAAATTTTGAACAAGGGGCCTCACATTTTTGTTTTACACTGGTTACTACAAATTACATACCAGTACTGTCAGTCTTCAATGGCCTCCCTGAACAGTTTAAACACTCCAAAGCATGCCCTTTGTCAATTCTTACACATTATACACTGCTTTGTACCACTAATCACACTCACTATTTTACATCAATTCGGGTGGCTATTTGATTATCTTCCCCATTAGAACAACAAAACCAAACCCACTGCTAGAGTCAATTCTGATTTACAGCAACCCTATATAGAATTTCCAAGCCTGTAAATCTTTACAAGAGCAGACAGCTCTGTTTTCTCCCCCAGAGTAGCTGGTGGGTTTGAATCATTGTGTTTAGCAGTTCAACGCCCAACCCACAGTACCACCACGGCTCCTTCTCCTAGAACACAAGCACCAAATACCCAGGATTCGTGTTTCATCTTTGCTTAGGACTTTCATCTCTAGCACCTCATACGTAATAAACCATCAGTAAATACTGGCTGAATAAACCTTCATTTTTATGATTACCATTATTGTTATTACTCTGTACCATTTAGGGTAAAAATCCAGCAGGAAAGAGATGGGAAATACGCAACATGACAAAAAAAGGGAAACTTTTCCCAGAGAACTTCAAAACTACGACTAACAATACAACTCTAGAAATATCAAATGGCAGCCTAGAATAATTGCTAGAACCGAATTCTATATGTCTGACCCATATACCAACCCCAAAACTAATGAATAATATAAGAAATATATGGTTCTCACCAGACATCACCATTGGCAGGTCTAAGTCTAATGGGAAAAGCCCTCGACCACCTGGCAAGCCACCTCACTATCCCCCTTTCCACACCACAGAGCTTGAATCCAGAGGCCACCCTGTTTGTGAACCTCAGGTCTCTGTCAAACTACTTGTATAAGCACAAATTCCGAAGAGGATGAGAAGTCATCTGCTTAGTATTTCTTTTCTGAGCTATATATATGTATACATTACAAAGCATATACAAAAAAATTTTTAAGAGATTTTTAAAAGATGCAAATTCAAGTTCAATAGTTTGTTCTTATAACGCCAAGGATTGTCTGTCCATATCCCACTTTACTTGAGAGAACATCGCTCTCAATAATTAATTGCTTGACATTTTAATATTAGCCATTCATATAGTTCTCCTCTGTCCTGTTGAAATCATCTGCAACGATCAAGCAAAAAGCTTGGGGAGGAATGAGCACACGTGAATTAGTAAGGAAGATGAGGATCCTTCCTGCCCACCTATCTACCTAAAAGCAGGAACTTTGTATCCAGCCAAGGTCCTTAAACTTCCCCAAACACACTTCATAAGTTCTCCTCTTCATGGCAATGCTCAAATGGTTCTCCAAGACCCGTAATCGTCCCTCACCACATGTCCAAACCCTACATCTTTCTCAAGATCAAGTTTAAATGCCACCTCCATGAACAAGGTTTTTATAACTAAACGAATCTAATTTCTCCTTTATCTATACTGTCCACAGCACTTTGCGCTTATGTTTTATATTTCCAACACTATCCCAATGTTATATCAGTATCTTATCTCAGTAAATTCCTAAAGTGTGAAAAATTCCTATGGTCTCAGTATTTATTAAAGATGCAGCTTCTTAATTGTTCTAAGCTGAGCATGGCATTTAGAATAATATATTCCAAAAAGGGAATTCAAACTAAGCAAGATTAAAGCTTTTTGTCTAATTAACATTTAAAGCTAATATCTTTAATTATAAGAATTCCAAAGTAAAACTACCCACCTCTATCAGAAGTTAATTTTTCAGGATAAAGAAATCACTATGTGATTTTCTTTTTTTTTTTTTTCTTTTCACTATGTCATTTTCATACCAAAGCAGGAACTTACTCAAATATGTTACTGGCCTGCATTAGTTCACTCTTTAAAATTAGAATTACTTCTTAATAGCTAAAGAGCCACTAAAAGTTCTATCACTTGTAAAAGAGACACTATATTCCTAATTTACAATATAAGGTACATCTAAAACTAAAACCAGGATCAGAGCTAACAACCAAGCTCATATCAAATGAACATTATTAAAAGTCTTATATTCACTTAGTCTTTTACCTCTAATCCAGTTTTGCCAAAGTCTATATCCCAATTACTTTACATTCTGTATCTCCTTTAAAACTCACTGCCGTCTAGTTGATTCCAACTCCTAGTGACCCTCTACAGGCTTTCTCATTCAATATTCACTGCCAAAGAGCTGATGCTGACTCACAGCAACCCTAGTCTAGGGCAGGGTAGAGCTGCCCCTGTGGGTTTCCAAGACTGTAATTCTTTACAGGCGCAGAGAGACCCATCTTTCTCCTGTACAGGCATCAGTAGATTGTAAATCATCACAGAAGCAGACAGCCTCATCTTCCCGAGAAGGGTTTGACCCACCAACCTTGCCATTAGCAGTCCAACACTTACACAACCAGAGCTGAGTATTTCTCTTACCAGGCGTAAAAGAGCTTCTTAAAGTTTCAGTCTTTAGTAGGTAAGGAATGTTTTATATTCAAATTTTATACTCAAATGAGTACTTTCAATGTTTTTAAAAGAAACTTTCTCCACTCCTATGGGCATTTATGTGACAGAATAACAAAGCACACACTTAATTTTTGAAAGTCAGAAGAGAAAATATATAAATATATATATGCTACATGAGTTGTTTTTAAGCTGTATCCCCAACCCCCCCAAAAAAATGTTCATTTCTTAATTTATTTGTCATCAAGCTATCAGCGTTTTTCTTATTATGATATTTTTAAGTAATTTTATTGGGAGTTCTTACAGATATAACAATCCATAATTCAATTAGATCAAGCATAAGTGTACAGCTGCTGCCACCATCATTTTCAAAACACTTTCTTCTTAAACTCTTTTATATTAGCTCTCCATTATCCCCTTCCTCTCCCACCCTACCCCCCAGGAACCCTTATTATTATATTATTTTATATTATATTGTATGATAATATAAATATTTTTATATTATTATTATTATTTTGCTTTATCACCTAATGCAGTTTCTTAAAATAATTTTATGTACTGTTAGTTCACTATAATTTTCAGTCAAGTGACTGCTGGCCAATGACTTCACCAGGGCCTCTCAAAGACTTCATAGTTACTTCATCTGCAGTATTCTCTCTAAGTGTCAAGTTGGGTAGATGTCATTCTGGTGGCAGATGATCTATTTTCTTCCATTCAAGGTATTTCACAGCTTGAAAGTGCTATGACCTAACTCACAAGTACAAATTCCAAAGGCCAGCTCATGACGATCTAATCTAAGAGGGCAAGACAAGGGCCATGAAATAAGGTGCCCTTTTTTTTTAAGTTCTGCATTCTTAATGTGCGTCGTGACAACTCTGGCATGTGAATGTAGGTGAAACATAATTCGTAGAATAATAGGCACCAATATCACACAGTGCTTCAGTTCTGTCATATTTCCAATCCATCAAATTGATTAATGTGATAATAACTCCACACAAACCTATCATTTGTGCACGAATGAAGTCAACCCAGTTTATCCTTAGGCAACTAGATTCCAGAAGCTCGCTGATGCCCCCTTCTCAGCCTACCCGACAATTCAGACAGTGCTGGATAAAAGGACTAAGAAGCTTGGACAGTCTCTCCCCAAATTTGGATGGCTTTGGGCAAAGGTAGAAATACAAATGCTACCATTAAACAAAATGCCCAAAGAACATTTGGCAGCTCTTTCCGATGGAACGCTTACTGTAGACACAGAAAGAAATATACTACTTTTATATATAGAAAGACATAACTACCATTTACAGCGGTGCAGTTATTGATAACTAGTTAGACACTGAGTTTAAAACACAGCAAGTTTTAAGGCAATTATGATAGAAAGCTTCATTTACAGTAGATGTGTATGATGTTTCTAGTTAAAATGAGATGATACAAGACTTCACCAATTTGAGTTTAGAGGGCTAAGTATTATATTTAATAGCCATTCAACCTGCAGAGTATTATAATTCAAAAATAATACTGCATCTCAAGATAATATTGATCATGAAATGATTAAATAGTAATGTCCCGTAGGGAATCATTAATGATATGACATAGGATGTGTAAGCAGGAAGTAATTCCTCCTACAACAGGAATTTAAAATCAGTCTCCCATCACCCAAGCAGTCAGC
>NW_022103899.1:1875398-1881071 GCF_000313985.2 Echinops telfairi | reverse complement strand
GTACAAATGCGCTTTACACAATTGATGTGTGTATGGATTGTGATAAGAGTTGTATGAGCCCCTAATAAAATGATTTTTTAAAAGCCTCAGCTTTCTCCCACTGAGTGGCTGGTTTCAAAGTGCTGACCTTGCGGTTCGCAGCACAACTCATAACCTACTACACTACTAGGGCTTGCCAACACTATTTGACAACAGAAAGCCAAAGAAAAAGGAAGCATCGGGCTATTAACTGAAGGATTGGTAGTTCAAGCCCACCAGCCACTCCTTAGGAGAAAGATGACAGGCTGCGTTCTTAAAGAGTTACAGCCTCAGGAATCCTGTATAGCAGTTGTGCTTTGTCGTATAGGGAGGGCCCCTATGGGTTGATAGAGGGTTAAGTCCTTTGACAAAAGGGTAACTCAAAAGTACTGCTACATTCCAGTTCAAATAGTCACAGATTTATTCCACGCAAAACGTGTTTAAGCTTATTTCTTCGACCAGCGGAAGGCCACAGAAAACCTTCTCAGTCTCACTAGCGATTCCTCTTTTAAAAAAAGTGTGGGTAGCTTCTGGGCTACTTTGTCTTTTGTCTTCCAAGAGGACTCCAGGGTCCAGGAGTGCCTCCCCACCTGCCGAGGAGCGTTCTTCGCTCCCTCTGCCGACACGCTTGTGGATCTGGGATAAAAATGTGTGTGTGGATGAGAACCAACGCCCCTGGCTGCCCATAATCATTCAGACGGAGAATGGCTTCCGAGTGATGATGCAGCAGGAGACTGTCTCCCTGGGGGAGCCGATCTCCCCAGCCAGCTCCCCCCACTGGAGCTGCCTCTGATATGGCAGCTCTACCCTGGACTGCAATACCGGGACTCTGATGCCAATTACTGGTGCGCAGTGTGCCCCTTGATGCAAAGCGGTAAGGAGAGGCTGGTTCTCCAGAAGGTGCCAGAGGAGGACTAGCAGGAGTGGCCTGGTTTCCCGGTTCCACCACCTCTCACTCTAATGAACCTGATTCCTGCTGACGTTCCGGGCAGATGTCTGTTCACGTTCCCCCTTTGCTGTCCACTCTCGGCTTGCTGTCACACATCGGGTCTGGGAGGGAGTGGGTGATGGAGGATGAACCACCCTGCCCCTCAGGTTGTGCTGGGCCTGCCCTGCCTTCCCACCCACCCCACCCCACCCCCACCAGCACTGCCTGGTAGCTGGGTACCACCGGGAGGACTTCATTTGCAATGACTTTCTGCAAGGCCAGCTCTGCTTGGTTTTGTGTCAGGGGCAGGGTGATGGCCTTGGCCTCCACCTCCCTCTCCCTCCATCCCCTTCTCTGACCATCCCTCACAGCAACAGTGGCACCACCTGACCCCGGAATTCTGCCCATGTGTGCCCCGGCCCCAGCATGTTCTGGTACAGCTCAGGGGAGGGTCAGGAAGGAGCTGGGATCCAGAGTGTCCTGGTTAGCAGCCCCAGAGGTCACCGGGCCAGACAGGCAAGCAGGTGGGGCTCACGTTGCCCACCTGTTGCAGGGCTACAGGCTGGACACACCACACACCACGGGGGTGTTGTGAGATGGCATGCAGAGTGAACACTTTGTAATGTTGATTAAATGTAAAACAGTTCAACAACAAAAAAGAAGGGTACTTTTTTGTGCCATAGATAAAAAATTACTTTGATGTCATTACTAATATTAAGTTTAACAAAACCAAAGAGCCCAACATCCTAACCCACTGAAGTCCTGCAATAAGTTTATGGGAGTGCTGCACCACACAAAAAATAACAGTTCTGTATTTGCTTTTAATTTTAATAGTCTTAGTGACATACAATTCACATCACATAATTCAACGGCTCACACATATAAAAAGTTGCGCAATCATCGCTAACTGATTTTAGAACTTTTTCTTCATTCTTGTACTCATTAGCTCCTCATTTCCCCCAACCTCCTCTGCCATACCATATGAAGCTCTTAATCCAGTACTGTCTCCAGAGATTTACCTATCCTGAATTTCATTTGGGGGAAAAATACATACACACACTCTCACACACACACACACAAAATAGTAATCCGAATAATAAGTATAACAAAATAAAAAGGGGAAAACTTCAACAACAAAAAATCCCAGAAAATAATAAAAACTAGAACAAATTAAAATGGGTCAAAAGGGAGAAAAAATGGAAAAGGTGTTAAATTTTAACCTAACACTACCATTGAGTCAACTCTGACTCAACACTAACCCTATAGGACAAAGTAGAACTGCACCTATAGGTTTTCAAGATTGTAATTCTTTACAGGAGTAGAAAGACTCATCTTTCTCCCAGGGAACAACTAGAGGTTTCAAACTGCCAACCTTTCGGTTAGCAGTCTAATGCATAACCACCATCCCACCAGGACTCCTTCTTAACCTAACTACCTCTGCATTAATTCCAACGCATTTTGTCTCATAGCAAGACCAGTCACATCCCTGGTCAATGGTCAGGGGGAATTCTCCCAAGGTTTAATCCATGTAGGACCCGGCAAATAGATTTTGGATTTTCACTGTTATCAATAGATTAATTCCAACGCATTTTGTCTCATAGCAAGACCAGTCACATCCCTGGTCAATGGTCAGGGGGAATTCTCCCAAGGTTTAATCCATGTAGGGACCCGGCAAATAGATTTTGGATTTTCACTGTTATCAATAGTCTCCTGCAAAAGACATGCTCAGAACTTAAGCTCTAATACAGTTCTCTCCTCTGGTCTTAAATTTTCTTATTTATATTTCTTGGATCACGCAGGCTGGTGTACTTCTTCAATGTGCACTTAACCGGCACCTCACTTAGATTGCTGCTTGTTTTAAGACAAGCCATTAAGACCCCAGGCACTATTCATTGTGATAACTGGCCACCATCTGATTTCTTCATCATACTTTGCTGTAGCACCATATTGTCAATCTCTCAAGCATTTTAAGGATATCAGAGCTACCGATGTCAGAATCCCACAGGATTTGAGATTCCAACTTTAAGGAGCCATCGTGGCCTCAGCAAGTTTGGACTGGATGGGTGCCAAAAAGCTGCACAAAGAGCCAGTTCAAAGAGTTGATCTTCCCATTAGTTTTCTAACCAAGTTCAAAGCTGAGGAAGACAAACAACAACTAACAGAGGGCAATCCAGAGAGAAAAGTCCAATGCTTAGCAAATGTATAGACCTAGACGAAGAACATGCCCAGAACAAGAACCTCATATGTTGATTATTTTGTTTTACAAAGGTTTTTATGATTTAGTAGCTTTTTTTTTTTAACTTACCCTTGTATGCTACAACATGAACCTCAAAAGCATTATGCCGGTGAAAGAAGAAGCCAATCACAAAAGAAAACATACCGTATGTTTGCATTTATATAAAATGTCCAAAACAGGCAAATCTACAGAGAAAGAAAATCTTTTATTGGTGGTTGCCTCAGGCTGGAGGAAGGAGCGGGGAGTGACTGTAAAAGGGTACAGGATTTCTTTGGGAGAAGTCCTCAACTCTATAAAAAATACTTTTAAAATCAGTTAACTGTACACAAACTTAAAGGGGTGAATTTTATGGTCTGTCAATTAAATCTCAATAAAGCTGAGGCAGCAAACGGAACCTTTAAAAAGACTTGTAAGGCAGTCACTGTGTACAATGTGCATGTTCTCAGTGCTTGACACACATTAGCTATCTCACAACAACTTTATGAGGTAGGTACTATTATTATCATTTCTATTTTGCAATTAAAAGAAAAAATTGTGACACAAACCTAAGGAATTTGCCCAAAGTCACAATGCTGGTATGTGACAAGAGCCTGGATTTGAACCCAGAGTAAGCAAGCATGCAAATACCAACCAAGCAGAGCTGATAAATAGTCTCTAGTAATAAGGATAGGAATTATAGTCCATTATAGTCATGCTACAAGAGTGATTCTCAAGGCTTGGTGTGCAATATTATATATTTCCATCAGCCCTTAATCTTAGAGCCTCTGGTATGTGTAGACATGAAGACTAAGAAGCTACACTTACAAAGGCACTCCCAATAAATCTGATGCAAATGGCTTATGGATAACCCACCCCACGCCCCAAAAAAGGGCTGTCCTAGGCCCCCAAAATGCCCTTGAAATGAGATTAAGTTGTTTTCAGTTCTAATATCCACTTGCCTCAGACTATGTGGTAGTGGGAATCTGTGCAGGCTAACTTTATTCAGGAAGATTTTTGTCCATCTTATTCAAGTATTTGTGGATATGGCTTAAAGCTATGTTTTAAAACATGCCTTAGTAACATGCTGTAATTTTATAGTGCTCAATAATTAGCCTTTAAGATTAATGAACTGAGGCGCACTTATTTTGGAACCAAAGTGGTTAAATGATAGCTTTTCCATTAGATGTAATCAATAATGAAAGTAAAATTAAGTTAGTAATTATGAGACTTGGAACATCAGCCAGCTAAACCTAGAGATCGATTTCAAAATGGTATACAAGGATCAATTTCATAAAACTGACAAACTTCTGAGGGTTAACAAGGGTCACAAAAATAAATAAACTCATAATATCAACCAACAAATAACAGACTACAGTGAATACTAGTAAAATTAAAAACCTTCCCTTCTTAATAAATATGCATGTGTCAGGTTTTCAAATGATTATGTTTAGACTTTGGCCCATTAGAAAGATGAGCCACCATTTTCCATTAATTTCCAATATAAAGCAGGCTGACTACTTAGGGTTATGAAGTACTAATAGATCAGAACCTTGTAGCAAGAACTCAAAATTAGCATTCTCTTTCTGAAAGTGATCAGATGAGATTGCTGAGAGGAGGAAAGTGTGACACGTGTCTGGGCTTCCTTGGAAATGCAGGTGAGCCTGAGTGCAAGTGCAGAACCACAGAAACACAGCTGGTCAAGATTAAGAAGGCCAAGAACACAGAGAAGACAAACAGCCACACACGCGTATTAGATCTCAGTAACGCTACCTCTGAGGTGCAATAGTTCAACGGTTCTCTAAACTTAATCCTGGGAAATGAAAAATAGATATTCTTCAAAGTAAGGAGTAGTTCTCTCCACTACTCTAAACCAAATACTCTGCTATTAATCATAGCCCCGATGTTTGTTTCTTTTTAAGTTCTGAACTCACTGTTTTAAGTACTTTACATACATTCCCAACCCCACATTAAGCTAAGGAAGTTAAAACCTACTTCTCATCCCTCACTGACCCTAGCTAGCTATGAAATAAATGACCCCCCTACAGAGGATTTGACTTGTCATTACACCCCCTGAAATCTTGGTAGAACTGTAAGATTTCCCAAGAAGCAAATAAAGAAAAAATAAGGTAACAGCCTTTTCAACAAAGAACCCCTTGGCTATGAGATAGAGATAGAAAATCCTCAGAGATTTTTCTTTTAAGTTAAATGCATTTAACTGAAAACAAACATAAGTTATTAAGCATCAACAGTGTACCAAGGACAATACTAAAACTTGCCTTGCTCTCTGGGGTATAATTTTGAGAGTAGGGGTGGCATAAAGGGAAAGGAGAATGATGCTCACCTTCCCAACACAATTGGTGAAGACAAAGCAGGTGCATAAGCAAATGTGGCAAAGAAAGCTGATGGTGCCCGGTTATCAAAAGATATAGCATCTAGGGTCTTAAAGGCTTGAAGGAAAACAAGCAGCCATCTAGCTCAGAAGCAACAAAGCCCACGAGGAAGCACACCAGCC
>NW_022103899.1:1872006-1874822 GCF_000313985.2 Echinops telfairi | reverse complement strand
TGCCAGGGAGTTAAGTGGAGAACAAATGTTTTGAGAATGATGAGGGCAATGAATGTACAAATGTGCTTTACACAATTGATGTATGTATGGATTGTCATAAGAGTTGTATGAGGCCCTAATAAAATGATTTTTTAAAAGTGGGGGGAGGGGAGAAAGGAGAAATTGGTTGGTATACACGAACAATCATTTACAATAGGACAAGTGAATATATGACCCAGTCAAAAATGGGCAAAGGAACTGAATAGACATTTCACCAAAGAGAATATTCAAATGGCCGGCAAATATAAGAAAAGACTTTAATGTTTTTAACCATTCAAGATATACAAATCAAAACCACAATGAGATAATACTTCACTTCCAGTAGGATGGCAAAAAAAAATTTTTTTAATTTAAGGTAATATCAAATGTTGAAGAGGATGTGGGGAAATTTGAACTTTTATCCATTGCTAGTGGGAACAAAGAATATTCCCACTATGTACAGTCATTGTGGAAAAGAGTGTGACTGTTCTTCAAAAAACTAGAAATAGAACACCAAAAGACCAAGTGGTCATTCTGCTAGGTACGTACCAAGAAATTTAAAAGCAGCACCAATGTAGCACTATTCATTGCAGCACTATGCACAATAGCCAAACAGTGGAAACCACCTAATTGTCTATCAACAGATAAATGGGTAGGTACAATGGAATCTACTACTGCTCAACTCAAATGTCCTGATGTGTATAGCATAGCTGATCTTGAAAACAGCGATAAGTCAATCACAAAAGGACAAACAGTGACTTATCTCACATGAAATGTCAGAGGATGACAGAGGCAGGCCCAAGCCGAGCTACATAGACCCCTCCCCAGAAAAATGTAACACGGAGGACAGCACTGAAGATATAGCCCAGGGGGTGTCTGTCCAGATCACACAGGTGCAAACTAAGAAGGAAAGAGAGACAGACAGACAGACAGAGAACCTCAACATGGCTCACCAAGGCCAATGCAGAGAGGACCACAGGGTCGGCCCCACAAGACACAACACGAGACACCACATTCCCTCACTGGTCCACATCACTAAGGGGGACAGCACTGGAGACAGTGTGCAGAAGTGGGCCTGGTCTACCCCAGGCAGTGGGGAGAAACACAAAGGGAGTACAACAGGAGCAAGGGGCACACAGTAACAAAGTCCCCGAGGAATCCTGAAAATAGACTTCTGACTGGGGGGACAGGGCTTGGCACCTTATCAGACCTGATTGGAAAACACACATAAAGGTCCGCAGACAGACCTGGAACTATCTATCTGTTGTTTGTTTGTTTGTTTGTTTGTTTGGTTGGTTGGTTTGGTTTTTCACCCTATATCTATATAAGATAGGCAGGATAAAGTATCCCAAGAAAAAAACAACAGGACTGGTGGTCCCAGGGGACATGGGAGAGGATGGGGAGGGCTAGTGAGGTGCCAAAAAAATCAGGGATAAGGAAACAACAAGAGATCTAAAATTGAAGGTGAGGAGGGCATATAATGTTTGGTGGCCTTTGATCAAGTACAATGTATCGGAGGGAATTACTGAGAGCCAAATGGAAAGCGAGCTTGATAGTGGGACTGGAGGAAGGTATGAAGAAATAGAGGAAAGAAGTAGGAGGCAAAAGCATGTATATGTGTAAATATATTAATTTATAATGAAAGAGATAGAGGCCATTGGACATATATTTATATGTTAAGTATTAAGAAAGCAGACAGAATTTGGGCCTCTACTCAAGGCCTCCCTAAACAGAACACTTTGTTCTGATAATCTGGCACTCTTTAATACTCACCTTCCCAACATGGGTGCATAAGCAAATGTGGTGAAGAAATCGGATGGCGCCTAGCTATCAAAAGATATAACATCTGGGGGTCTTAAAAGCTTGAAGTCAAACAAGCGGACATCTAGCAGGAAAACAAATAACCCCACACGGAAGAAGCAACCAGCATGTGTGATTCAATGGGATCACACATAAGAAGTACCAAAAGATCCAAAACAAACAATTATATTAATGCAAAAGAGGGGGGTTGGAGTGGATACCCAAAGCCCATCTGTATACAACTGGACATCCCCCCACAGAAGGGTTACAAGGAAGGGACGATTCAACCAGGGTGCAGTATAGCACCAAGGAAATCATTCCTCTGGTTCCTGAATGCTTCCTCCCCACCAATACCATGACCCAATTCTACCTTACAAATCTGGGCTGACCAGAATACACATATTAGTACAGATAAGAGCTCTTGACACATGGAATTCAGGACAGATAAAACCTTCAGGAACAGTAATGCAAGTAGCAATACCATGAGGGTAGGATGGGGGAGATCCCATCACAAAGTTGGATATATAACCCACCAAGGGGGATGGATAACAGAAATGTGGGTGAAGGGAGACAATGGACAGTGTAAGACACAAAATAATAATAATAATATATAATTGATTAAGGATTCATAACAGTGAGAGGATAGAGGAGGGAGGGGCAAAAAGAGGAGCAGAAACCAAGGGCTGAAGTAGAAAGAAAATGTTTTGGAAATGTTGATGGCAACATATGTACAAGTGTGCTTAATACAATTGAATGATGGATTGTTATACGATTTTTAAGGGCCCCCCCAATGATTTTTTAAATCAAAGTCAAGAATAAGCAAATGTATAGTTAGGTAGTTAGTTTATTGTGCCAACCTGGCCGATAAACACATGTGGGGTTAATTGAAAGGTGGAGGGATAGATGGCTCAGTGAGCCTCGCCTTTGGAGTTCTCGGGTCTCTTGCTTTGTGATGGTCGGACCAGGGTGCAGCTGCCTTAGCCAGTTCCCTGCTTTAG
>NW_022103899.1:1864681-1871266 GCF_000313985.2 Echinops telfairi | reverse complement strand
CAATGCCCATCTGTAGACAATTGGACATCCCTCACAGAGGGGTCACAGGGAAGAGATGAGCCAGTCAGGGTGCAGTACAGAACCGATGAGACACAACTTTCCTCTAGCTCTTTGGTGCTTCCTTCACCCCACTATCATGACCTCAATTCTACCTTACAAATCAGAATAGACCAGAGCATGCACACTGCTACAGTTAAGAGCCCGCAACACAGGGAACCCAGGATAGATAAACTCCTCAGGGCCAACAATGAGAGTAGAGATACCAGGAGGATTAGGGGAAGGTGGAGGGAGAAAGGGGGAATCAATCTATATGGTATCAGACAATCTCTATGGGATCAAGCTATCCATATAAGATTAAATTTTAAAGGTTAATGAGAAGCTTAGGGGGCATGAAACTTATCTTAACTGTAGTGGAATCATTTGCAAAATGATAGGGAGGGTGATTAAATAACTTGAAGAAAGCAATCAATGTCACCGAGTTGTACATGTAGAAAGTGTTATAACTGATGAATGTTTTACACTATATATTGTCATACACAAAACAAATTTTTAAAAATTGTAAAGTGACTACAAGCATAGATCTTAGAGTCACACCTACTGAGTACTCCTCCCAACTCTACTTTTATTATCAGAATGACCTCAAGCAAGTTGCTTAACATCTAATGTGTAAAGGTTTTGAAAGAATAAAATCAGATAAATTATGTAAGTGCTGTATACAATTCCTGGCTCATAGAATATACTCAATAAAAAATAATATACTCAATAATTATTCATATAAATAGGTGAGAAATGTACATTAATACTATCGAAACACTTGAAGAAATAACTAAATCTACCTGAAGAAGTGAGAAAATAATTAATAAGAAGGGATAAAATATCAACTGGGTCTAAAAAATTTAGCATAATTTAACAAGATAGAAGGCGAAGGACCGGAAGAGAAAATGTTAACCAAAAATCTAGCACTAGTAATTTAGGGTGATGAAGGATATAAAATGCTCAGTAAAGGATTTCAGAACTAAATGCTTTTGAGCATATTTCTACTACAACATACAACTGTTTATATTGACATCTATTTCAATTAATGTGTCTTGCACAAGACTATAAGTTCATCAAAGTCAAGAACTATGTAGCTCATTTTTATACTCCCAATACCTAGCAGTATCTAGGTATATATATCAGCATACATATCTATAGTCTGTAGAAAAACATACCGTATATACTTGAATATAAGCCGACCCAAATATCAGCCAAGGCAACTAATTTTACCACAAAAACTGCACTGAAAATTTGGCTTAAACTCGAGTATATACGGTAAGTAAATCATTTGCTACCTGAAGCCTGAAACTAATGGGGGGTGGGGAGGTGGAGGAGGCAGTTCTATAATTCTGGAAAGGGAGCCCTGGTGGCATGGTGGGTTACAAAATGAGCTACTAACTACAAGTTAGCAATTCAAAGCCACCTACTGTTCCTCAGGAAAAGAGGAGGCTTTCTACTCCCATCAAGAATGACAGTCTCAGAAACCCACATGGGCAGTTCTAGTCTGTCTACCATGAGCAGTATCTCAGTGAGGAGAAATTGACTTGATGACAGTTAGATAATTTTGGGAATTTAGTCACCAACCCAATTAATGATAACCTCTCTACAACGGGTACGAAATCCAACAATATGAAACTAGACTCACTTTCTCGCCAAATTGTTCAGTGGGTCTTAACTAGAGACGAACAGCAGAATTATCCAGGGAGATTTTGAAAAATCTACTTGGCCAGGTAACTATTACCTTCTAGCTTTCTGTCTACATAGACCGTTAGTGAAAAAACTAAATGCGTGTGTCTGTCTGCGTGTGCGCGCACATGCTGTGGGGGAGGGGTTCAGTGAAATGCACACATCACTACCTTTAGAGAGCTCTACAGATAATTGATTGTAATGTGCAATGTGATCTTTACACATTAGTCTACCCATACCCAACATCCCATTCACCCTCTCTCTATTTTGGAACCTCTATTAGGAGCTCCTAGTCCTAATTAAAGCAGGCTTAGTTGGACTCTCTGCACCAGTAATGTGACCACATTGATGGCAGATTTTTTTCCCAAATTGTCACAACATCTCCTATTCTACAAAATCTTCAATCTAGAGCCTTACCACTCTGTCATTAAGAAGTGAAATCTAACTTCCCTCCTTTGAATCTGCACAGGCTTGTAACTCTCTGGCCCGATGATAGAATAGAGACGCCTGACTTCCAATGCTAAGTCAAAAAGATGATGCAACTTCCACCTTGCTGGCTAGGACACTTGCCTTTGGAGACTGAGCTGCTAAGCAAAAGGTGTGACTACCATGAAGTCCCCAGACTCTGAGGAAACCCAGGTCACATGAAAAGACCAGCGGACAACTACAGCTGAGGCTCCTAGCCAGCACCATTTGCCAGGCACAAGCAAAGAATCTTCCAGATGTGTCCAGCCCTCAACCACTGTATCGCCCCCCAAATTTTAGTACTCCCCAACTAAGGGCCCAGGCATCATAAAACAGAGACAAGCCATCTCTGCTGTGCCCCTAAATGAATTTCTGAGCCACAGGATCCATAAGCATACAACATGGCTGTTCTACTCCCCCTGTGGTGGAGAGTGATTTGCTACCCTGAAATAGCAATTTAACAGTTATAGTTTTGTTCAGTACTAGTAGTCACAAATTTATCATTAACTAAAGATCATTAAATGTTGACGAATCTGAAGCCTCAGAATCCTTTCCATTCATCTAAATCAATCACCAAACTGACTACTAACCAAATTATAACTATAAATTCTAATTTATTGCTTGGGAAATAAAATTTGGCATTCCTGCCTCCCCTCCAGTCAGTTTAATTTTATTAACCCATCGCTATGAAATTTTACCTTTCTGAAATCTCACCCCATTTCATCACCCTTAGGCCCTACTTCTAGTCGTAAGAATCTGATGGTGATGGTGATGGTGATGGGCGGGGAGGGGGGGTTCCGGCGAGTTGGTTCAGACTCAGTGAGACCCTATGTACAAATGAGTGAAATGCTGCCCAGTCCTGTGCCATCCTCACAATTGTTCTTATGTTTGAGCCCACTGCTGAAGCCACTGTGTCAGTCCGTCTTGTTGAGAGTCTTCCTCTTCTTCATGGGCCCTCTCCCTTACCAAGCATGCTGCCCTTCCCAGGGAACGGTCTCTCCTGACATGATACAGTAAGTGAGATGAAGGTTGGCCACTTTGTGCTGGTTGCTAGGTGTCAAGTCAGTTCCAACCCACAATGACGCAAAGCACAGCAGAGCAAAACACTGCCCAGTCTTGTACAATCCTCACAATCATTGCTCGGCTTGAGGCCACTGTAGCACGATATCAAGCCATGTATCCACCTCAAGAGTCTTCCTCTTTTTCACTGAACCTCTCCTCTAGCAAGCATGATGCCCTGTTCCAAGTGATGGTCCCTCTTGACAACATGCCCAAAGTATGAAAGATAACATCTCCCTACCCTGGCTTCTATGAAGCATCTGGCTGTACTTCTTCCAGTACAGATTGATTCATTTTTATGGTATTTCAATATTATCTTCCAACAACACAATTCAAATGTGTTCATTGTTCTGAAGTCTTCTTTATTCGTTATCCAATTTTCACATGCATATGAGGCAACTGAAAATACCATGGGGCTTGGGGCAAAAGCACGCTAATCCTCAGAGGGACATCTTGCTTTCTAATACTGTAAAGCAGCTTTGAGCAGCAGATTTGCCTACCACAGAATGCCATGTGATATCTTCACGGCTGCTTCCATGAGAGTTTGACTGTGGATCCAGTAAAATGAAATCCTCGACAACTTCATGTATCTAAATACTGCTTATTGGTACCCAATGACTTTGATGGTTTACTTATATCATTTTAAACTGTGCCCTCATGGCAGTTGCTACATTATTCAGGAATTGAGAAAAACGAGAATTCAAGAGAAAAAACAACTTAATCCTGCTAGCCAAACTCAAATCACACCATCATCTTTTTATAAAAGGCAGAGCAGTAAAATCATTTGCCTATGATACAAAGAAAATCCAAAGCTGTAAATAATATCAATATTGTATATTAAATAATAATATATTTATTATTATATAAATAATAGCATGTTTATTTCTTTAAACTGTACTCTATTATTTGTAAAAACACTTAAATATGAATTATTAGCATTTTATTACATTCCCCAAATAGATACTAAATGACAGCATGAGAAAATCAGTACTTGGCGAGAAGAAATTAAGAGAGAAAATCCATCATGAATAATTTACAATTTCAACTGAGGATTAAGGATTACCACTTAACAAGTTAGCATTAAGTAACTGATTCTAGTTCAAATCCAGTCAAACCAAAACCTCAAACTGATGGACAGTATTAGAAAAAATAGGATGGTAATGTCTGGTGAAAAATAAAACAACTTTTTTTTACATTATTTCCTAAGACATAGCCTTTTTAAAAATTTACAAGATATTTTGAAACAGCCCTTTAATTCATGAGTCAAACATTTTCCTATAGCATAATGACTAATAATGAAAAGAGACAAGGGTCAACAGAAGGTAAGATCATTTGAGTCAACTGCCAGGATGACTTTACAGAAATACTAGAGTAGAGATGGCCTCTTCGTGTGTAACAATTGATGCATTTTACTATCATAAAGCACTAGTCAGTGCTCTAAGTTAGCCCAGGTAATACTTAATGATGGGGGAAATTCCATTATGATATCTAAGGCTACTGACCCACTAGCATAGGAGTGCACACCGAAAGTCTTTCTTAAAGAGCCAAATACAGGTTAAGTCATGAAGAAACTTTCAGCTGAGAAGGCTCTGAGAGATAAAAATATATAATCAGCACAGAAACATAGCTAAGTGTATATGCACAATGAAATGCACTTTATGGTTTCTATTTTGCTAAAGCAGTCAGTCACATTTAATGATAATTGCCATGACAAAATGACTGTTTTTATGAAAAGAACCTTATTACTAACCAATCAAATTTCATTTTTATTACTGATGTGAAAAAGTTCAAAACCACGATTCATTTATAGAGCGTACAAAAATAAGAAAAGAGTTCAAGAATAGGGGATCATTTACAAAGCAATAAAAAATTAAAGCATGCATTTCTCTTACTGGCAAGGCAAATGCTTCTCCTCAACATATAAATGTAGTTGGCTTTGCTGAAGATTACATTCTGTCTCTGAACAAAAAAATGAGAAGTTTGAGTTTTCAATATCTCATCTCCATTTGATATCTTCAGTTCATTTGGTAAGTGCTTACCAAGAAATTCCTAAAATGTTTGAAAAACGTTAAGTTTGATGATGGTTTCTTTCAATTTTCACTTAAAGATAAAAGGCTTGGGCCCACATTGATAACTCAAAACTCATGACAGAAATAACACTGACAAATTTTACGAGGCATCCATCACCACAATCTTTTAAGTTAAAAACTAAAAGCCATCATTTCAGAGTATGAAATAACAGAAAGACATACTAAAAAATTAAAACCCACACCATTGTCAAACTACAATCTGCTTCAAGATCAGAAAACACACTTTTCAAGGGATCTTACCATTACATCAGAGGTTTCTAAAAGGTAACAAAGCACAGCCTTTTAGAACCTGCTTTCACCCAGTGACCAAGATGTGAATACAACATACCTGACAGAGAGGTCTGAGGGCTGGCCCCAATCCCAACTATATGGACACCCCACTGCTCCCCCCAACCCCACCTCAGAAGAATGCACTTCAGGGGACAGCACTGGGGCTACAGCTTGAGGAGAGGAGAGCATCTGATTAGAGCACACAGGAGAAAAGAGAAGGGATGGAGGGAGGGGAGGACATGCTGGCCCACCAAGCCCCAGGACAATATTCCTGCTCAGAGCAGACAACGCATAGAGAGGACCATAGGGCCGGCCCCATCATGAGACACAACATCCTTCACTAAACCATAGCACTGCAGGGGCCAACACTGGAGACACAGTGCGGGAATTGTGCCCAATCTGACCCCATCACACTGGGACGAAACACTAAGGGTATGCAACAGAGCAGCAAGGGGAGCAAAGTGATGAAATCTCCGGGGAATATAAAAAATAGACTTTGGAGACAGAGTATGGCACCCCATCAGACTCGACTGGAAAACACTTGTAAAGGCCAACAAACAGACCTTGAACTATTTATAGGCTTTTCCATTTTTGTCAGTGGCTTTCTTTTTGTTGTTGTGATTATGTAGTTATTGTTTTGTTGGTCTTGACTTCCTTTGTTGTTTTGTTTGGCTTTGCCTGGTTTTTGCACTTACTATGTATCTGCATGTCTATCTAGATAAGATAGGTGGGATAAATAATTTGGAGATAAAAAGAATGGGACCAATGGTTGGGGGGTTGGCTACAGAAGAAGGGGAAGTGGGAGACAGGAAGGTGGGAGGTGGTGGTGGTTGGGGGGGGACCCAACCCAGGGACAAGGGAATAACAAATGAACTAAAATCAATGGAGAGAAGGGCATGGGATGCCTAGTGAGGCTTAATCAAGGGCAATGTAGCAGCTAGGAATTACTAAACCTGAATCAAGGTTGAACATGATGGTG
>NW_022103899.1:1862206-1863882 GCF_000313985.2 Echinops telfairi | reverse complement strand
GGTGGGGGGTGAAAGGGGAAATCGATCACAAGGATCAGCCTATAACCCCCTCCTAGGGGGACAGACAACGGAAAAGTGGGTGAGGAGTGACGGAGGATGAAGATATAGAAATAACAATCTATAACTTATCAAGAGTTCGTGAAAGAGGGCGGGTGGGAGAGGGAAGGGGAAGAAATGGGGAGCTGATATCAGGGGCTCAAGTGGGAAGAGAATGCTTTGAAAATGATGATGGCAGCATTATGTACAAATATGCTTGACACACCGGATGAATGTATGGATTGTGATTAGAGATGTAAGAGCCCCCAATAAAAGTATTTAATAATAAATTAAAATGTGCTTCAAACACACACACACACACACACACAAAAGCAAATAATACTAATAAAAAGTAAAATTATGCAATATGTGGTATTTTGTAATTGGCTTCTTTCACCAGCACAATATATTCAGGGTTCATCTCTATTATACCATGTATTGGTACTTCATTGCCAAACAGTATTCCATTGTATAGACATACCACATATGATTGGTCTGTTCATCAACTCGTTGATATGAGTTGTTTCCACTTTTTTGGCTATGTACAATTATGGACAAACGAGTAGTAAACCTTTTTAAGAGGGAAATTAAAAAATCTGGTTTCTTGCACTAGGCTGGAGGGCGCCTCACATCGGGGGATCAAATGGTCAAGGGAGGGGAAAGGGGGTTGTATAACATGGCAGACATGTATATCTGTGATGAGGCCGACAGTCCTATCAGAGGGAGGAAGGATACAGATGGGAAGAACAACGCAGGAGAGGGGAAATGGAGGAAACACATCTGGGGGAACACAATGGCACATCTGATGGTAGGGAAAGGGAGGTGGGGCGCTGACTTCCAGGTCTGGAGAAGAGTGGCTGAAAATGCCTTTAGAGACACTAGACAGGGAGGGTCTTCAGGGGCATGCACCAGAAGGACCACAGCCAGGTGTCATGGTGTGCTGGGACACTGAATCCTAGATCTTCAAGGAGTACAGCACACTCCAGAGGCCGCACCAATGAGATCCCAAGCGGGAACGCCACTGGGTGCATTGGACTCATGCCTCAGATGCATCTAGAACTTGAGGACTTAAGCCAGAACATACAAGGTGTCTGAGGAAGCAAAAGACAGCTGTATCAACTTTGGAGAGCTGTTGGTAGGCAGACAAATAAGGTCTTGTTACATCGTATTAAGATGTGTATTATTCTGGCAAACCTGCGACGATCGTTCTAATGTATTTGGTTTTTGTTTGTCCATATTAGGGTATATCTCAGAGGTGCTATGGAGTGGGGAATTACCGACTTGAAGCTGTGAAATAGGTTTTACTGTTTTTTGGTAAATGAAACGGAGGATTGATGAAGCTATGGGAATAGCAAATAGAACAAAGGAGTCAGGGAAGGAGTGTAGGGGAGGGGGATGATAAAAGGGAGATGATGTCAAGGTACCTATGGTAGTTATATGGTTTGCCAATTTGAGGATTAAGCGTGTGTGGGTGGAGTCCAGCCTGGCAATCATATCATAGCCAATAAGGCCTCTGTGTGGGCATGGCTTTCTCCTGAGAATTATGGGAAATCCTGTGCTTCCTCCTTGGGGGCTGAGACACTTCTCTCACTACTTCACTCCCTGGGAGACATTGAAGCTAACAAGACACATGGAACTAC
>NW_022103899.1:1851892-1861024 GCF_000313985.2 Echinops telfairi | reverse complement strand
TATAAAAACCAGAACTGATGAACCTATAGAGGCAGCAAGTGGAATAAGGGTTCGGGGGCAGGGGGGCATGAAGGTGGTGGCGGGGTGAAGGGTTGATGATGTCAAGGAGTCCACAGAGAAAAACAATGTTTGGAAACTGATTGTGGTAGCAAATGTACAATTCCGCTGAACAGGAATGAACTATGGAATAATTTGATATATGTATTAATCCTAGTATTTTTTTAAATCTGGTTTCTATCCTATTCAAAAATAAGGTATCAACATAACATAGAGCATGCTGCTGTCAACAAACTGTACTTTGCCTCTAATCTGAAGTTACATACTATGTCTGTATTCTGCTTTTACTATCTGCCTCTTTAAGGTCAATATGTGCGGAGGTGATGGTACTACCAAGCTCACTGCCACTGAGTTGATGTCAACCCATAGCAACCCAGTAAGACGGGGAACTGCTCCTGTGCACTTCTAAGACTGATTCTCTATCCACAGTGGCAGAATCTGTCTTTCTCCCGATAGCAAGACAGTATGAGACTATTCACATGATTAATATGAATGAATAAATGCAAATGCAGAAGTCTCTACATTATTCATTCCCTCCTCAACACACCATGTGAATAATAGCAACACTTCTCTATCCACCACTTCTTTGAACCCTTATGAAATGCATTTAAAGGTGGATTCTCTAGTACTTAAAAGAAGGAGGAATCTTAAAATTTTACCTGACACTGTCGGGGAGGAGGAGAGGAATCTTTTTTTTTTTTTGAAGCACTCCGGTTTTGATCACTTACTTTCAAAATGCTCATATATGGGTTCCAGGGGACACATTTTCAAAACTACTTTCCCAGATCTGACTACAAATTAATGATCCTGATAAAATGAAGTTATTAATACATTTAAATAATTAAGCACCCACATGTCCACAATGAAATATTAAGTCTTCTTTTTTTCCATTCTTAATATAGTTTACTGAGATTCTAAATAAAGAACAGAACTGATATTGTCCTGATTTCAAAAGATTAATAACATTATAATTAAATTAACTGAAATGCTTAAAATATATCTACTCTCACTTATCAACATAGTTAGGTTCTAATGACCAGGTCATTATGCCAACTCAGTATGACGCAAGGAAGAAAAGGGGATGGAGACATCCTGGAGCCTGTGTCCTGCTGTCCCCACTGCTGTATCCCAAGCCTGACTGTGCTTGAGACTCCAAGGCCTTGCCATCAGAGCTGGCACTCGAGCAGGAACCAGCAGCTGGACTAAAGGCACCATAGGCAGCTCTGCAGCTTAGGCAACCTGTCGGGCCAGGACTCAAGAGGGTCAGTGAGGGTTGCTGCTCGTGCTCATGCCCCCATCACAGCCAATCTCTCTGCAGCCCACCTGCTGCTGCTCCCCCACCCCTACCCCCACCCCTCCAAGGAGGAACCCATGGAGATGCGCACAGCTGGCTTGGGGGATTAGAATCTGAGGCTGAGAGGCTAGGCTAACAGCTGCTTGGACAAAAGAAATCAGCAACCCAAGCTGTAAGAGATAGGCAGTCTGCTTTGGCTGCACCTCCTAGATCCCAAGTTACCCCAGGTGTCTTCCCACTGTGGGACCTGGTCTCTATGGGCACTTGAAAAGAGGGACCAAGAATGGAAACCTACCCTACCCTCACCCCCACATCCCCATCCCGGGCCCTTTCAGCCACTGGTAGACCCTCCTTGGAAAGACACCCTCAAAATCCACTTAAGGTACCTCTTTCTCAAAAAGAATTGCCACAGGAGCTTAGACGGTGGCGATGGGCCCAACAGGGAGACTTCTGGAGAACTAACTGCTTCAGCTTAGAACCTAACAGGCATGAGTGGCTTGCAAACCAGAACCAGACATGAGCAAAAACAGATTCATGAGCAAAACAGCCAGATGGGGAATTTTTTACGATTGCTATAAATGCAAAATGTCAGATAACAAGATAGTTGCTAAGTTAGGAATAGGTATATAGCAAGGCAATGGTGAAATAATATGAGAATTTGGAAAAGGTGGTATGAAAGTAAATAAATAGACATTTAAAGTCACTGTAGAACATTTTCTGCAGTCCAAAATGGTCGTGAGACACCAAAAGTGAAAAGTGACCCTCTCAAAGGCTCCCTGGCTGTAAGGAGAAGGTCCTTGGGCAAGTGAAAACAGAAACTACCACCTCTACGAGATGCTGACCCTACCTGGTAAAATATGGTGTCATCACCACCTTCCTATATGAGGTAACTGAGTCCTACAAAGGTCAGCCCAAGGCCACAGAGCACGAAGCCGTGCAGAGGCTTTTTCCTCCTACTCGAGTTTCCTTGTCCTCGTCTACAAAATAAACAGCACCTAGCAGAATTAAAGTTTCACTATCAGCAATGACAGCTACAGATTATTTAATGCAGTACCTCAAAAATGCAAGCTTACTCTGATTATTAGTAACCAGCTATCTTCCAGGTAAATTCTTAAGATAAAATTGTTGACAATGTCTACTGCATAAACCTTCAATGGAAAAGACCCAGAGTACGTACACATATGACCTACACCCAAAATCCAATTTTATAATGAAGACAGACATGTCAAACATATAATCTTTAAATATTCTGGAAGACTTTGGTATGAGTTATATTATTACGGTACTGTTTATAGAATTTTATATCACTGAAACAAATTATACATTCTATTTAAAAACTGCTTTTAAAAGCTTTACAAAACGTGTATCTAGCTCCACACAAGGAGCTGGAGGCAAAGCCACTGGAATAAAAAAGACTGATGGGATTCAGCTGAGGATAGCATTATCAAACATTTGTTGAGTGCTTCCTACGTACAAGACCCAACGTCAAGCACTTTATGTGCTTTTTCATATAATCTTCAAAATAATATATACAACTATCAGCATCCTTTTACAAATTAGGAATCTGAGACTGAAAAAGCCCAAGGTTCCCTGGGGGTCGAGCAGGGAAGGTTGGGGGAAAGTGAGGAGCTCAAAACGATGAGAACCAGAATGAAGACAATCTTCCAAAACAGATTGTGGTGATGATTTTACAACGCTTCTTGATTTAATTGAACTATTGAATTGTATGATATGTGAATTAAATGCTAATAAAATTATTGGGGCTGGCGGGGAGCCCAAGCGAAGCAACCTGGGTCTGAAGCACTACAGCAGCCATAGAAATGTGAAAGCAAGGTGAAGGAGTCAACCAACACTGTCACAGATTTCTGCTTTTCAAGTTCAGCCTCCCACCTCCCTTCTTTTGTGCCTATCTGGTGGTACTGTGGGGCCCTGGAGCCTGAAGACATTCCTGGCACAGGGGTGGGCAAACACGTTAGGCAGTCTTTCACAGTACACCATCTTTTGGCTACAGTGACTGCTCCAAAGGGAGCTCTGCTGGTACAGTGGGTAAGTGTTGGGCTGCTAACCGAAAGGTCAGTAGTTCAAACCTACCAGCCACTCCATGGGAGAAAGACGAGATAGTCTGCTTTCCATAAAGACTGATAGCCTTGGAAACCCTGCTCCAAATCTGGTCACAAAATCCAAAGTGGGTTTTCGATCCTCCCTAGAACATAGTCACGCCCGGCTGACTATTTATAAAACATTCACACAGGGAAACATAAGTAAGATAATTGTGACATTAAAAAAAAAAAGAACGAGTGAAAATTTAAAATACGTTCAATTACCCCCATCCTTCCCCAAAAAAATATTGCCATCGAGTCGATTCTGAGGGTTCTTGAGACTATAAATGTTTATAGGAGCAGACACACAACTTTTTCCCACAGAGCAAGCAGCTGGCGGGTTTGAACCACTGACCTTGAGGTTAGCAGTCCAGTGCTAACCTGCCAACATGACTCCAGTTGTTTAGACAGATTTTGCATACCATTCGATATCCAGGACTGTTTTTTCTCCCTGGCTCATAATAGGGTGACCAGGAGTAGGGCAGTGAATGAGGAAGAACGAAGAAGAAGAGATGTATTTGAAGTTTGGTGCTGGCAAAGAAGAGGGAAAGTTTGTATTGAAAATACAAACTGACAAAAGAACAAACAAATCTGTCTTGGAAGAACTATAGCCAGAAAGTTCCTCGGAAGCAAGCATGGCAAGATGTCTCGGGTACTTGGGATCCTGCCGGGAGAGACTGGCCCCTGGAGAAGGCCGGCATGCTTGGTTAAGTATCAGGACACAAAAAGAGGAAAGCCTTGAACCAGGTGGACTGTCACAGTTAAGTCAATCCCATACCTATATTATATGGTGCTTAAAACAATTCATAGACTGGTCTTTTGCCGCAAACTTCGTGAAGTTCTATGTACTACAACATGTACTGCAACAATGGGCTCAGGCATAGCAACCATTGTGGGGCGGGTGCAAGACCAAGCAAGTGTTCCCCCTGTTGTGCGCAGGGTCCGCTGTGGGTCAGCACCGATTCAGCAGCGCCTAGCAAGAAGTTGGAAGGGACTCAGTGGCAGCAATGGGTTTGTTTTTTGCTTCTTTTGTATTGGTTTTCCCACATAATTGAGTTAAAAGAACAATTCAAAACCGTCTTCCACTTTAAGAAACATCCCAAGAAACCACTGAGCAGATGCACAATGTACACCTCCCCATAGTTCGTAACAGCAAACACCTAGAGATGCACCTGTGATGTATCAACGTGGCCGGACTGAGCTACATTCCTTCTGTACTATGGTTCTGGTTGGAGGGCCTAGGCATTCTCTAGCAAAAAAGAGAGGTCGCATTTTGAAGGATACACACATCTCCTCAAGCATTAATCTAGACGCTGCTGTGAGGAGATTATGCAGGAATAATTAAGCTCCCTAATCAGTTGATTTTACAATCATCACAAAGGAGATCAGTTGTAGATCCTTTAAGAGATCGCCTAACTCCTCTCCCCCCCACCCCCCATGACATCAGATATTATGAGCAGCAGAGGGCCTGAAATTGTTCTCTTCCTGCTGAATCTTCCTTTCCTGGTTGGCTGCCTGTGAACACCTAGCTTCAATTTGAACTCGCGGGGCTCCAGCCTGGTCATAGTCTTCCCTTTCTGCCTGCCAGCCCTGTGGATTTTTCACTTGGTAGCGAAAGGCAATCTCACACATATATAATAATGGTGCTTCAAAAAATTCAGAGAATTGTCATAGACTTTTGCCGCAAACTTTTTGAAGTTCTATGTACTACTTTCCATATCACCTGATTTTTAATTTAGGGAAAGAGAATGAAATAACTTTGTTTACCAAAATAATGATGTCTTGTCAAAATAACTGAAAGCCTGAATCTGCATGTTGTAATTTCAGATCATTTTTACTTTATTCTTGATATCCTTCTGAGTTGTTTTTCTTCTTAGACAGTAGACACATGATTATTATTATTATCAAAAAATAAATAAAGCTTTCTCTGACAAGAAAGAAAAATGGCAGCTAGATAGACAAATTTAAAATGGCACCCTGAGCAATCCTTCGAGGACAAACAGGAGTTAGCCCAGGAAAGTGGATGTTCCAGAAGAGAGCAACATGCGCCAACAACGGAAACTACACATTGGTTAGAAGGGCGACTCGGGGCCTAACGACAAGAAGTGGTTGTGGAGGGTCTTCCAGGCCCCGCTGCCACGGACAGCCAACAAAGATGCTTGAGCGAGAGGCATTCTCTCAGCGTTCTAGGGAAATACAACAAGCAAGCCACCAAGGCCATCAGTGTCGCAATGGTATTGGAAGGGGGCCAAGAGGGAAGCAGAGACCAATTCAAAGGCTACTGCGGTCCTCTAATCAAGAAATTAGAGAAAGCCTAAACTAAGGTAACAGCAGTAAAGATAAAGAGAGTAAGTCCTTGTAACATTAAGGAGGAAGATCCGACCGGAGGCAGCGGTAGACAAAGTGACAAAAGTGGCCTACCTAAACCAGGCAGTTCAGAGAAGGTTTCCAAAGTAATGTCCGTAAGGGTCTTGATTGGACACTTTAAAAATATTGCAGATGAATACAAAATGCCTTTAAATGTTCCCAAAAGAAATAACAAACACAGTGTGCTGGCCTGCACTCACTAAAAGGAAGAATAATAAGCAAATACTATGACCCGTACACGGAAACCTAGCACACCAAACTACAAAAACAAATTCATGGTTGCTTATTGAGTCAGAGGAGAGCTGAGTGAATAAATATCTCTAAACTCTTCAGGTTGGCCTCTTCCATGAAAAACCACATCAATGCCAGAAATAGGACATTGTAAATCATGATGGGATTCAAGTCACAATGATATGTCAAACACACAAGGGTTTCAGATAAATTATCATTTTAGCCTTCCCCACCATTTTCTAGTCAAAATACCATCTGTTAAGTTTTAAATATGGCAATCATTTAAATTACAAAAGTAAAACATCCACCCAATAACAATCCCAAAATTTCAGCAGTATAGTTTCATCTCTTCTTCCAATCTCCACTGAAATCCCAGCCTTTCACTCTGAAATTACTGATGAAACTTAAGTATGCTTCATAAGTTTTATTTGCTTATATAAACTTACATATATTTATATACCATTCAGTTAACAATAGATATCAAATATTTATTATTCTGAAACTAGTTTTTTGTTTGTATAGAATAAGATATAATTTGATATACATTTAGATATTTGGGGGGCTATAATAATACCATAATTAATACTTTTTATATTTAAGTGCTGGTTATTGCATTACTATCAAATCAACTGCTAACAGCAGAATTGCTAAATCCAACCCAAACCAAACCAATGTCAACTCATCGCTACTCTGTACAGGGTTTCTAAAGCTGTAAATCTTTCCAGGAGCATACAGTCTCATCTTTCTCCTGAGAAGTGGCTCATGGGTTTGAACCACTGATCCTGTGCTTACCTCACAATGCCACCAGGGCTCCTCAGTCAAAGGACAGTATGTCTCTACTTTTAATATCACTAGAGTGAGTTGGGGGAGAAAAAGTCATACTAAATAAATATACTCACTGTCAAGTCAAATCTGACTCCAGGTGGCCCTGACTCTGTCGGGCCACGTAGAACTGCCCCAGTGGTTTCCAAGACTGCAACTTTATGGAAGCAGAAAGCCTCATCGTTCCTCTGTGGAGCAACTACTGGTTTCAAACTACCAACTTTTCACTTAGCAGCCCAACTCAGAGCCACTTCGCCAGCAAGGCTCCTCACTAGAGTAAGTTCCAAAAAGATAGTCACACCTACAAATAGTTTAGGGGTAACGGTGTTTTTGTGTGTTTTTGTCAGTACTAGAAACTATATCCATCTTTGCCCATCTGATTAGATGAGGAAAATGCTATGCATTCTTAGTGAGGGAGAGAATCTTGTATATGCTCATTGTTCATCTGTATTTCCCTTTATGTGAATCACCTGTTCATATCCTTTGGCCCATGATTCTGTTTATTTCTTATTAATTTGCAGAAATTTTCACACAGTATTTTTTTCTTATACAAAGGTTTTTGTTTCTGCAATCAAATCTGACAGTTTTTTCTTATGGATCCTAGATTCTGTATCTTTCTTAAGTCCTCCTCTACTATCCAAGATTATTAATATATGATCTATATTATCTCCTACATTTGCTTTCTAATTACTTTATTACTGTTTGGTTTTTGTTCTTACTTTTTATCTTTATTTGGAATTTGTTTTTGCTGACTTAAGAACTGTCCCAATACTAGGTATTAAATAATCCATCTTTAAATGGATACTCTTAAGAGTCAATTCCAACTCAAAGCAATCCTATAGGACAGAAGAGATCTGCCCCGGAGAGCTTCCAAATTCATTACAGAAGCTAGCTGCCACATCTGTCACCAAGCAGCTGGTGAATCTGAACTGCCGACCTTTCAGTTAGCGGCCAAATGCTTAACCCCTATTCCACCAGGTCTCCTTAGCACATTTATGAACACCCACCGCCATCGAATAGATTCTGATGCACAGCAACCCTGCATAGGGTTTCTGAAATTGTAAATCCTTACAGAGATGTCTTTCTCCCAAGGAACAGCTGGTGGGGTTGGGCCAAGGCCTGTGGCCAGCACCCAATCCAGAGTCACCAAGATTCCTATCCTTAGAGAAATAAAAACTCACTGCTGTCTAGTAGATGCCAACCCATAGCAGCCCTACAGGCGAAGGTAGAATTGCCCCTGTCAGTTTAGATCACTATAAATAGTTGAAACAAGAATAAAATTTTAGGAAATTCTTAAATTGCACCAATGGAGTAATTCCAAACTTATTAAATGTTCATTAGACACTCGTCATTCTCTCTTTAAAAGAAATCACACATTGGGACAAATGTATAAAACATATACCCTAAAAGGGCCTTTTTTTTTTCCCCAAACTTAGCAACCTAACTTAAGTCCAATTATCTTACAATATTAACCTAGTCTTTTTGGCATATGTGGTAATAATGAAGATAATCATTATTTTCGTCTGCAATCTCAAGACTATCCGTTGGTCCCAGTCACAAGTATCTACGATGCCCAACTGACTGGTGCTCAGGATACAGTGGGGAAGGACAGCGTGGCCACTGCTTTCATGGGGCTTGCAATCTAGTCAAAACTTTTCTCTCTTTTAGAAAACAATTATTTAAGGTGGAATAGTTAAAAAAAGAAGTGTTCACAACCTCATTACTGATCCCTCACCATAACCAACACTTGTTGGTGTGCGATCTCGTTCTTTCAGCAGTACCTCGTCTCTTCCATGGTAAAACAGAACCTCAAAACGCAGATCTGTTTACATCAGACAAACTCGGTCCACCAAGTTAGGGGGTGTTAGTTACTTCGCAGGCCTGACAAATGGCAGACCTGTATTCTTTGCAGAGGACGCAAGAACTTCAGTGTCTTCACTGACGCTTGATACAGGGGCGACTTCTCAGTGACCGTCACCTTAAACTTGACGCCCCACGACCAGGAGGGAGTCTCCACTCTGGATGCCTTCCGCTGTCCCATCCCTGTGGCCACGCCCCCCCCAAACTCACCCCTACTCCCAGGCCTCTCGCACTCACTCCAGCTCCGGGCCCTGCACAAAACGCCGCCCGGGCAAGCAGTGTGACTTTAGCCAAGTGCCTCCACCTCAAGATTCCCTCCTCCAGACAGCCATGCCTGCCTCTGCCCCAGGCCCGGGGTCAGGCCCGAACGCTGCACAGCTCGGGGGCGCTCGGTCCCTCCAG
>NW_022103899.1:1836770-1851311 GCF_000313985.2 Echinops telfairi | reverse complement strand
GACCTGCGGGTCCCCGGCTCCCGGGCTCCCGGAAACCTGCGCTCTCAGCTGTGTGAAGGGCCAGGGTATCTGGTTCTGGACTCCAAGAAGCAATCTAGAGGACAAACTCCAGGGACCCTGGAGGGTTTTTGTTTTCTTTCTGTGAGTAATAGAAAGGAACGAACATTTGTTAAATGCCCGTGGGTCCCAGACGTTTTTTTTTGTTTTGTTTTTTTTTCAAAAAAATAGGTATTCTACTTTGTTTCATCTTCTCATGGTATTGCTATGGTCATTTACGAAAAAGGAAATGGACCTTCAGAATGTTCACCACCTGTTCAGGGTCTCAGCACAGGGCTAGATTAATTCTCTTTCCACTACACTACTGGGGCTTTGAGTCCATGGATGTCCATTAATGTTTCTTTCTTTCTTTGTTCAAATAATGCTTGCCAGAGAGAAGATTTGAGCAGCACCCATGCTGGGAAACGGTTTGCCCTTCAGTTCTGTACACCAGAAATAAAGCTCATCTTGGAGAATTAAAATCTGTAGTCCACACACCTCTCACCCGGTGGACTATATACTATATACTAAATCCCAGAAGTGACCTTTTCTCCCATAGTAAGTTTATCTATGTATTTGTGTACAATTAAATAAAAATCAGTGTAGTATATAACATATTTGTAGGCATAAAATATTACTAGTGAGCAGACATCAGAGGTCATGTGGTGAGCCAAGGACCCTCTCACTAATGTGAAAACCAGTGAGTGAGGTGGCTCACTCTAAGTCACAGTCAGATAGCTTACTGAGGTTTTGCAGGAGAAACTCCATTATCTAGGAATGGCTGCTCGTGGCAGTTAGCAATCTATGTCTCAGCACTTTGTACTTCCTTTGCTCTCCTAAATTCTGTTCCTATTTCTGGCTCCTTAACTAGGTAAGTTTTTTAAAGGCTAAGTCTGAAATCAATATTTGTGTCCCCCTCTGCAACTAGGAATTTTGTTCAATTAAATTTATAAGTTTACCCCAAGCCTTGTATGGATATAAACATAGCAACGTCTTCTGTCTGACTCAGGTTCAAAGCTGACAAGACATTGTGGATGGTAGAAATAGAAGGGAAAAGATAAGCTTTTCTTGTTTGTCCTGAGGAAATAAGACTGATAGCGCAGGGTCTGCCATGCCCAGTGTCTTCCTCTTAATTCCTTGGGTGATCTTGACCAAGGAAATGAGCTATTCCTGGCTTTCAGTTCCTGTCTGTTCTCTCATAGTGAAGTATGCACACCTATAAAACAGAAGCTCCATTGTCATTTCTAGTTACATGACAGATTTGTTTGCCAGGATTATAAAAATGCAGAAACTATGGTGTACTTTTTGACAATTTCCAAATTTTTAAGACTTCTCCGTCCTAGAGAACCTGAGCCAAACCTTGAGAGAATATTGGGGATTGGGCCGGAGAAACCGAAACCAGATAAGTTCAGAGAGCAAAGGTGAGCCCCAAAGTGGGAGAGAGGGACGAGAGCCAGGGACCGAACAGCTGTAAAAGACACAGAGCCAGGGGAAAGCAACATGCAATAAGAGGGAGCTTGGCCGAAAACAGATGACTGAGGCAGGGAAAGACATGAGGAGGTTTGCAAGAATTAAAAGCAACAGAAGTAATTACTGTTATGCACACAGCTTCAAGGTGAATAGATGTGGGAGGGAGTCTGCTGGAAGATATTTGTATATGTGCATGTCTATATGTATATGTGTATTTACCTTTGCTGCAACTAGATCCCATTAAGTGTAGTAGAACATATAAGGGGAGAAGTTATAAAGGAATGAGTCACTGGGCCTGAGGGATTAGGACCATAGTCCTGAGGGATACCAAGATCAGTTGACATAGTAGCATATATCACAAAAACAATGTTTTGCATTTTACTTTGAGGAGTAGGACCTGGAGTCTTAAAAGGTCGTGAGCAGCCATCCAAGGTGCTGCTATTGGTCAGAGGAAAGACAAGTGATGAAACTCAATAGACATGGCAACAAGCCAATGGACTGATGGCCCACATAAATATCAGTCTCCACAACTCTGAGACCAAAAGAACTAGATGGTGCCCGGCTACCACTAGCAAATGCTCTGAAAAGGTTCCCCTTAAAGGGTCCCAGAGGCAAAGACAAAAGTCAATAAATAAAAGAGACTAGGCTTACTGGGCAGACAGAATCTTGTGGAATCCCGTAAGACTCTTCTGGTTGGGAACTGAACTCATCTCCATGTTTGAATAGTCAACCATTTCAGATCCAAAGGGAAGCATTTACTGAAGGACAAAGTTCAGAGTGTTTGGAAAGAAGCAGGAATGAAAACAAGAAACATAGGGAAGAGGTAAGATGGGCGATAAACAAGCGTACATTGAGGGAATGACCATGGATGCGTTGAAACAAAGTGCGAATGAATTGTTGAATGTGCAACGGGTTATCTGCTCTGTAAATCTTCACCTAATTCATAGTAAATCGTTTTCTTTTTAATTAGAGGCAAAGCAAAACGCATCCTGCTTAAGGATCCATGTTCTGGGTTGGTATTCTGGTGAGCTTTTTAGGAAAGACAGGGACCTGAGGGGGCACCATCTATGCTCCATGCTTTCTTCGCCTGCAGCCAGGGAAGCGGAGTCATGAGTTCCATATGGATTTGCTTTCTCCCCTGACTGACGGTTCTTTTGCTTCCCACACAGGCAAATTTAGCTGGAACGAATCTATCGTGTGGGAGGTCTTTATTACTAAAAATTAAATCCAATAAAATGCAGATGTCCCGACAGTGCCCACAAACAAGCTGTCTTTGTAATAATAGCCAACTGGAGAAAATATATGTATGCATCTGGGTTAAAACAACACAGGAGCCCTGGTGGTGCAGTGGGTAAAGTGCTTGGCTGCTAATCAAAGAGTTGGCTATTCAAACCCAGCAGCCACTCCTCGGGAATAGGAAGGCGCGGTCTGGGTCCTTAAAGCTTCACAGCCTTGGAAACCCACTGGAGCAGTCCGGCTCTGCTCCGCAGGGGCAGTGTGAGTCCAGATGGACCCATCGAAAGTGGCTTCAGGGTTTTCTTTGAACAGCTGGAATATTTAAAACTAAAGATCTGTTGATGATCTCTACAATTAAAGAAAATAGAAGAAAACAAACCACTGCAATTTTTTTCCAAGAATGGGGTTATAAAACAAAAATATTTGGGAATCCATATGTTACCAAATGGATTGTTTACACAATTATTTTGAATAAAATATTAATGCGTTAACATGCTTGTTTGCCTCGGTACAGTCACTTTTCTTGCAAACCTCTTCCTTTGTGGGAATATTTCATGTCTGTATGACAGTCTCTATTGCTGTATTAGTCAGAACACATATAGCTTTGATGATGAATCTATGCTTTACTAAGTAAATTAAAATACTAATGTACTTGTTCTACAACCTGCTTTTCTCTAACAAAACGCTAATATTTAATTATTAATCATTTCATTTTGATCGCTTCTCGGCCTTTTGGCTAAGATCAAGTGTAGTATCTGTTCTTATCAGTTTAATATCTGATACGTCCTCTATCTGAGGACAACATATTAAATGTACTTTTGCAAATAGGAGTTGGACCCGGAGCTTGCTCCATCCACTCCACACATCAGCCTGGTATTGCAGTCCTTCCAGGAATGGTGCAGCCCCTTAGGGGCTATATTAAAAAAAAAAAAAAAAAGAAGAATCATTTCATTTAGAAACATCTGCAAGAAGAATCAAAATTATACTATTTGTTTGGTGTGATATAATAAATTCACATCTTTTTCCAAGTTAGTTTCCCCTCAGTTAACAGAATTATCCGAATGTCCATTCAAATGCATCGTTCTCACAGTCAAGAACACTACTTTCACCACCTCCTGCCCTAGAGCTTTCTGTTTTTAACTCAAAAAACAATGCCATCGAGTCATTGCTGCCTCACAGCAACCCTGTAAGACAGAATAAAACTGTCCCTGTGAGTTTCCCTGAGGTAACTCTTTACATTAGTACAAAGCCCCTTCTTTCTCTCGAGGAGCAGCTGGTAGTTTTGAACTGCTGACCTTGAAGTTAATCCAACACATAACCACTACACCACCAGGGCTCCTTCATAGCTAACAGTCTTTAATTCTTTAAAAAAAAGAAAAGATCTATAGACAAACGATCTATGAGGTTTATAAATAACTTTTACAGGGTATAATATTGTCTTTATATCTTCCCCCCTTTCCACCTCTTCTCCTAGCCACCTACTCTTTTTAATTCCTAAGAAATCATAACCAGTCCAGGAGTTTTATGTTGTTACATTTTTCTCACTTTCTGATTCTGTTCTTGTATATCTTTGGGCTAGCACAAAAACAATGGCATAGTTAACCACACATTAGGAAATATTTTCATTGTTGGTTCAAGTGGGTCAAACCAACTGAACTAGCGTGGCGACCCCAAGTGTGTTCACAACCGGATGCCATGGAGTTTCCAATGGCTGGTTTTCCAGAGTGGGGCCCGGGACCTTCTTCTGGAGCTCCTCCGGGCACGTGTTCTGACATTTTGGTTATTAGCAGAGAATTTAGCCATTTGCATGATCAGAGTGGGCCTGGGTTCTTCAAATATGAATTGATCTTCAGAGGAAATTAAAACACTAAATTTATATGTATTGCCTGACTTGTATTTGTTTATTTTCATTTCTAATTTTTTAATTTTGTGTTTGAATTTTGTTTCCATTTTTAACAATAATGTTTATTGTGCTTTTGTTGAAGGTTTCCACAGAAGTTTAGGTTCCCGATAAACAATTCCTATACAAGTTACTCAGTGCACTGGCAAAGGAATCCTGAGACTTGGTCCACTTGCCTCACTAACTATTGGGAGCTGAATTTTTTACCTGTATCTTCTGATGGTGCTCTTTACTGGCAGGGGGTGTGTCCTGTATGTGGGTAGACACTGTACTCATTGGAATGTTTCTGGCTGCCAGTTACAAGGATACGAAGAAGCAAATTTCAGTGTATAGCCTTATGGAGGTGGAAAAGAAATAAGGTAGCCCAGATAGGAGAGAAGAGCTCTCAGAACAGGACCTTAGGGTGGAACCTCTGTCTCTCTTCACCTCACATCTCTGTTTAGCTTTATTCTTTTTTAATGAAAACAAGCCTCCTCCCAGGTGGCAGGAAAAATAATATTAACAAGCTCAACAATTCCACATCCTCCCTGTTCGACAGCCCTGAAAGACGAGAGACTTACTCTCTTCCAACTTCCCAGGGAAAAGCTGTACTCGACCTTGCTTGAATCTTCTCACCTGTGGGTCCCTGGATTAAATACTTGTCCGAGTGAAGGGGTTCAAGAGCTGACCATCTCGGGATAGCAGGGGGACAGGGGAGGCTGTCACGTGACAGCAGAAAATGAGGGAAATATGCTAGGCAGTCAAAACAACAGTATCACAATCCACAATAAGAACTGAGAGTGCTATCGCAATATGGCTACCATTTGTTCTAAAGCTAGACAAGTCATTTAAACTCTTTAATATTTTCCATTTCCATAAGAGGGTTTTAAAGAGTAACAACAACTTAAATCCCTAACAATAGCTTAACTACTTAACTTTACTGGAGAGCGTAAAACTCAGAGTTTGTGTTAACTAAAAAGAAGCAGAGCAGAGGGTAGCTCCATCAGAATAATTTGTAACAATTTCTACTTTCCATGAATGTGCACTAACAACTCTAAATCACTATAGAAGTACATTTACAGGGATTTTCCAAAACGAAACAAAATACACCCTGTCTCATTCCTTGGTGTATATAATAGCTTTCCTGTCTCATTCCTTGGTGTATATAATAGCTTTCCAATCCTGGATAACAAAGATATGCATGGCCTTTCTGAGGCTATAAATAATATGTATAAAGTCCCTGTAGCAGCATAAAAAGCATGAATGATACAATGTAACACTGCCATTGAGTCTATCCCAACTCAGAGAGACCCTGTAGGGAAGGGCAGAACTGCCCCGTGAGTGTCCGAGACTCTAACTCTGTACGAGAGTAGGAAAACCCCTCTTTTTCTGGAGGAGCAGCTGATAGTTTCAAACTGCTCACCTTGCGGTTCACAGCCCAATTCTTAACCTCGATGCCCCTAGGGCTCCTACAGCTCTATGAAAGCACATGACAAGAAAAAACAAAATGCGAGTTCTCACATTTACAATTATCAAGGGGTGGATTTGTCCTCCTTTAGCTATCATCTCAATGTTATGTAATATTCTTATACCACTTTTGTAATTAAGAGGGGAAAATCTGTTTATTATTCTGCGTAAAACTTTTTTAAATGTGACTGTTGAAGATTAAACTGTGCCTGCCAACGTAGGTTGAAGTCCTGGGCCTCTGGGTGGGATCCTGTTAGAAAGAGGCAGGGTCTGTGCCGTCTGGTACTGTTGTGGTCATAAGGCATCTCGAAGCAGTGTGAGTCCAAACCTAGTAACGTTTGAGTTGTAGACAGAACACAATACACAGAGGTACCCACTGAGGGAAGGTGGACGGGAAGGAACTCCCAGGCTACTAACAAAGGAGGACCCTTTTAGCATGGGATTTGGACTTCCAGCCTCCAAACTGTAAAGCAATACATTTCTGTTCTTTAAAGACCCCCATGAGCCTACCTTAAACTACCTCCATGTTGTATAACAGAGACTCACTCCTCTGGTAAGACTGAGGGAGGAAACAGGAAGTGACAGAATGGCATCAAAATACATTACTGTTTGGCTGTATGTCCTTTATTGAAGACCTGATAGAATGGGCAGGACATATCTCAAAACATGACTCTATTGTTGGCTACGGGGTGATGCGATCAACAGGAAAAATCTGGTACACTTTGTAGACCAATCTCTCCCCCAACAGTTTGCCTCAGAGTTCCTTATATGTTGTCACCATCCTTTAAAAAGGTTTAAAGTCAGGGAGGAGATGAGCCAGTCAGGGTGCGATGTAACAACGATGAGAAATACAACTTTCCTCTAGTTCCTAAATGTTTCCTCCCCGCTCCCACTACCATGACTCGAATTCGATCTTGCAAGTCTGGCTAGACCAGAGGAGGTACACTGATACAGATAGGAACTGAAAATACAGGGAATCCAGGGAGGATGAGCCCTACAGGACCAGTGGTGTGAGTGGCGAAACAGGAAGGGTAAAGGGAGAATGGATAGGAAAGAGGGAACCGATTACAAGGAACTATATGTGACCTCCTCCCTGGGGGACAGACAACTGAAAAGTGGGTGAAGGGAGACGTCGGACAGGGCAAGATATGACAAAATACCAATTTGTAAACTATCAAGGGCTCATGAGGGAGGGGGGAGCGGGGAGGGAGGGGAAAAATGAGGACCTAATGTCGGGGGTTTTAATGGAGAGCAAATGTTTTGAGAATGATGTACAAATGCGCTTTACACAATTGATGTGTGTATGGATTGCGATAACAGTTGTATGAGCCCCTAATAAAATGTTTAAAAATAAAATAAATAAAAAGGTTTAAAGTTTATAAGATAAAATACAAAAAATTTGGACAGAGCTTCAAACGCCAAACCATCACCAATAAGAAGAGAGTCTAGAATGTGTGCCACAAAGAGCTGATCGAGAGATGGGTGTCAGACATCAGAAACCGGAATGAACCCCAGAGCACGTGGAGCTACTTTGAGGCACCGAGGATGAAGAAACGTGCCACCTCTGATGGGACGCGGCCACCTAGAAGGTCATGCCAAGAAATGTGGCTGTCACTGGTTTTCTTCAGCTTCTTTTCCAATAAAAATCTATATTACAGCTTGAGATTCCTTCGCTCATACATTCATTGAGAAATTACTGGACCTCATTTTATAACATCGCGCACCCATCTGGACCCTGGGCATAACACAGTGATCAAAATCCAATGCTTGATCTCCAACAGTTTTCATGGCAGTCAGCAAATAGGCCTTTCCAAGGCTCTGTCGTGTGTGCCATAGTGAGGACTCCAGGGGATTTCACCAAGAGCTCTGTTTCCAAACTCAGATGCATTATTGTCTAGGAACCTTCTCCACAACTCTGGAGTAGAAGTTGAAGACCCTCGCCAGGGTACCATATGTCTTTGTGAAGTCTATCTACCTGAAAAAGAACTCTTCAGAGTTCATTGTAGGTTTACTGTAGTGCCCCTCAATCTAATTGATACTTTCATTAAGAATAGACTTTCTTACCACAACCTGATCGGACAGGGCTGCTAAGCCTAACCTGTTTTCCCGGATCCCATTCTTTTTCTAAATGTTTACTTCCCATAACTGAGAAAAATGAACCAGCCGATATAATGTGTCCCTCTAAGTTGCACACACCTGTAAGGCAACGATGGAAAACAAAGCATCGCAATGTTTTAAAATAAAATGAACCCATGAGTCATGTGCTCCCTTAAATAATCTACTAAAAACCAACCAGCCAACATTTACCCAAAAGCAAAGAAGAGAAGCAAAGAAAGGCAGAAAAATGAGATAAAATGGGACCAGTGCAAATAGAACGGAAACGATGAGAATGCCGACCCATGGAGAAATTTACAGCCCAAGTCACAGAACAATCTGTATCGAAACCATTAACTGGGAACCTCATTGATTTCAAATAAAACACAATAAAATACTCTCAACACTTGAAGTCAAAGTGAACAGATAAGATACCTAATTAACAATTTTTGGTAATAACAACAAAATTTCTTTGGGATCTAAGAATGTAAAGGTCATCTGAGCAGACTGTACAGTTGTCCTTCAGTAATTGCAAGAAATTGGTTCTAAGACCCCCATGGATATATCCAAATCCACAGATGGTCAAGCTTCTTATTTAAAACGGTGCAGTGTTGACATATAACCTATGCACAGCCTCCCACATACTTTAAACTCTCTTTAGAAAAGTTGTAATCAATTGATGTGTGTATGGATTGGGATAACAGTTGTATGAGCCCCTAATAAAATGTTAAAAAAAAAAAAAAGAAAAGAAAAGTTGTAATACCTAATACAACGTAAATACCATTTTACTCTCCCTCTTGGTCTCAAAGGAATTGTTTTGACCCCTCGATTGCTTTTCACCACCCAAGTAAGTTGAAAACCAAACTCACTGGCATCAAGTCAGTGCTGGGTTATAGCAACCCTTTTGGCCAAGGTCAAACTGCAGTTATGAGTTTCCAAAACTATTACTCTTGATGGGAGTAGAAAGCCTTGTCTTTCTCCCACAGAGCAGCTGGTGATTTTGACCAGCTGACCTTGAAAATCTAAGCCCAATGATTAATAATTACACCAGCCCCCCAAATTTTCTTGATCCATGGTTGGAGCCCCAGGGGTGTAGTAGTTACGTGTTGGACTGTGATCCTCAGGGTCAGCAGTTTGAAACCACTAGAAGATCCTCAGGAGAAAGAGGCTGTGCTTTCTATACCTGTAAGCAGTTACAGTCTCAGAAACCCACAGGGGTCGCTATAAGTCAGCAGTGGCTCAATGGCAGTGAGTGACATCGTTGGTTGAATCCACAGATACAGAGCCTGTGAATGTGAAGGGTCTACATAGTTTTATTATGATAAACTAAAAATATACCTTTCAGCTTTCTTTTAATCCCCACTACCTATTGAAAATGCAGCAGGATACTGACAGGGAACTGCCAGAAGTTCAGGCTGGATTCACAAGAGGATGTGGAACATTGGGGATGTCAGATGGCTCGTGGCTCAAAGCACAGAATGCCAGAAAGATGTTTACTTGTGTTTCAATGACTACGCAAAAGTATTTGACTATGTGGACCATAATAAACTGTGGGCAACTGTGGCAGTAACATAATCTACTGTCATCTTGTGAAGGGGTGGAGTCTAGCCTGTCGATCAGATTATAGCCGATGAAGCCTCTGTGAGGGCATGACCTTCTGAGGATTCTGGGAACTCCTGTCTTTGTCCCTGGAGGCAGGACACACTCACTCCCTGGGAGACATTCTTGTTGACAAGCCACATGGAGCTATACTGATAGAGCCAGAGCCCTGAAATTGGAGGAGCCATGTGGAGACCCACTCCAGCGCTGAGATACTTCCACCACCACTGGATCCACAAGACTTTCTACCCACTGGCTTGTGATCTTCCTGCATTCGGCATCACTACTTGTGTTGTGTGAGTCTGAAGAGGAATTTATAGACTGGTATCAGACATATGGTCTAATAGCGGACTTATGGGCTTGACCTAGACTGGGCTGGGATGTTTTCTCAATATACAAGTGCTCTTTTATATATAACTCTTTCTCACACACATATGAGTGTCTATGAATTTGTTTCTCTAGTCAACCCTGACTAACACATTGTGGTACCAGGAGTGGGGTGCTAGAGAAACAAATCATGAAGATGAAGAGTAGATGCTTGTCTGACCTCTACCTCATGATACTTTTTCTTTGGCTAGCCAGAGGTCAGATATTGCCATGCAGTATACTGGGTTGTTTTCTGGAAAGAACATAACATTTTGATCATTTTGTTTGGTTGTTTTCTTTGGTTATTCCCGTTTGAAATGGTGAAAACCAATGTGATTAATGTGTATTCTGAGCTCAGGGGACGGAATCCCCCATGACTCTCTCAGAGAGCATGCTGCTTAGTGAAAATGGCTGACAGAAAGCCTGGCCCTGGTTTGATGCAGTCAGAGGCCTAAAGCCATACTTTGTATCAATGGACTAGTTTAAATAAGGATTAAGATAAGTTTAGATAAGGTTAGAGGATTTGATTATTTTAAGAATTGAGTTTAGGATCTGGCTCTACTAGGTTTATACTGTTTTCTTCTGCCTATTGTTATTTATATAATGATTGATAGAAATGATTATTGGGAAGTAAAAATAGAGAATTTGTAAGACTACTTGCCTTGAGCCATTAAATTGGAATTTAAATGGGTTAGGACACTAGCCTGCAAAGAAGGTTCTAAATTGATAAGCCCCACCCAGTGTCTTGAGTACTCAGGACATTCAAAGGTGAGGAGACTTGCTTACGGGCTGTTGACAGATTGAAGAAAGAAAAAGGAACTATTTGGATTTTTTTATTTTGAACTAGTGATATTTTCTAGAAGCTGAAAAAAAAATTGGAGCCATAAAGAAACTCTCCTCACTAGGGCTGAACGTTAAATGGAGCCTGTGGACAGGCTGAAATGTTTGCTAGGTGACCACCTGTATCCACTTGTTGAGTGGGAGTGAGAGAAATGCAGCAATAAAGAGATGGGTTGAGTCTGGCCACTGATACCCGTAGATGTGGTTCACAGGAACTAGAGGAGAAGACAAGAGTGGGTTGACTGGTCTGAAGTTCATGACCTAGCACAAGGGGGCTCGGGTTGTTGAAAATTTGTGATGGGGCCCATGGTCTAAAGGCAAAGAAGCCAATGGGCACCCTGATGAGGCTAAGTGAGGAAGCCCACGTTGAGTTGACTAGAACCCGACTAGATGAAGAGAAGATTTGTGAGCCTGTGAACTGGTACATATTGCTGCTCACTTTATGGATAGCCTGTCCTGATGTGACTTTACTTATGGATGGGGACCTCACAAGGTTCCAACTGGAAAGAAGATTCTTCACATCAAAGAATATGATTTTCTCCTGAGAGCAATGGATTGATATAAGTGGACAGTATAGAAATTGGATACCCAAAATTGGATGAATAAAGGCATGAAGTAGCTGGCTTACAAACTTTCATAGGTGGGCGATATGTTCATAGAATTATAGGATTATGGTCTAGGTGTTCACATAAGTATAGAATATTGTTTTGTTCACTTATAGACGATTATGTTTAAATGAGGATGGCACATATTGAATTGAATGCCTTTTAGTTTTATTCTGTTAGGTACAGATATGATTTTATTATTGTGTGGTTAAAAATTATGTATGGCTAAAGAGTTATGTAAGAGTGTCAAGTTGACAAAGGGTGGTCTGTGGCAGTTACATAATCTATCAACTTGTAAAGGGTGGGCCTAACCTGTCAATCAGGTAACATCCAATGAGGCCTCTGTGTGGGCATGGCCTTCTCCTGAGGATTCTAAGAACTCCTGTCTTCTTTCCTGAAAGGGGAACACACTCACTCTCTGCTTGACATTCCTGTTGACAAGCCACATGGAGCTATACTGATGGCAGCCAGAGCCTTGGAGCTGGAGGAGCCATGTGGAGACCCATGCCAATGCTAAGATGCTACCACCACCACTGGATCCACAAGATTTTCCATCCACTGGCCTGTGATCTTCCTGCATTCGGCGTCATTGCATGGCTGCGTGCGTCTAAAGAGGAATTAATGGACTAGTATCAACATATGGAGTAATATCAGACTAATGAACTTGATCTGGAATTTGTGGACTAGTATCTATGCATGGGGGTAATATCAGACTTATGGACTTAATCTTGGCTGAGCTGGGATGTTTTCTTAATGTACAATTGCTCTTTGATAAAAAATTCATTCTTACACACATGTGAGTATATATGAGTTTGTTTCTCTAGTCACCCCAGACTAACATAATAACCTTGAGAAGACGGGGAATTCCCAAACACTTCATTGGGCTGATTTAGAACTTATAGATGGATCAAGAGGCAGTTGTGCAAACAGAACAAGGGAATACTGCATGATTTAAAATCAGGAAAGGTGTGCCTCAGAGTTGTATCCTCTCATCATATTTGTTCAATTCAGGTGCTGAGAAAATCATCAGAGAGGATGGATTATATGAACAAGAGTGTGGCAACAGGATTGGAGGAAGGCTTATTAACAACCTTCAGTAGTCAGACCACACAACTCTGCTTGCTGAAAGTGAGAAGAAATTGAAGCACTAGCTGATGAAGATCAAGGAGTGCAGCCTTCAGTGTGGAATACAATTCAATGTAAGGGAGCCCCAAATCTTCACAACTGAACCGATAAGTAACATCATGATAAATGGAGAAAAGATTGAAGTTGTCAAGGATTTTGTCCTGCTGGGATCCACAATCAATGATCATGGAAGCAGCGATCAAGAGATCAAAAGATGTATTGCATTAAGTAAATCTGCTGCACAAGAACTCTTTAGAGTATTGAAGAGCAAGTATGTTACTTTGAAGATTAAGGTACACGTGGCACAAGCCATGATATTCTCCATTGCACCGTATGCATGTGAAAGTTGGACATAGCATACGGAAGGTCATAGAAGAATCTATGCATTTGAATTGTGGTGCTGGAGAAGAATATTGAGAGCACCGTGGACAATAGAATAAGAAAGGCCAGAGTGCTCCTGAAAGGCCAGGATAGCAAGACTTTGTCTTACATACTTTGGACATATTGTCAGAAGAGACTAGCTCCTGGAGAAGGACATCGTGTTTGGTAAAGTAGAGGGGCAGTGAACAAGAGCAAGGCCCTGGATGAGATGGATTGACACGATGACTGTGCCAATGGGCTTCATCATAGGAACAATTCTGAGGATGGTACAGGACCATGCAACGTTTCATTCTGTTATGCATAGAGTCACTATGGCTCAGAGCTGACTCAATGGTACCTAACAAAAGCAACCTATTGAAGAAGGTTCTGGGAGCAGAGTGGGTTATGAGTTTTCTATAATGTCTGTGGTTCAAAGCCACCAGTCAATCTGCAGGGAAAAGATTTATGGTTTTGCAAACCCTAAGTAGGAGTTCTACTTTGTCCTACAGGGTCACTATGAGTCAGAATTAACCAGATTACAGTGGTTTGAGTTTTGGTGTTGATCATGGTGAAATGGTTATTAACAGCAAAATAAGTGGATATTCTTTGTAGCCTTATATTGGTACATGTATGAGCTTCGCAATCTCTCAGAGGCACAACATGGCATTTTTGCCCTAGATAAAATAAAAACATCTCACCATACAACTCTTCAAAATTATCTGAAGTAGCTATTTTAAGTTGTAGGTCTATTCAAGTGTGCATGTGAAATACTTGATATCTTGGCTACTTCCTTTAAAAACCAACAATAATAGTATCCCAGAAAACACTTCCTCCCAATCACAGGTAAGATTCCTATTTTTCCTTAAGAAATGTTTCTTTAAAGTAAGTAAATATTCTGCTCTCCTTTGTTGTACCCAGTCATTCACATGAACCCATATGGATTCTATCTAGATCTTCTGTTTAAGTTTGTCTGTATGTCAATTCCAAGTTCCTTCTCAGTTCTAAGCAACGTTTTATAATACTAACAGTGCTACATATTCCAAGTCTTCAAAATTTAAAGTGTATGTAGTATTCCAAGTACATGAAACCCCAAAAATATTGCCAGTGAGTTGATTCCAATGCATAGTGACCTAGAGGGCAGAGGAGAGCTGTCTCACGGCGTGTCCAAGGCAGCACCCTAATACAGTTCCAGTACGTCAGAATCCACTCAATGGCAATGAGCTTCTTCTGAGAACCTGTATGGAAGCACACTGCCATATCATTCTCCTGTCGAGCAGTTGGTGGGTTCAAACACCACTCTTTATAATCAATACCAAGCATTTGACCCCTACACTGCTAAGGTTTTCACCAAAGTACATCATTTGCATCTGGTTTAGATGAAACGTATGTTAGTTGCATCTTTACCAGAATCTAAGTCTGGAATATTGAAAACTCAAGAAGGCCTTGCACTAGCTAAGGAAGAAA
>NW_022103899.1:1813377-1836245 GCF_000313985.2 Echinops telfairi | reverse complement strand
TTGGACTGCTAACCACAAGATTGATGGTTCAAACCCACCAGTCTCTCTGACAGAGAAAAAATGAAGCTTTCTGCTCCCATGAAGATTTACAAAGTAGGTATGTTTGTTTAACAACAACAAAATGTAACTTCAGTGGCAGACATGCTAAGTATCTCAGTCTTTTAAAAGGAAATGAAGGCAAAACGATCAAAGATGATACCAGAGAAGATAAATTCCAAATATTAAGAATAAATTTACTCTGATATCTAATAACACTTTGAATATAAGTAATCTGTATATTTTTCTTACAATAAACTAAAAATAATCTCAAATTAGTATTTTTCTAATGAAAACTTTTATTTTCAATATTCATTATATTTATTAACTAGAATTTTACTGTAAGAACGTGTTCTCCCTCCTGCCTCATTCAGTTACAAAGGGTAGTAGTGAGTTTGTGGAATATTCCATTATCTTTTCATTTCACTTATCCAAGAACTTTTTGAAACCCAGTTGCATTTCTTTATATCACTATGGATTCTATAAGTTATAACCCAAATTTATCATGATTTTTTATCAAATTTATCATTATTTCCCAAGCTTAGGAAGCAATAAGAAAATTTAATTTCTCCACACAATTTTCTTATTAAATTTGACTGTTAGACTGTCATTCAAGTCGGTTGCTGTGTCCTCTCAAATCTAGTTTATTCTTTTCCAATTTTTAATTTCGTGAAAATTTAGGTGGCACCACATTTTCCCATTCAAATGCATTGATTCTTCTCCAGTCTTCATGATGCAGTGTCCAACTTTCCCATGCAGACGAGGGGCTTGCAAATACCCTGGCCTGGGTCAGGCCCAGCTGAGTCCTCACAGCGACACTCTTGCTCCTCAGCACTTTAAGGTGAGCTTGTGCAGTAGATCTTCCCAATGCAATGCATTGTGTGATTTCTTTTTTTTTTATTTTTAATAATCATTTTATTAGGGGCTCATACAACTCATCACAATCTGTACATATGTCATCTGTGTCCAGCACTTTAGTACATGTGTTGACTTCATCATTCTTACGACACCCACTTTCCACTTGAGCCCCTGGTGTCAGCTCGTTTTTCCCCCTCCCTCCCCGCTCCCCCCTCCCCCCGAACATTGTGTGATTTCTTGACTGCTACTTCCATGAGCATGGATTATGGATGCAAGCAAGATGAAATCCTTTACTTCAATCTTCTCTCCGTTTGTCACCAATGCTACCTATTGGTCTAGTTGGGAGAATTCTGGTTTCCTTTACATTGAACTGCAATCCATACTGAACACTACAGTCTTTGAACTTAATCAGCAAGTGGTTCAAGTCCTCCTTGCTTTAGGCAAGCAAACTTGTGTTATCTGCATATCACCGGTTGTTAAGGAGGCTTCCTCCAATCTTCTTCTTCATTTAGTACAGCTTCTCAGATTGTTTGCTCAGCATACAGGTTGAATGAGTACAGTGAAAGAATGCAACCCTGACACACACCTTTTCTGATTTTAAACCATGTAGTCCTTCCTCATTCTGTTCCAACTACTGCCTCTTGCTCTGTGTACAGATTCCACACGAGTACTGTGCAGTGTTTCTGAATTCCCATTCTTCTCCATGCTATTCATAGTTTGATAGATAACCCGCCCAGGCCGGTGTCTTTGCATGGTCAGTAAACACAAGTAACCCTCTCTATGTCATTCTCTGCTTCCAGCCAAGCCCCATCTAACACGAGCAATGATATCTTTTGTTCCACATCCTTTTCTGAATATGCCTTAAATTTCTAGCAGCTCCGTGTTGATGCTCTGTGTACACCCATTGTTGAATGATCTTCATCAAAACTTTTCTTACAGCTCTCTTCCTGTCTCTGGCCCTCCAGGAGCAGCAGGCATCAGTGTAGACATGGCCAAGTTCGAGAACCACTCCACCCACAACCAGTCTTGGAAATGGCACAGAATGGCATCAAGAAACCCTGATCACAACAATATGAAATCTCTTAAGGGGGTGGACCTCAAGTTCCTGAGGAACATGCACTTTTCCAAGAAGCACAACAAGAAGGGCCTGAAGAAAATGCAAGTCAGTAACGCCAAGGCAGCAGCTTCTCACGCCAGGCTATCGGGGCTTTTGTGAAGCCCAGGGAGGTCAAGGCTAAGATCCCAATGGGCATCAACCGTCAGCTCAGCCGACTGGCCTACATTGCACACCCCAAGCTTGGCAAGCAGGCTTGGGTACATATTGCCAAGGGTCTGAGACTCTGCCGGCCTAAGGCCAAGGCACCAAGCAAGGCCAATGCTTCAGCCAAAGCCTGGACTCCCGCTCAAGCTCCGAAAGGCGCCCAGGCTCCACAGAGTAAAGTCTGAGGGGCAGAGGGACTGGTGTGAGCCCTGGGCTGCTGTCTACGTGGTGCTGCTGTCTTCCTGTGGTGTTTGTATAAACAAGCCCGGGCAGCGCTGTTAAAAATATATATTATTTTTAGTTACATATGATATCAGTGATATTGTTCGATAATTTCCACATTCTGTTGATTCACCTTTCCGTGGAGTTGATACCAAGATGAATCTCTTCCAGTCGGTTTGGCCAGTAGCTGTCTTCCAAAGTTCTTGGTGTACTGTGGGTAATTGAGTGCTTCCATGGCTTGTTGGAACTTTTCAACTGGTATTCCATCAATTCCTAGAAGGTTGTTTTTTGCTCATGCCTTCCGTTCATCTTGGGCTTCCTCATTCGGAACCATAAGATCTTGATTATATGCTTCCTCTTAAAACGGTTGAAAGTTGACCAGTTAGTTAGGGTCCGGTGACTGTGTTCCTGCCATCTTCTTTTGATGCTTCATGCACTGCTCATTAGTTTGCCCACAGAATCTTTCAATATCACAACTCAAGGCTTACATTTTTCCAACTTGATAAGTGCTGAATGTGTCTTTCCTTTTGGTTTTCTAATTTTAGGTCTTCTCACAGTTCATTGTCATACTTTACTTTGTCTTTTTGGGCTGGCATTGCAATTTTCCCTTCAGCGATTTCCTCCATTTGCTTTAGCTGCTCTATGTTCAAGAGCACGTTTCAGAGTGCTTGTGACATCGCTTTAATCTTTTCTTTCTTTCCTGACTTTTCATGACGTGTTGCTTGCTTCATGTATGATGTTCTTTATGTCATCCCACAGCTTGTCAGGTCTTCTGTCGTTAGTACTCAAGGATTCAAAGCTATTATTGAGAGACTCTCCGTGATTTCTTTCCATGGACATAGTGACTTTGATTCCTGGGCATTCCATCGGGAAAAGTCCCTGGGTATTGTCGCTGTTTATATTGCTGGAAAAAAAGCTATTTGCACTGAAGCACACAGGTCTTACCATGTATGAAATATGTGCCTACATTAAGGAGCCGAGGTACCACAGGGGAGCACACATTAGGCTGCTAGCTGCACGGTCAGCCATCGAGAATCCCCTGCTGCCCTGCTGGAGAGAGCTCGGGCTTTCTGCTCCCTCGAAGACTTGCAGCCTCGGAAACCCTTGGGCGTAGTCAGTTCACTCTGTGCTATAGGGCCACTGTGAGCCTGATCTACTCAAAGGCAGTAGATTGTTTTATGTGTTTGTTTTTATTATGCCTCAATATACATTCGTGTGTGCTTATACACACATCTATACTTATTTCTATACCTATTCATCTGGATGTATGAGGGTCTTAACAGTTTCTGTAATGACCTTTTATTTCCATTTTTCACGAATTCATACTGAAAACTTCAATTTCAATCCAACACCACAACACTCAATGTAGCTCTGCTCCTTTTCCTTATTTGTAGCTTGTCTCTCTGACAGTGAGAACCCCAACTCTCCTAAGCCACAATACATTTCTTATTTCTTCAACAGTCCTATACACAGAAAGTACTTTCAAAATTGCAAACCCATGTCCCCAGGAGAAGCAAGTTTGCTAACCATCTGTGGTAGTTACATAATCTGGTGTCACTTTGGGACTTGAGAGGGTTAAGAGTGAAGGAATGGAGTCTAGTCTGTCAATAGGATCATAGCCAATGAGGCCACTGTGCGGCCATGGCCTTCTCCTGAGAATTCTGGGAACTCTGGTTTTTCCTCCTTGGAGGCAAGAAACCGACTCTCTCTCAGATCACTCCCTGGGAGACATTGCAGCTGACAAGACACATAGAACTACCTAGTGCCCTGAGCTGGAGAAGCCGCATGGACCTACCCTGATGCAACCAGACCTTTGAAGCCAGAGAAGCCACATAGAGACCCCTGCCAGCGCTGAGATGCTTACAATGCGAGCCACTAGATCCAAAGACTTTCTACCCACTGTGATCGCCCTGCATTCAGCATCACTGCATATGTTTCATGAGTCTGAAGAGGACTTTATTGATTGGTATCAGACATATGGACTGGGTTGGGATGCTTTCTTAATGTACAATTACCCTTTATATAAAACTCTCTCTTATACACATATGAGTTTTTATGGATTTGTTCCTCTAGTCTACCAGGACTAACACACTATTATACAATATTTTTGACCAGGGGTTAGTTTTTGTTTGTTTCTTTTGTCATTAGCCTTACAGTTCATAGTGAAAATACTATTTCCCAAGGTTGTTTAGGTTAGTTCTCTCCTCCACCACTTCAGTCAGTGTGGTGATGGTATTCATTTAATACAGTCAAGTTCATTTCTTACCTTTCATATTCCAATTTGGTTTCTCCTCCTAGCCTGGTTGGTTTGAATTGCCTATTTGTTTGAGGTGTATGTGTAACGACTATCTATACAATGCATCAAAGAACTAAAGCCAGACCAAAAGACAGGCTTCAAGAAGGGTCACTCTGCCCACCTGCCTACCACCTGCCCACCTCTGAAGGTCAGAATCTCATCTCCTTTTTCATCCCGACTGCATTTCCTTTCCTCCGCTGAGCAGGTGCACCTCCACTTCTGCTGTCCCTTTCCTTTCTGCAGGAAGCAGTCTATCTTCTGCAGTGCTTGCCTTTTCTCACAGTTTCATTTTTCACTGTTCTCCTGACCGTGCTTGCATGGTTGTAATCCACATGAACCTTAGTACCAACTCACCGAGCTCCATAGAAGAGCTTTTTGGTATTTTATTGGCATTGCATTAAATCTAAAGATTAATTTAGGGTGGATTGATGTCTTTATAATATTGACATTCTTATCCAAGAATAAAGACTCCTTTTCAATTTGCTCTAGTCTTTGTGTGTGTGTATGTGTCCTTTTGTGTGTGTGTGTATGTGTCCTTTTGCACATTTCTTATCAAGTTTATTCCTGATATTTTATTGCTGGAAAAATGGGGTTTTCTCTCCTTTTATGAACCCTAACTGTTTGTTGCTTATGTATATAGTGTCTATTAATTTTTGCCATGTTATGTTATATTTTAAATGTCAAAAAAGAATACTGTGGTTAACCTTCATGCTAAGAGAGAACACCAACACTGCTGTCATTCCTGATCACCAAAATCGCACTGCTATTGAGTTGATGCTGACCCTGCAGGACAGGTTAGAACGTCCCCTGTGAGTTTCCCTTTCCGACACTGTAGCTCTTTACAGGAGTAGGAAGCCCCATCTTTCTCCCAAGGAGCAGTTGGTGGTTTCAAACTGATGACCTTGCAGTTAGCCATCCAATATGCAACCACTACAGCCACCAGGGTTCCTAAAACTGAGCAACCTTGTTTCTCCCAAATTAGGATCTATAAGACAGTCTTGACATTACAAGGTTAGCTGTGGGTGGCTCCCTTCCCCAAGGTCTATGAAAAGGAAAAGGGTAGAGTTCTTTTAAAGCGATACCATGATTTCTAAAAATGCATTTTCCCACTGGAAAGACAAGATCCTAGCCAAAGTGACCAGTCCTTGGGGAAGTCAGGGAAGGAGGCCTTTTATGGGAAAGAGAAGTGTAGACATGTTGAATCTGAGGTGGCAACAGAATATAAAATGAAATTCTTCTGGGGTATGTGGGGATACAAAACTAGGGATGTCAGGAAGTTGGGTTTTTTTCCATCCACACATGGGTGATGATGGAAACCAGAAAATGGAATGTGACCTCTAAGGGGCTGGGGAAAACCCCCAAACTCACTGTCATGGAATTTATGCTGCCTCAGAGCAACCCCGCAGGTCGGAGTCAGAGTGCGGCTGGAGAGCAGCCAAGCGGGGCTGTGAGTCAACGGGAAGCTCTGGGGAAGACTCCGGGAGCTATGAAGAAAACGAGGCCTGCGGAAATGCCACGTAAACAAAGCTTCTCTAGACGCTATACTCATTTCTTTCTGTTCTCTTTTCTTTTTAAAAAATCACTTTACTGGGGGCTTGTACAATTCTGATCACAATCCAGCCAGCCAGCCATCGTGTCAAGCACACGTGTACATTTGTTGCCATCATCATTCTCAAAACACTTTCTACCTGAGCGCTTGGTCTATGCCCGTTCTGAACAAGCCTGCAGAACTGCGCATTTCCCAGACCACAGACTCTACAGGAGTGAACCTGTGTCTTTCTCCCAAAGGGCTGGTGGTTTCAAAGTGCTGAACTTGGGGGACTGTAACCCAATGCTTAACCCCTGCACCACCAGGGCTCCCGAGGGAGTGCCATTCGATGGAGGTGATGCCAGTGTTTCCCTACATGTGGTCCCCAACATTTTAGTTCCTTCAGGATGATAGTATGTTTTATTTTCGAGGTGGTACAGAAAAAGAAGAAGTTTGGAAACACTGAATCAATAAAGTTAAACTAGTTTCTTTACTGCAGGACCTCTCTGAGGTATTCACATGGCCAAATAAGTTGTGTGTTTCCACCAGCGATCCAAGTGGATTTTTTTCCCAAAAGGATTTCTTAGAGCCTGTGCACTTGGAACTCACTTTGGAAATTGTAGAACATCTTGCAAACCAGTTTTCCTTAGCCTCCTCTCTGCCCTCACACGTCAAACACAGAATCTAGGATTTTCATTTTCATTCTACAGAAAACATCATTTTCTAACTCTATGCACTTGTGCCATTTTCCCACCACAGCCTGAGCTGAGCAGCATGCTGACAACTCTGAGCTGGAGAACGTGGGAGAAAGAGGGCGGAGGAGAAGATGGGTTCTGTTGGGGGGCGGGGAAAAGAAGGAAGAGCCGCCCAAGTCAAGAGGTCCAGGACTATCTGAAAACTCAAATGCAAGCTGGCAGCTTCAATTCCCAAGGAGGCTCCGCTAGGGTGGTTTCTCAGAAGCAGACCCCAAACCCTAAAAGTAGGGCAGTTGCTGACTGTTTCCAGAAGGGAAGAGCCCGACCAGGGCCTTTCCAGCCGGAGCCTGAGACAGGCAACAAGGCAGGCGGTTAAGATGCGCACACGTTTACTGAGATCCCAGTTCTCAAACAGAAAATGTGCCAGACCTGAAGTCAATGCAAGAAAACTCAAAATAAAATCTGCTTAACAACAAAAAAATGTGTTTAATCACTCCTCAAAAGGTACTTTCTTTATTAGCAAAGGAAAAAAAGCATTTGAAAGAAATTTTAATGATAGTGGAATCTAGGTTGCAAACAGTTGGATGGATTTATCATAAATCTATTCACGGAGACGTAACATTCTTTTAGACGGAAGTCATAGTGTGTGCGCAAAGAAATATTTTGCATGCTGTTGTGCACAAAGAAATATTTTGCATGTAGTCAGTTGTGAGTTAAGGGGGGTGACAAGCACTTTCTTCCTGATACTCATGCAGGGTTCTTCCCCTAAAGGTATTGCACAGCCTAGAGATAAGTGGATATGTGATATAGTCCAATGGGTCAAGCTATGCTTTATGGAATGTCACCTACTTTCAGCTCCTTAATTTGCTCAAGTTCTGAGTCAGTCCTAGCAGGAGGGTCTGAAATTAGTCTTGTTATGCAGAGTGACATCCAGGACAAATGGAGTTACCCTGAACTATGTCTTCCCCACTACCGATCTCCTTCCTGCATGTCTAATCTGCTTCTTTTATGCAATCAATCGTCCCCCAAATTTTTGTAACCCATCTCCTCTCCTAGGATACCCTGGAAACCAAGCCCTCCTGATTAGAGTCTTGATCATCAGTTTAGTCCTCAGCTGCTGCTCCTCACCTCCCACCACCCCCACCTCTGCACTCTACCTGGCTTGCAACTGGACAGTAATCTCTCAACCACTGGTCTTCCCCCATTTGACTTCACTTGTCATCCATTGGTAAACATTCCCAACATCATGCTTCACCCACAGCACCCAACATTTATAATATCAGCATTAATTAAAGAAGATTAATGTTCATAATAGCTCCTTGGATATTATTAGTTGGATTACTGACAACTCCCAGCCAACCATCCTGACCCTACTTGTACCGTATTCACTTCCCTTTATAAGCTGGTTGCCCAAAAGGAGCACTAAAAACACCTTTTGCAAATGTCTATGACCAGTTCTTTTTTTGAATTCTTATTGCTTGTTGGAAGTTTATAAAAATAAATCAGAAGTTTTGTAATATCTGACCAATAATTTCATTAATCGAGTACTTGAAGATCTAATCATGCTGCTTATTGTATCTGTTGACTCTCGTTCATAGTCAATTATTCCTCTGTGTGTTTTAAAATTTCAACATGTGCCACTTTCACTAGAAGATCATATGTAACTCAGGTTCAGGGTAGATCTTCCTAGGGAGGTTTTGCATTTGCTTCTGAGAAGCACTATGAAGGTATTACCCGTCTAGTGCAGACTGGTTGATTTCTCAGCTGGGAGGTGAAGGCTTCTTGGACTTCTTTAATAGGTGTAAATTCACTACACCGTGGTGGCGTAGTGGTTACGAATTGGGCTGCTTCCCATAAAGTCAACAGTTCAAAACCACCAGCCATGTCCAAGGAAGGAAAAAGAGTTACATTCTTGAGTTGTTAGATCCCGCTCTATACCTTCCTTACCTACATGTCCCACTGCGCTGTCGCCAAAATGATTCACAAGCTACTAGTCAGGCAAATACTTCGATGGGCATGATGAGTACCAGAGAATATATCCCAAACTCAAATGACCAAAGCAGAATGGAGGAGACTTGGTGTTCAACATAGTTGAGGCTGGGGACATGACATGATTCCTGAGACAGAACCACATATTTCCTCTTTAGACAACCGCTTCCAAAAGAGCAACAAACATGAAGATTACGTAGGGATTTCCAATGAAATCTTTTTCCATTTTAATGTTCATGTGTATATATGGTGTCGAGTTCAGTGAATACTTGTAAATTATACAAATCATCCACCACACCGGTACATGAGCTGTATTCTTCACAGCAACACAGCTCAGTTTCATGTAACTGCAAATAGATTCTTATACAGTGAACCCTTGCCACTTCGCGCTTCGACTTCCGCGGCTTCACTCTATCGCGGTTTTTGCGTAACAGCGCATGCTCTGTCATTACTGCCACTGATTGGCTCATACTGTACACGCTTCTGTCTGCATCACTACGTATCGGAGCTACGTATCAGATGCATTTTTGCTTTTGTACAGTGTACTGTAATTGTTTGCGATTTTTAAGAAATTTTATCTAAGCCCTATGATGGCTCCTAAACGAGCTGCTTCTTCTAAGCCTTCTGACAATAAAAATAAGCGCCAGAGGAAGATGCTCACCATCCAGGAAAAGGTAAAACTTTTGGATATGATCAAAGATGGAGAGAAAATCGTGGAGATTGCATGCCATTTCGACTTGAATGAGTCTTCCGTTCGCTCCATCCGTTGTACTTCATAATGTAATAAATAATAAATGATAATTGTAACGTCCAAAATGTTTTACTGCATTTTCCCTTTTTCGTTTAATAAATTGGGTAATACGAGTGTAATGGTGACTAAAGGGTGTTTTTTCATGTCCTTTATGCTCTAACTACGAAAATATTTGATTTACAAATAAGGAATCCTACTTCGTGGAATTTCATTTATCACGGTAGGGTCTAGAACCGATTAACCGCGATAAATGAGGGTTCACTGTACGATGTTTCAGGCATAATTAAGTTTGGCCAGTGTTTTGGAGTTTAAGTAAATTACCTGTTGGACTTTTACCTGTTCTGTGTAATAAAGTGTCTGTGTTTCATTTATTGCTATTGGGGAGGAGGGGAGGAGCTACAGTCTTGAAACTCACAGGGACGCCTCTACCCTACCCTATAGGTCCTAACTCAATGGCAGTGGTTTTGTCTGTTTTGTTGTTTGTTTGTAGGATTGTGGTTATGAACCCTAACAGGATACTATTTTCACGCCATCTAGAGAACAAGTGAAAACCGTCCAGCTTTCTGGTTAAGTGCCTATATTGGAAGGCAGATTTTTGCTAGTCACCAGGAGCCTTGTGGTGTAGTGATTACTTGTTGCGCTGTGATCTGCATGATTCGCAGTTCAAAGCCACCAGCAGCTCCACAAGAGAAAGATGGGGATTTCTACTCGCATAAACAGTCACGGGCTAGGAAACTCACAGGGGTCAGCCTGGACTCGATAGCAGTGAGTGTGGTTTCTTGAAGTCCGCCGGTCCCTGAAGATTCTACCTTTCCAAGGTTCTAGCATTCTGTGAGGGTCTAACGACGCAGGTTCAAAGCTTCTCATGTTCTTCCATAAGATAAGAGCCAAGACCCTGCTCTCCAGGGGAGGAATAACATCAGCTCCCACCATTCCATTTTGGTTTGCAATGCCCTTGGGGGAGGAGAGAATCATCGACCCCAGCATCAGTCCAAGGCTGATCCCTGGGAGACCGAGCTCGACGCCTTCTCTCTCCAAACTTCTCTTTGACCAATTTCGGAGCCAGTTGTCCCCCAACAGCATTCTCTACTTTTCTGCTGGATTTGACAATTCCGTGCGATGCCACACAGAGCTCACAGACAATGTTTGCGGTTGTGGAATTTATGTTTAAAGGATTAGAAATTACTCGGATCTACTTGCTGCACGTGAGCTCAGAGCACTCACCAGGGAAAACATGGCTAGGAAAATGCCCGCTGGGAAGAGAAGAGAGAATGCCCAAAGGAGCTCCACAGACTTGAAAAGATCCTCAAAGTCGACGCTGATGGTTGATGAAAGACGTGCAAGAGATAGCCACGGAGGTGGGGCCCAGACCTGGCCCAGAGAAACGCAGTCTGAGGAGCGTGAAGAAGGAGGTGAAGACAACAGGGAAATAAGGGACTGATATTAGGAGGAGTAAAAAGAGCCTCCTAGACCAGCATGGACAGTCCTCAGTACGGATGAACCCCAGGTAGAAAAAACCCTGAAGACAAACCGAGAAAAAAAGAAAGGGGAAACAAAGCCAAAGGCTTAACCTGGTAGACTCTGAAAAACGCCACCCTAACAGGGGGCGGGGGGAGGGCCGGGGGACAAGTGTTTGATAAAAACCTCTGTCTGGATTTCAGCTTCCACCCACTGACATGATTTATTTTACCTTTATTGAGTCTCTTCCTTTGATTCGAACCTCATCTGGAGAACATGAATAAATAGTTCTAATTGGAGGGGCTTTATTACCCAGGTGCTTTCAGATGTCACCTGTCAAGTATTAATCTCACTGTGATCATTTGTTCTTACAACTTCATAATTATCGTCAGTAAGTGCCTTCTGTACTGACAAATTTAAGATCATTCAGATTTACCTGCAACTATTATGCCAACGCAATTGTAAAAGATAATGCCTTTGGATCTTAGGAACAGTGCTTGTTTGGAGTTTAACTTTTGTTTCATTCAGAATTTAAATTATTTGTGTGTGTAAAAAAAAAAAGAAGAAATTATTCAGGATACAGTTCTTCTATCAGAACAGCCTCGTCTCCATCTTGCCAAGCAGGCCTCTCTGCTTCTTAGCCCCTTGGGCCCTAGCCTGGACCCTGTCAGGCAAGTGTTATGAAATGCTTTAGGTCCTCCAATAAGTGCCCAGAGGCGCCCCACTCCATCAGAAAGCCTGGGGCAGAAGCTGTTCAGCTCTCTCGCTTCATGAGTCAGCAAGCCTAGCTCCACTAAGGGTGAGAAGGCAACCACTCCGTCAGCAAGCCTCTTGCCCAAAGGCACCCAGCTCTCTTGCTCTGTGCATGAGAGAGGCCACTGTGCCGCCTTCCAGTCTCCCATTTCTTCAGCCTCTGCTGCCCTGCTTCTCTGCCACTGCTTCTTGCTCTCTTTCTTTTCCCAGTGTTACAGCTCTCTATTTTTCTGGGTCTTGGGGGTTCTCAACACAGGGATCCTAGATCCAGAGGACAGGATGCACTCTTTTTTTTTTTTTTAATCATTTTATTGGGAGCTCTTACAGATATCATAATATTCCATAGTTCAATCACATCAAGCAGTGTTGTATAATTGCTACCACAATCAGTTTCAAAACATTTTCTTCCTGCCTGCACTCCTTGTATCCCCCTCCCTCCCCTGGCCATCCACTTTTGGCACCTCTTTCTGGGTAGTAGGGAGGTCCCTTCTGTCTGCCTCTGGGATGTTTCGTTTTAAACCCAGAGAGATGGCAATCCTCTTGTTAGGGTTCCAGCCGCCCTATTTTGCATAGAGCCCCATAACATCATTTCAGGAGGGTCACAAGACTAGAGTGAGAAACATCATATCAAAGTGACCCATTTACTGAAAGATGCTTTGTTTTATATGGAATTTCTAAGTGTTTTATAGTGGGAGAGTTTTTCAGATCATCTAAACTACAACGGAAGGAGAAGCATCAATGTGCCTTTTAAATTCGCCAGTATAATTATATATCACTATAATTACATACTATTTAATATACTTTAAGTATATATTTTAGAAGTATAACCAGAAAACAAGCTCACTGCCAATTCTGACTCATAGTGACCCTATAGGACAGGGTAGAACTAGCCCTGTGGGTTTCTGACCCTGTAACTTTTTACGGGAGTAGAAAGCTCTTTCTCTCTCCCACAGATAAGTGGGTGGTTTTGAACTGCTGATCTTGCTGTGAGCAGCCTAACTTGTAACCGCTATGCCACCAGTAGGCTCAAGAAAGATAACTGACCTAACTAATGAATGCATTTCAGAAAATATTTTACTGTAATTTCTGTTTTCGCTGTATATCAGAAGACCTACACTGTAACTTCCGCTGTGGGAAATAATAAAGTATTATTCATTTCCTAATATCTCTTCCCAAGTCTTTATATGCCCACTATCATTCTGGTTTAAGCCATTGTCTCATATCAAGACTTCTGAAATAGACCCTTAATTGATTTTCCTGTGTCCAGTCTCTCCTGACTCCAAGTCGTTCCACAGGAAACCACTATATTAATCTTTGTAAAATGCTGCCCTCCTGGTAGCATGCTTTCCACATATCTTCTGAGACTTCTCTATACAAATGCAAATGACTACTCCCTCGCCCCCATTCTCCCCCATTCCCATTTTATTTGTTCATCGTTTCTTCTCTCTCTGCCTTTCCCGTTCCCACCCATCCTTAAATGCTCTGCACTGATCTTCCATCTGGAAGTATTTCCTCTCCTCCCTCACTGGAAGCAATTTGGGCCTCTTTAGTATCTCTTTAGTATCTCATACGTGAAATATTCGTGTTGCATTTATCATATGGAATACATGTAATCACTAGTTTACAAACAGGTTTGCATTACAAAAACATATCTGTAATTAGCTGCTTGAAATTCTCAGTGCAATTTCCCTTAGAAGTCAGATTATAAATGCTGGTGATATTTTTGAACTAGATCACAAAATCTATTCAGCCCTGATGAAACTGAACCAAAGTAGTAATAATACCTCTTAAGAATGTGGGGTTGGAACACACAACTCTCCTCGAGCTCTTTGGTCTTCCTTCCCCCACTACCATGACCTCAATTCTACCTTACAAGTCCGGTCGGAGCACAGCATGTGCACTGCTACAGATACTAGCCTGCAGCACAGGGAACCCAGGATAGATAAACCCCTCAGGGCCAACAAGGAGAGTAGAGATACCAGAAGGATTAGGGGAGAGGAGGGAGAGAAAGGAGGAATTGATCACAAGGATCAATCTAGAACCCCCTCCCAGGGGGATGAATAACGGAAAAGTGAGTGAGGGGTGACAGAACAATGCAAGATATGGGAAAAATAAGCTAAAACTTATCAATCATGAGGGAGGGTGGGTGGGACGGGAGGGGCAAAAAATGAGGAATGATACCAGGGGCTCAAGTGGGAAGAGAATGCTTTGAAAATGGTGATGGCGGCATAGGTGCAAATGTGCTTGACACACTGGAGGAATGTATGGATTGTGATAAGAGATGTAAGAGCCCCCAATAAAAGTATTTTTTTAAAAAAAGAAAGAAAGAAGAAGAATGTGGGGTCAAACTTTTAGCTGTCCAGGAAAGAGCAAACTGCTGGCTATTTATTTATTCCCCCCTTTTGACAAAGGAATAATTTCTATTTAATTTACTAAATGGTTATTGGACAATTCCTAGATTCCAGGTACTGTTCTAGAGAAGTGCATTACCTAGGAGGGACACCTCCTTGGCCTCGTGGGAGTCCTTGCCTCTCTGTTGCTGTGTTGTCCGCCATGGAGTTGATTCCTACTCACGTCGGCCTGATAGGACGGCGTAGAACTTCCCCATCGGGTTTTCTAGGCTAGAATCTTGATGGGAGCAATTCTTTCAGGCCTTTTCTCCGACAGAATCGCTGGTTGTTGGAACCACCAACCTGTTAGATAGTAGTCAGAACCTCTGCCGCTGCACGACCAGCTCTCCCTAACCCCTTCTTGGATGGAATCCTCCCCACCTCAGCAGGCCTTTCTCCTAAGCTCTATCGTTGATGACACACTGACTGGGTGCTGGAAGTAGTGCCTTTCAGCAAACTAAGAATTTCCAGAGGAACAAATGGATTTTGCTCGGGGTGTTTGGGTGACTGTTTTGTTGTTCTTGTTTCTTTGTTTGTTTGGTGATGGTGGTAGCAGTGGAACCGGTTTTTACCTTTGTTTTATTTTTTTCCAGGGAGACCTGATGGTGTGTTGGGTAGGGTAGATTATAAACTGGAATAGGGACATAAAAGTGGGGCGTGCTTTGGGACACCAGACAGAGTCCTGCAAAGGAAATACCATCCGAGCCTTGTGGGGAGAATGAGAACCTAGACCTCGCCAGAGGTTTGGGAGTCATCGGTATACCAAGTTTAATTGTTCTCACCATGGGTGTGAACGAGGTCATTTTGGCAAGTATGGGCTACTTGAAAGATTTTTTTTTAAGGTCTACACTGACTGTATAGCTTTGTGTTTTATTTTACTCTGGTTTTTTTTTCCCCTTAAGAGAATTTTGTAACAATAACTGTTTTGCTCCCTAAAGGCAGACACTTTTCCAATTCAACTTTACATCCTCATGAAGACTTGCATACTATATAGATTCAATAAATATTTGTCCATTGTTCCACTGTGTCAATGTTAGATTCTGAGACACATCAATTATTTCCCCAGGGCTAATAAAAGTAATTGTAAACAGTTGAGCAGTCTGATGTACCACAGGCTGACTAAATATAGCAATAATAGCTACCACATTCGTTAAAATAACAGTTAAACTGCTGTATACAATTTGGCATTAAAGACTAATTAAACAATAATACAATTCTTTCCAGCCAAACTGGCTTACTCCTTGTTCTGGGATAGACCTTGAATATTGCTGCTCCCATGCCTCTGCTGAGCCCTTTTATCCCACCTAGATGGACCACTTTGCCCCTTCCAAGAGTCTTCTATATCTTGTTAACTTCTTTCACATCCCATCCCCTCAAGCTCCATCTGTGAAGGTCTTCCTAAATACTACAGCCCTAGATTATCATGGCTATCTCTCATGTCCCCTCTATCTTTGTACACATTGCCATGTTTTCTTTTCTTTCTTCTTCTTTCTTTTTAAAAAAATCTGTATTAACTATCTCCCTGAACATATTGAAAGAGATTCTTTGAAACCTTCTAGTATGCTCCTGGTCTGGCACCATATGGTAATCATAATAGATATTCTGTAACTCTTTGATGCTGATGCTGATTAAAGGATTTTGTTATTATTATTAGCTACCATCGATCGGGTCCCTCAGTCATGGTGACCCTTTGCACAATAGAGCAAAGCACCATCCAGTCCTGTGCCATCTTTTCATTGGTTGATTTTGGAAATAGATGGTCAGGCCAATCTTCCCAGTTTGTCTCAGGCTAGAAGAATTGCTGAAATCATAAACATTGAATATGTCACAGGGCTATAGACTATTACAGTGGGGGGGGGGGCTTTGAAACTTCACCATAGCACTTAGCAGATAATGCTCAGATGTCCTCCAGTGGACTATATAAACTAATCAGAGTTTCCCAATTAGAAGTCCCCAGACATCCACAAAGATGAGGTCTCTGATGGTGAACTCAGCCAGAAAAACTGGACCAATCCTACTGTCACGGATTTAAAGAATTAATTGTGTCTATCTTCCCCTATCCCACCAAATATGTGTCAACTTGAGTAGGCTATGATTCTCGGTAATGCGCGATTATCCTCCACTCTATGGTCTGATGTAATTATCCAATGTGTTACAAACCCTAACCTTTGTGATGTGCGTCTTAATCTAATCGTATCACAAAATTAGAGATGGTCATGTTCATGAGGTAGACTACAACTACAGGACTAGGTTGAATCTTGAGTCAATCTCTTTTTAAATATAAAAGAGATTACATCAGTGAGTAGAGAGCAGAGGGACCTCTTTACACCCAGGCTCTGTGTGCTGTGAATCTCTTAGACCAGGGGAAGGTAGATTGCAATCCACATGAAGAGCTGCCAGGGACGTCAAGCCCACAGATGGTGAAAGGGGACAAAGACTGTCCTACAGAGACGGGAGAGAAGCCCTTCTCCTAGAGCCAGCGTCCTGAATTTGGACTCTCGGCCTCCTAAAGTCTGAGAGAGTGCATTTTTGTTTGTTAAAGCACCTACTGTGAGGTTTCTGTTGCAGCAGCACTAGAGAACTTGGCCACTAACCTTCTTCATAAAAATTAGCCAACAGTCTCAAAGAGCTGGATTTATTTTTCCAGGGTCCTATTACCAGTTAATGATGAAGTCTAGAAGCCTAATTTATTGATCCCTCCCTAATACAAGGAGGTCCCTGTGTGGTACAGTTAAGTACTTAAGTACTAACTGAAAAGTTCTTAGGTCAAACCCACTCAGAGTCACCTTAGACCTGCTCCTGAAAGGGGTGCTTAGGGGACCCTTCTGTTCTGCTCACATGCGGTCACCATGAGCAGGAATGTTAGTTCCACAGCACTAACAACTTTTTGAGAGAGACGGAAAGACGGACTTTCTACTACCATAAACAGCCACAGTCTCGGAAAACCTCAGGGGCAGGTCTACCTCTCCTATAGGGTGGCCATGAGTCAGAATTGACTTAACGGCAGTGAATGAGTGTGAACAATAGCTTGTGGCACAATGCCAAAATACTTGAAGACTGATACCTCGGCTACATTCCCTATATAAAGGACACACATACTTGACAACATCCCCTCCCTGTTTTCAATGATGATATTTTTTAGCTCAAAATCCATTGAGGAATTGAACTAGGAAGTGGCTTGATAACAAGTATCCTTTGGGTTCAAACCCAAAACCAAACTCAGCCATGGAGTCGCTGTGGTCCTGTAGGACTCCTAGTGGTCCTGTAGGACGATGGGATAGAACAGCTCCCGAGGGACTCGCCTTTCTCTGGAGGAGCAGCTGGTGGGTTTGAACTGCTTGACCTGTTGGCTAGCAGTCCCACAAGGAACCCACGACACCACCAGGGCTCCTGTAAACCAGGCCCAAATAACGGCTCTTCCACCCTATCACACCGAGACTGGGTTCCAAGTGGAGAGAAGTAGGGGAACCCCTCTAAAAGGACACTGCCCCCTGTCATTTTGTCCGTGCTCCCCACTCCTCCCCACCAGGGCGAAGAGGCGAGGCATGACCAAACCCCGCCCCTCCAAATATTTCTATAGTAACTGTACACACGGGCATCTTTGATAATATTAAATTATCATGTAGCTCCATCCTGGTTTGAACGTTCTGGATCAAGTCCAAATCGCCTTGAAATGTGGGGGGCTTTAAAGTGTTGTGTGCTATGACACAATCCACGCCTCAAAAGGAGAGTGGATTAGGGAGATACGCATATTAAATGTCCCTTGCATCCTCTCAGCGTCCCAGTACTAATAATCACCAATGCCAAAAACTGAAAGGTTTAGTTATGACAGGGTTACACGTGTGTTTTAAGGGTTTGGAGGGCACCGCCTGACCACCACCTCAATACCACTTTGCTCCATGTACTTTCAGAGGGGCCAGTCCCTGGAGAAGGACATTGTCTTGGTAAAGCAGAGGGCAGTGAAAGAGAGGAAGGCCCCGGGCGAGATGGATTCACGCAGGGACTGGCACCGTCGGCTCACAAGTGACAGGAACTGTGAGGATGTCCCCGGACCAGGCAGTGTCTCCTTCTGTTGTGCAGAGACGTGCAGGCCTGTAACAACAACAACACCCTCGATGTGAGAAACAAGCCGTGGACTGGAGGAAAAGTTTTCCTGCTCCTTCCCTTCCCCCATCTTTTAAGCTAACAATACAAAAATACGCATTTTACTTTATGGATAATTTATTCAGCCTTGCTATTGTTGTATCTCCAGAGACTACATTTCCATTTGGAAAAATACCATGATGTTCAAATGTGCATACTCTCCTCAACTGACATATCATAGATACTACACCATAACATCTGGGAATATTAAACTTCGCCTTTACTGGCAACCCAATTGGCATCTTCAATTGACAGTGCAGATGTTTTATACTGATGTGTTTTGGAAATATTTGAAGTATTCTCAAGACAGTATTCTGAGGTTTCTGCAGTGGTCCTCTTGAGTCTTTTGAAGTTCTCTATACAATAGGATGCATGCATAGATTTTTCCAAAACAGGCTTTGGGGGGCGGGGGCTGGGGGGCGGGAGAAGGAAAGTTCAAGTTGGCGCTACACACAACTTCCCTGCGTGATTTGTATCTAATTCCATTTTGCATGAACGTGGCAGTCGACGTGCCTGAGGACACCACTCCGATAAAAGTTTTCCTGTCCAGACTGCTTTGCGGAATCTAAATCATGTTTAGTGCTTGTATTCATAAAGTGCTCGTATTTCTAAAGTAGAGATATGAAACTTTCATTGTACCCTGAGCACATGACGTCTCGGCTGGGCAGCACACACAGGATGGCACCCCCTGTGTGTGCGGGGTGGCCGATGAGGGCCCTGCATGGCGCCGGGTCCCTGCCCAGTGTGCTCCCCCGTGAACACTGCCCTTTTGTTCCGAGCCGCGGCCACCTCTGGTGGCGCTTGCTCCTGTTTGCCCCACTCGCTCCTCAACTGGAGCACAGTTTGGCCTTTGTTTAGCAGGAGCTGCCGCTGCCGGTGGTTGCCGCTGCTAGGTCACGTGATTAAAATGTGCTTCACAACATTTCTAAAGCAGACTTCACGTCTCAGAGTGGAGAGAGGAGCCGCAAGTACATAGGCTTCAGGGACACTGACCGTGGGCTAGGATTCTCACGGATATTGCTTACTATGTCGTGTGGGAGAAGAACTATCTCTGCCTCTCTGTTGTCCTCCTGCTAATAAAGATAGCAATTCCTTCCTGATTTAGGCTGCAAAACCCCAAAACAAAGCCCATTGCCATCAAGCCTCTTCCAACTCTTTGTGATCCTATATGTTTCTAAAATTGTAAACTTTACAGGAGCAAGTGCTCTCAGCTTCCTCTCACAGTGAGTGATGGGTTTGAACCACTGACCTTCTGGATAGCAGTCCAATGCTTACCCAATAGCACCACCAGGATTCGGAGCAGACTGCAGTGAACGCTAAATGAGAAGAAGTGTATAGATACTTTCCACAATGTCAGATCCCTGTTAGGTGGTAACTGCCGTTCCCTGCACTCACTTGGATTGTCGTTGTTGTTAGTTGTGATTGCGGCAGTTCCAACTCCTAGCCACCCTACATGCAACAGAGCAAAACACTGCCCAGACCGATGCCATCCCCACAATTGTTCGTATGTGTGAGCCCTTTGATGCACCCACTGTGTCAATCCGTTGCTTGATTCCGCATTTTCTTTGCTCCTCTACTTCACCAAGCACGATGTCCTTCTCCAGGGTGAGTCTCTCCTGACAACAAGTACAAAGTACATGAGATAAAGTCCTGCCATCTTGCCTCTAAGGAACATTCTGGTTGTACTTCTTCCAACACAGATCTATTTATTCTTTTGGCAGTCCATGGTACTTAACAATATTCTTTTCCAGCACCACAATTCAAATGCATTGATTCTTCTTTGATCTTCCTTATTCGATATCCAACTTTGGGTTTGGGAAGAATAAAAAGGCTATTAATTAAAAATAGAGAGAACTGAGAAGGTGGTACAAGGTAGAGGGCATCTGAAAAGCCGTGTTTGGACAGGTTAACTTTGAAATGGTCAGATGCTTAGTAGAGCTCCAAGCAAAGGTGATAAGGAATCAGTTGGAACTCATGTAAGAGTCCAGGTAATTTGGGGTCATCAGTCTATGGCATTTAAAGCCATGGAACTCAATGAGATTGTGTAGGAAATAAGTGGAGACAGAAATAAGAAGACATCAGGGACTGAGCCCTGGAGCACTCCAACATCTCAGACAGCAATTCACCAGAAAAGACTGGGAAGGAAAGGCAGAAAAATAGGGGCAAAGGCAAGCCGGTGTGGTCATCTAGAAGACATGTGTTTCAAGGAAGAGGGCCATCAGCTGTCGAGTGGATCAAGTAAGAGGAGGCCTGAGCAACACGGGCTTTGGAAATGTGAATGTTGGTGATTTCAGTGTGGCCGGGGCATGAAAGTGGACCCCAAAGAGAATTAAGGAGACAAACTAAAGATGGCTGGCATGAACAACTAAGCCAAGGAATTCTGAAGTAAAGGTGGTAGCTGAAAGGACAGAGAAAGTCAAGAGACGTTTCGAAGATGGAGAAATAACAACATAATTGCATGCCGAGAGGAATGATATGGTAGAGAGTGGAAATGATGATGCACAAGAGGAGGAGAATTATCAGAGCAACATCTTAGAGTTGAGAGGGCAGGACACCAGGGCACATGTGAAAGGAGTGGCCTTGCTAGGAACATGGGTAGTTCATTCACCGCCATGTGAGAAGGACAGTCTATCTGCAGAGTGATTCAAGTCCATGTGGACACAGGACTGTGAGAGCGAGGAAAGTTCTCCTCTGACTGCTGCAAGTGTCTTGGTGAAGGAAGGTCATCAGCTAAGAGTGAGCGTGGCAAGAACCTGGTCAAAGTCAGAGGACAGGGGATCAGGGACAATGTCGTCATTTAGAACCGTGCTACTCAGTGTGTGGTCTGCAGACTAGTGCCTTTTTGTTACCCAGTCACTCAAAGAGAAGTACAAAAATGAAAAGTAAATGCCAAGAAACAAAATGCAGAAGGCAGAAAGGGGTAGAAAAGATGGGCAGATAGAAACAGGGACCCCAGGGAGGAAGCAGGAAAATCCTTATCCCATAGAGGCTCAGGAAGAGAGGCTAGATTTGACAAGCAGAGTTTGACCACTGGGGAGCATTCAAGAACTACTTGGTATTAGCAACCATGAATTTAAAGTGAACATAGAAAACATAGTTGGTTTTTTCTAGTCGTTTCCTTTATCTCCACTCCCCCCACCCCACCCCACTCTAATTCAACAGTTCAGATTAATTTTTATTGACTGGAGAGTTAAATTTAAGCAAGATCTTATTTTTTTCCAGGTGAGTGCCCTGAAGAGAGAAGGTTACAAGGGATTTGGAAAGTAGTAAAGGATCAATGACAAAGAGTTACTATATAATCTGTCAAAGCTCATTGTATACTTGAGATTTTTGCATTCCTTTGCATGTAAATTTTATATGAAAAAAGAAAACTACAAAGAAATATGGATTTAATGTAATGCTTCCTGGTGACACTGTTGGTTACACACTCGGCTGCGAACTGCAGTGTCAGCAGTTTGAAATCACTAGCTTCTCGGAGTACGAAGACGAGGCTCCCTCCTCTTATAAACCGTTACCGTTCTGCTCTTTCCCACAGGCTGCTGAGAGTCAGAATCAACTCAACTCAATGGCAGTGAATGGGCAGTATCCCCCAAGGTTCTGTCATTATTGAGTTAATATTTTTCAAGCAACTTGAAGAATATAAAAAGTAAATAAAATATGTGGTATCAAATTTGGCTATGTCAAGAAAAAATATAGAGAGCCTTTACTATTTCAAGAAATCAAATATGTTATTTATTATTAATGAAATTAGCAACCTGGGAGAGCTTCTTTTTAGCACTAGTAACAATCAAATAAAATGTACCTCATAGAAGCATCTTTCCAGAGCAATTCTTCCATTCACTTGAGCTTGTCATTCCTCTCTCTTTCCTCTTGGTCAACTCAGTCGATATCTGCCTTGAATTTCTGAATATGCATGCATTAAGAAAGTATCGTAAAAGCTTTTATAAACACTAACTGCAACAAGTTTCTTCCGCACCTCCCAAGGAAAACCGAACAGACATATAAACACAGCTGTAAATCTGCTTGGCTGTCAGAAGAAAAAGGAAAAGAAGAAGAATTGTGCAGGAAGTAAAGAAGTCAATGAGACAAATTAAAGGAAATAAAGAATTCTGGTGTGGATTGAACTGACAAGCTCAAGAACAAAATGATAAAGACCTTTAATCACATCCGAAAGTCTATAAAACTGTGTAAGTACAAGGACTAGAAAATGTTAATAATAAACCTTTTCCTATTACGTAAGAGACGAAATGAACTGCCAGAGCTTCAGAGGTCAGATATATCATATATTGTATCTGGAGTGAATGCCCATACTGAAAACTAATTGAAAGTCCAATGAAGAATTTCCTTTGCTAAGAAGGCACAACCTTTTAATGAGCTGGATGATTTAAAATATGAATGACTCTTGGACCCCTGTGATTGCCCTGAGAACATGCCAGAACTCGCTGATGTAGGATGAGATGCACGTCATGCCAGCAACAGCAACGCTGG
>NW_022103899.1:1812053-1813145 GCF_000313985.2 Echinops telfairi | reverse complement strand
CATGTGGGGTTCTGGTGTGTGTGTGTGTGTGTGTGTGTGTGTGTGTGTGTGTGTGTGTGTGTGTGTACTAAGCCAAGTTAGCAGAACCACCCAGACTCAGTCCCTCTTTCAAGAATAGCCCTTATTAAGTGAGAGCAAGGGTAAAGTCTAGAGACTGCTGATGAGGCTCCTGCAATACTCCATGCTGACAGCACCTGAACCACAGGTCACCATTAACCTGACAAACAGGGAATCAACCAGGCTCTAAGGCTGTGCCTTGTGAGGTGATGTAGTGGAGGATGCACAGCCCCGCCTGTGAAGACGTCTCCCCTCCAAATAGAGCCTGCTCTGATGGAGCATCCAGATCTGACTACCACTGTACACGAAATGCAGTGTCTACAGAAGCATGATTACAACGTGGGAACGGCATTGCCAAAATCCAAACTGTGAACAACTCTCTAGAATTAAGTTGCCGGTTTCTTCAACAAGGAAAACACAAAAAGGGATTATCTATAAAACTGCAAGACAGTCTGTAGACAAATCATCTGCGTAAAAAAAAAGAACCTTTATGAGACAACCAGGAAAAGTTGAACATTGACAATATTAAGGAGTTACTGGGAGTTGATTTTTCTCAGATGGGATAATGGCATTCTGGTCACTTTTCTGAATGTGGAAAGACATCCTGAAGTATTTATGGATGAAAATATGATGTCTGGGACCTGCTTCAAAATAATACAGTTTGGAGATAGGGAGGGTATAAATAAAACAAGGTAGAACACTGGCTGATGATCGTTGAAGCTCGTTGACGGGTATAGGAGAGTTCAGTACACACACATTTATGTGTGTGTTAGAATTTTCCCATTTTGGAATTTTAAAATACTTTTTAAATGTTGCTTAAGGTATGGAAGAATATTATTTGCATACAACCTATGATTGAAACAGGATGGTGGAGGCTGCTTGAATTAGTTTACTGGGGCTGACATTAACAGTACTATAAACTGGGTGGCTTAAAACAACAAAAATGTATTCTCTCCTAGTTCTGGAGGCTAGAAGTCTGAAATCAAGTCGTTGGCTGGGTCATGCTCTCTCTGAGGTCCTGTGAGGAAGCTGTTC
>NW_022103899.1:1792633-1803183 GCF_000313985.2 Echinops telfairi | reverse complement strand
GTCTGGGGTCTTAAAGGCTTGAAGGTAAACAAGCGGCCATCTAGCTCAGAAGCAACAAAGCCCACATGGAAGAAGCACACCAGCCTGTGCAACACGAGATGTCAAAGGGATCAGGTATCAGGCATCATCAGACCAAAAAGTCATATCATTGTGAATGAGGGGGACTGCAGAGTGGGGACCCAACACACATCTGTGGGCAACTGCGAATTCCCTTACAGAAGGGCCATGGGAGGAGACAAGCCAGTCAGGATGTAGTATAGCAACGATGAAACATACAATTTTCCTCTAGTTCCTAAATGCTTCCTCACCCCCCCACTATTATGATCCCAATTCTACCTTACAAATCTGTCTAGATCAGAGGATGTACACTTGTACAAGTAGCAACTGGAAACACAGGGTATCTAGAGCAGCTGATCCCTTCAGGACCAGTGGTGAGAGTGGTAATACAAGGAGGGTGGAAAGAAGGTGGGGTGGAAAGGGGGAATCAATTACAAGGCTCTACATATAACCTCCTCCCTGGGGGATGGACAACAGAAAAGTGGGTGAAGGGAGACGTCGGACAGTGTAAGATATGACAAAATAATAATTTATAAATGATTAAAGGTTCATGAGGGAATGGGGAGCGGGGCAGGAGGAAGAAAAACAAGGAGCTGATGCCAGGGGCTTAAGTGGAGAGCAAATGTTTTGAGAATGATGAGGGCAATGAGTGTACAAGTGTGCTTTACACAATTGATGTATGTATTGATAGTGATAAGAGTTGTATGAGCCCCTAATAAAATGATTTTTAAGTAAAGTAAAATAAAATAATGATCATAGCAAAAATTAAATTGGACAGAATATGGGGAAAAGGTGAAAAGTGAAAGTTCTGCTTGCTAACTTCCAGTCTCGATCCCAAAGGTATGGAGTCACAGAACACAGTTTGGTGTGTCCTTCCAAAAGATGTTCAATGCGTAATCGAGTGTGTGTGTGTGTGTGTGTGTGTGTGTGTGTGTGTGTGTGTGTGTGTGTGTTTGAAAAGCCATTTTTAAAGAACATTTCATTAAGCATTGAGATTTCTTGGCTTTCGGTTCATTTTATTAGTGACTATATAACACATCTGTATTTAGTAGCAATAATTCTATTCATAAAGAAGGCATACAGTTTAATCATAGCCCTCTTGTCACATATAATCTTCCATATTTTTAATATGACATATTTTTGATCCTTTGAAAATATAGCTGAAACTTTCACTCTAATATAAAAGAAGATACATTAAAATGAAATCAAATTAATGGCTTATTTATCATTGTTTCCTTAAAGCTTTACAATTGAAATTGTTTGGATAGATTTTTATTATGGTGTTGTCTCACATCAACAAGGCAATACAAAATTTCAATGTATTGAAATAAAAAACATGATAGGTATCTTTACTGATTTTTATATCATCTGCCTGAATTATGGATAAAAATAGCCGCTATTGAGATATATGCAGTACATTTTCAAAATAAATTCAAATTGTTAGAGTAGATTTTTATATTATCTCCATTTTTTTACTTTACTTGTTATAAGTCCAAAAGTTTGTAGTAATAAGCAAAAATATTTGATTCTTTTAATTTTCTAATACACTGACTTTCCCCACAACAATGTAAGTACTGCATTTAAGATGGCTCTCCATTCAACACTGGCTGCACATCCCCACAGTGGCCCACAATCCCCTCAGACTTTTGCAAGGAGGCCCCCTGACGGAGTTATGGTTGGACTGCCAATCACCAGGTCAGCAGTTGCCTGCTCCGTTCTTTCCAACGATGGGGCTGTCTGCTCCTGTGAAGACTTCTAGCCTTGGAAACTCTGTCTACCGAGGGTAGCTGTGCTAACTGTGCGGCAGAGTGGACTTGATGGCTGTAGGAACTCACTCTTACATAACATTTCCAGATTCGTATCAGGTTTGAGCTCTCCTTGTCCTGTTTGTCTAAACGTCCCGTTGCCATTCTGTTAGTAACTCTTAGCTGAGTGACATACAGGGCCCGTTTCATGAGTCAAGGGTTTCTACTCTTGGATTAATGCTGGGCTTAATCACTGTCTTCAATTTCTTGATTCTCCAGCTTGTGTTTTGTAAGTGAAATGCAATGGGACAATATAGGGTGTGCGTGAGCAGATTCCCACAATGCATGAGTCCATCGAGCTTTGCCAACCCACGCACAGGCAGCATTCCTGAGCTTTAGGAGCACCGCATCCCAGTGGAGCAGCTTGGACTTTGCTCAAGTTAAGATGTGTTCTGGTAGGAACTGAAAATACAGGGAATCCAGGGCGGATGAGCCCTACAGGACCAGTGGTGTGAGTGGCGAAACAGGGAGGGTAAAGGGAGAATGGGTAGGAAAGAGGGAACCGATTACAAGGAACTATATGACCTCCTTCCTGGGGGACGGACAACAGAAAAGTGGGTGAAGGGAGACGTCAGACAGGGCAAGATATGACAAAATACCAATTTATAAACTATCAAGGGCTCATGAGGGAGGGGAGAGCGGGGAGGGAGGGGAAAAATGAGGACCTAATGCCGGGGGTTTAAGTGGAGAGAAAATGTTTTGAGAATGATGTACAAATGCGCTTTACACAATTGATGTGTGTATGGATTGCGATAACAGTTGTATGAGCCCCTAATAAAATGTTTAAAAAAAAAAAAAAGATGTGTTCTGGAAGATGTCGACCTCCATGGAGTATTGGTAGAATGTGTGTTTATCAGGAAGTGAGATAAGAAGAGTTGAGTTCATTTATTGAGTATTTTCAGTGTTCTGGTGAGAAATAAAAGAGCCCAGTGGCACAGTGGTTGTGCCCTGTCCTAAAGGTCGCCCTGAGTCAGAATTGACTGGTGGCAGGGGTTTGGCTTGGTGGCAGTGGGGAAGCACTCAGCTCTGAACAGAAAGGTGGGTGGTCTGATTCCCAGTCACCCATAAGGATTGACAACCTTGAGGCCCTATGGGGCAGTTCTACACTTCCCTAGAAGGTCAGGAGCAACTTAAAGACAGTGGTCTTGCTTGGATTGGTAAGAAAGACATGCAAAAGCACACAGGAGCTATAAAACATGAACTATGTCATTCCTGCAACTCCAGATCCACACGCCATGTCCTTACGTGTCCATTTACACCTGGCCTTGTACAATATGCAGATGAATAGCAACAACTAGACTAATAATTTGAATGTTTTCTTTTTCTTGACTTAGAGTGGCATTAAATAACAAATTAAAAACAAACAATCAAAACCACCATGGCAAGTCAAGACAGAGACAATAGGTAAAAGGAAAAAGCGCCCGACTTCAGTACCTCTTGTGGTGGGTGCTATTTTTCTTGCTTGTTGAACAAGGGGCCCCGTCTGCAACTCTGCAGCCAGTCCTGGCTGCGTGTGTGCAATCTGCACCGGTAATCAGCCTGCAGGAAGCATCTGTCTTCCATTCTGGAGTCATTAGTTACCCTCGCTGCTGAGGTTTGGCTGGGGAAAGGACGTCTTTATTTTGGCAAATGGGGAGAACTGACAAACAGAAGTAGCAAAAGGAATCATTGTGTGTCCTGAAGCCTGGTGTGGTAAAATGCTTAGGCTGGCGTAGAGGAGGCTGCCTTTGCTTCATTGGGGCTTACAGCTGTGGATTTTTCACACTGAAGAGCAGTTGTCAGATAAATACTTTTCCTTCATCACTTCGTTACAAAGCGCAAGACTTCACAGGGTCGTCTTGCTGCGAATTTCCCTTCCTCTCAGAACTGCGAGAGATGACCCACGCCTAACCAAAAGCGATGTTATTCATTTTGATTATGCACTTTTATGTCATTGTCACTGATGAGCCATCGTCAATTGTTTCAGTGTTTATCGAGAGCCAGCTTTATGCCAGACACCATGTGAGGCACTGGGGTTGGCCAGCAATACTGAGTGAGTCCCCACTCTCAAGGAGTTTATGTACAACGATCCCCCAGAGGGAACAAATGTGGCCAAAATGTGATAGGAACCAATCTGGTAACACAGGGGAAGAGTGTTTTGGTTTGTTTTGTTTTTAATGAAAACTCAGTGAGCTCTATTTTTCAGGACATAAATCACACCCTAATAGCAAGATAAGCACATTAATGAACTTAGAGTACCACTGGGTAAATACGTGATTGCTGCCGGAAATAGCAAAAATGGTTGAAACTGACTCATTTGGGAGGAAAATACTCTGTTGTCCATTTGAGTTTGAATTTGAATGTCTCTGATTTGAGAAGCCAAATACAGAAATGCTGTTTAGGACAATCTGGTCACAATAAAGACTCCCAGAGTCCCAAATCTGTGGCTCAGAGTAACTCCGCTGGCAATAATCAAAATCATTCCTCAACTCGTGACAGGCGGCTGGTGCCCTTCTAGAGCCCCATTATCCATTCACCTCTGAGGTTTTCTTTCCAGCCTTTACTCCCTTGGCTTCATCCCCAACACCTGGATTAAGAGTAGCGGCTCCGTTGTGCATAGAATTCCAGACTCCTGAGAAGTAAGCTGTACTTCTCGCACTGAAATGCTCCTGGACAATGACTTACATATCATTTTTAAGTAGTCACCATTGGAGGACTGAGATTGGGAGGCGGGGGCAGCTGATTTCAATAAAATGAGTATGGGTTCTTTGTTCCTCGTTAATCCTCATTATATCCTATGGGTTTGTTCCCCAATTAGCTAACATAATATAATAGTTTACTAGGTAGTATTCTTGATATTGAGCTGAACATGTGACCACTTGGAATAAAGGTGTTTCATAGTCGCTAGGTAGAGCCCTTTGACTAAGTTCTGTCTAATTTGATATAAGCAACATATAAATATGGAGATCTAGATATATGACATCTCTCTTCCCTGTTGATAGGGCTGCAAATGTGATTGCAGGAGCCCTAGCAGCTACTCTGACCCATGAGATAAAACACTAAAGACAGTGAATCAACTGAGTTTGATAATTCTTTGCAATGGCCACACAGAACTCGCAGACTAGAATCTTGATTATGAGCTTCATTAAAGAAGGTTACAATTCAGGACCAGAAATGTTCAGGATACAGTTGTTCAGCTTACGTAGTCTCTTTTCAGTCATGCCAACACCTCTACACCTCTCTCTAGCCTAGCCACATGGTCCCTTGGCCTCTTCCTAGCTCTGGCAAGGGAAGCTTTGTTAGCACTGCCAATACATGCCCATGGGGGAATCTATCCTACTATAAACCTCAGCCCAAAGGCACTCAATTCTAGCTCTGTGAGTCAGCAAAAATAGCTCCCTATTAAGTGCCTAGAGGTAAATCAGAAAGCCAGGAGGAATCTGGATGCCTGATGACTTCAAGGGCCACCTCTTTGGACTTTTACATAGGGAGAAATAACACTCCATTTCTTTAAAATCATTATTATTTCAGTCACCTGTAGTTAATCTTGATCCCAAGTATAGCCACAACCTCATCTACCCTGAGTCCAGAAGCACTGGATAGTGCCAGGTCACAGCAGTTGGTACCAGACAGAATGAGAGAAAAACAATAAACAGAACTCTTATTTGGGTGGGGCTGAGGGGAAGGCAAGCAAAATGCATCAGTATGAGATTAGCAGGCTGGCAGTTACTCGGAAGCAAAGATGAGAAGGGTGCAGGGACACGAGTACAGGAAAGGGAGTAAACTGAGAGAGAATGCTCACACATGGTGATAAACGTGCGCAATATCACTGATATCTGTGCACAAATGTAAACCTCGCTTGCTCTGTAAACGTCCACCCAAAGCTCAATAAAAGATGATTTTAAAAAAACAAAGAAGCAGAAGTCTAAGATTATGAATAAATTACAAAAATCATGAGATATGCCTGCTGGCTAGTCAAGATAACAATCTTAAGGAGAAATCCTCACAGTGTAGGGAAAATGAGTGAAAATTCAAGTACAAAACTAGATAACTAGACAAAAAGGAAAATTAACCTTGAAACCAAAATTAAGATCTCAAGAAAGTTATTGATATTATAATTCTGTCACTCATAAATGTTTACTGTGAATACATGGGCATCTAGATGGAAGGAATGAGATTAATTAATACAAAGTGGCAATGACCACTACAAGCGGTATCATTCATTTATAGCTACTCACTCTCCTGACAAAGAACCAGAGCTATCCAAAAAATTCTGAGTCATTCAACAAATAAAATACATTTAACTAAGAATCAAAAAGACCATAGAAAAACCATTCGACCCATATTCCGGCTCAGAGCAGCCCAGGCACAGAGGGGATCACAGGGCCAGCCCCATCACGAGACAGGACGATGTGTCCCTCACTGACACATAGCGCTAAGGGAGACAGCACTGGGGACACCGTGTGGGAGATGTGCCCGATCTGATCCCACCTCACTGGGGTGAGCAGTAAGGGTGCAAGGCAGAGCAGCAAGGGGAGCAAAGCATGGAAGTCCCCGAGGAATGCCAAAGATGGACTTGGGGGCCAGGGCGTGGCGCCCCAGGGGACTCGACTGGAAAACACTCATAAGGGTCAACAGACACACCTGGAACAGCTTAGGGCTTTTCCGTTTTTGCTGTTGGTTTTTCTTTTCTCTTTATTTATTTTTATGTTTTGTTGTATTAGCTGTTGTTGATTTATTTTTTGTCTTCTTTTTTTGTTATGTTTTGCTCTGCTTTGTTTTTGCACATATTATTGTCTGTGAACTTCTATCTGGATAAGATAGGTGGGATGTCCGTTGTGGGTGAAGGGAGACATCGGACAGGGCAAGATATGACAAAATAATAATTTATAAATTATCAAGGGCTCATGAGGGAGGGGGAGCAGGGAGGGACGGGGAAAATGAGGACCTAATGCCGGGGGCTTAAGTGGAGAAGAAATGTTTTGAGAATGATGAGGGCAATGAATGTACAAATGCGCTTTACACAATTGATGTATGTATGGATTGTGATAAGAGTTGTATGAACCCCTAATAAAATTATTAGGAAAAAAACAGAAAGAAAAGAAAACAGCTAAAATAATAATAATAATAAAAATAAATAAATAAAAGGGTCTTTAAAAAAATACTTACAAAAAAAATAGGTGGGATGAACAATCCAGAGGAGAGAACAATGGGACCAACGGTTCCGGGGGGACACGGGAGAGGGAGAGATGGAGGAAAAGGTGGGGGATACCAACAAACCTAGGGACAAGAGAATAACAAGTGACCTAAAATTGATAGCGCAGAGGGCATAGGATGCTTTGTGGGGGTGGGTGGGGGTTGATCAAGGGCAATATAGCCGAGAGGAATTACCAAAACCCAAATGAAGCCAAACATGATAGTGGGATGGAAGGAAAGTAAAAGGAAATAGAGGAAAGAACTGGGAGGCACAGGACAGTTGTAGAGGTCTGTACACAGGCATGTATATATGTAAATATATTTATATACAATAACAGGAATAGAGCTATGTACTTATATTTATTTATTATGGTATTACGGTAGCATATGGACATTGGGCCTCCACTCAAGTACTCCCTCAATCCAAGAACAATTTGTTCTACTAACACAGCACTCATTGATGTTCACCTTTCCTGACATGATCGCTGAAGACAAAATGGGTGCATAAGTAAATGTGATGAAGAAAGCTGATGGTGCCCGGCTATCAAAACATATAGCATCTGGGAACTTAAAGGCTTGAAGATAAACAATCGGCCATCTAGCTGAGAAGAAACAAAGCCCACATGGAAGAAGCACACTAGTCTGTGTGATCATGAGGTGTCCATGGGATCAGGTATCAGGCATATAAGAAACAAAACAAACAAAAAGCATATCAATGAGGGGGAGGGCAGAGTGGAAAACCAAAGCTCATCAGTAGTCAATTGGACACCCCCCTGTCAAAATGGCCACAAGGAAGAGAAGAGCCAGTCAGGGTGCAGTATAGCACTGATGAAACAGACAACCTTCCTCTAGTTCAGTAGTTCTCAACCTACTGTCACAACTCTTTGCTGGGGGTGGGGGGGGAGTCTAATGACCCTTTCACAGGGGTCACCCAATTCATAACAGTAGCACAATTACAGTTATGAAGTAACAACAAAAATAATTCTATGAAAAAAAATTTTTTTAAACAAAGCAAATATAATTCTATGGCTGGGAGTCACCACAAGATGAGGAACTGTATTAAAGGGTCTCAGCATTAGGAAGGTTGAGAACCACTGCTCTAGTTCTTTAATGCTTCCTCCCCTCAACTACCGTGACCCTAACTCTATCCTACCAATGGTACAGACAAGCGCTCAAAACACAGGGGATCCAGAACAGATAAGCCCCTCATGACCAATAAGGGGAGCAGCAATACTAGGAGGGTAAGTGGGGGAGTGGGGGAGGAACTGATCACAATGATTGACATGTGGTCCCCATCCCAGGAGGGTGGGCAGCAGAAGAGTGGGTGAAATGGGACAGTGGTCGGTGTAAAACATGAACAACAAAAAAGAATAATTCAGAGATTGTTAGTAGGGCATGGGGGAGGGAGGGTCGGGGAGAGAAGGGGAAAAAAGAACTGATGCCAGGGGCTCAAGTAGAAAGGAAATGTTTTGAAAAAGATGATGACAACATATGTACAGATGTGTCTGACAAAATGGATATATGTGGGGGTTGTGATAAGAGCTGTAAGAGCCCCAAATAAAATTAAAATTAAAGGGAAAAAAAGAAATACTATTCAACCCAGCAATGCCACTGCTGAGCATAAACCCCAAAGAAAAAAGGAGACAGCTCACGAGCAGATGTTTGCTCCCCCATGTTCATTGCAGCACAGTTCACAATAGCTAGAAGTGGGAAGGAACCCAAGTTCCTATCAGTAGAAGACTAAAAAAAATTTTTTCGTGTTTATACACACAATGGAATACTACTCATCCCTGATAAGTGATTATGAAACCAAGAAGCTCCTCCTGACATGGAGGGCTCTGTTAGGGTAGTCAGTCACAAAAGGACAAATCGTGTGAGTCCCTGCTTTAGGGATGAGCACCAGCATGGGAGTAGGTTTGGGCTTTCAGGCCCTCCAGTCTGCTGGCTGGACAGGCAAGGCAGCTCGAGTGAGAGCCTGGCAGGTACCCATGAACCCTGCACTGTCCTTTCTCTGTGGGCACAGTGAAGGCCACTTTCAGCTGGGATCAGATTTTCAAGAGGGGAAGGGAGGATGGCGGCTTAGTGGGTGCCACGAAAACGTATAACTGGCAGATATTCCTACAAGAGGGATGAGGGAGACTAATGGGATAATCAAATCAGGAGGGGAGGAAGCATACGCATCTTGGTGAAGACGGGTGCATGTCTTTTGGTAGAAGAGGGGGGAGGCCCAACTTCCTATGGGGGGGGGATACTAATAATACTTTTAAGGACCCTAAGGGGGAAATATGCTTGGTACTATGCTCCTAATAAACCCAGACCATGCGCCATATAACACTGGGACATTGAACCCTGGATCTCCAAAGCACACAGAAACACTCCAAAGGCCGTACTAGAGGGATACAATATGGAAACCTCACTAGGTGAATTAATCTCTACTTCAAACACATCTGTAAGCTGAAGGCAAGACTAAAACTACTTGGTGTGTGAAGAAGCAGAGGACAGCTAGGTCAAGACTACTGAACTGTTGGTAGGCAGACAAACATTTACTTACTACTTCAATGCCCTACTTGCTGCATTAAGATATGGATTGTTCTGGCAGACCTGTGTCTGACATTGTCAGTGAATATTATTGTAAGTTTTGTCTGATTATCAATCCTATTGTGCATATCGCATCCAGTCACATAAGGATTTATTCTATACAGTGAAGAATTCATGTATTGTGATATGTAGTTAGCCTACACTTGTTCAATCTCCCTTTCTCAATTAGTGCTTTAAAAATTTTAAATAGTGTTTTAAAATTAGGCCTTTATGCTCCAGGGAGATGATCGATAAGATACTCTACTATAAATTAAGAAGAATGTCTCTAAGGTGACCCAGAGGCAGATAAAAAACATAGATTCAGGAATGGATTGGGGCTCACACTTAATCCTACATCCAGTCTAAGAACAATTGGTTCTTACACCATGGCTCTACCTCTACTCAACACTTGCCCTCATGAAGGAAATGCAGGAGATAATGAGCACTATAGCAAATTATGGTGAAGAAATTAGATGGTGTCCAGCTATCAGAAAGAGTAGCATCTCAGGTCTTAAAGGCTTTTTTTCAAACAAGCTGCCAAGTGAGACGTCCACTAAGTCCACATGGAAGAAGTACACCAACATCCGTGATCCAAAGGTTGCAAATTATATAATCCTAATCCAATGGAGGGAATAGTATCAGCTTAAATTGTGAGATTCTGGTGTGCAGAATGCTATGGATGACAGTGGAAGCCCAAAATACATTTTCAAGATCTCCACAGAGAGTAAGCCTCCAGAGATTCCCCTCTAACCATAGCATGATCAAGGGTAATGTAACAAAGAGGAATTGCTAAAACCCTGGTGGGGACTGAGCATGATAGTGGGACAGGAGGAAAGTCAAAGGAAATAGAGGAAAGAGCTGGGAGGCAAAGGGCATTTATAGAGGTCTAGATAAAGACATGTACATATGCAAATATATTTATATATGAGGATGGGG
>NW_022103899.1:1789900-1792533 GCF_000313985.2 Echinops telfairi | reverse complement strand
CAAAGTAAAAAAAACAAAAAGAACAAGAGTGTCTTCTACTCATAGATGGATTTTTAATTGTTTTCCTAGTTTTGACAGCGGGCCATGTAAGATATAATAATAATAATTTACAATTTATTGGGGGTCCATGAGGGTGGAAGGATAGGGGAGGGAGGGGGAAAAAGAGGAGCTGGTATGAAAGGCTCAAACAGAAAGAAAATATTTTGAAAATGATGATGGCAACGTATGTCCAAATGTGCTTGATAACAATTGATGTATGGATTTTACAAGAGCTGTAAGAGCCCCCAATGAAATGAGTTATTAAAATTAAAAAAAAATCTCAAAAAAAATCCAAAAACAATATGGACGGTCAATGGATTTGAAGGTAAAGTTAGAGTTGGACCTTCCCATTGCTCACAGAAGAAAAAAAAAAGAAGACACCCCACCCCCACCCCAGCCAGCCTCCGGGCCCTGACTGTGTGTGCTCCATCCAGTATATAAACAGCATCTTCAAGAGTCAACACAAAGTGTAACTGTCCCAAGGCTGTCTTCCCAAATGAGACAGCGGAGGTGTCGCCATTGGACTCCAGGACGCACTCTTCTCTGGCGTCCAGGCCTTCCAAACAAAGAACACGTTGTACTGAGTCTTTCCTTGGTTACTGGACTGCTCCTTAAAGTACTCAAAGCCGTAAATAAAAGTTGATCATTGTGCTGTGATTTGGGCTCCAACGAGAGGTTTGGGGTATGAGGGTTTTGTTGACTTTTCAGCCGCCTTTGTAGAACTGCAGGTGCCTAACATGGGAAGCCTAGCTCTTGCTGTCCGGCCACTCTTGACAAAAGTCCAGGTTACATCCAGGGAAGGGACCTGGTGGCCACCTCTCCAGGACAGCCCAGGACAACAAGCCACCACCCAATCTAGGCCTCTTCGCTTGACAAGTTGGAGCCCCACAGCGGAAACATCACCTCACCTTTGACTGCTGAAAGAAGGATTCGGCTTTCTTGAGGAACCATAGCCGTGGGAATAACGCACCCTTTTCTCTCTGCCAATGCCTTATAAATTATCAAGGGCTCATGAGGGAGGGGGAAGTGGGGAGGGAGGGGAAAAATGAGGACCCAATGCCGGGGGCTTGAGTGGAGAGAAAATGTTTTGAGAATGATGAGGGCAATGAATGTACAAATTGCTTTACACAACTGATGTATGTATGGGTTGTGATAAGAGGTGTATGAGCCCCTAATAAAATGATTTAAAAAAAGAGAGAGAAGTGGGAATAACCTGGTTGCCAAACAGAAAGTATTAGAAAGATGACTATAGTAGGTTACAATTATAAATCTGACTTGAATGGTTAAAACTTTGTCACTTAATCTCCTTTTTGATACACTTTGTGTTTTATCTGGTTTTTAGTATATTCTGTGGGTTTTTCCATACTGGGGTTTGGCTCTGTTGTATTTTGTCATTGTTTGGTAGCCTTTTTGACTGCTTGTTATATGTCTTTCTATGGTTTTTTGTTGGTTTGGTTTGGGGTTTTGTATATGGAACCCAGGACAGGTGAAGCTATAGAGAAAGTAGCTAAAATAAATGTTCCTGGGGAGTCCGACAGGGGAGATGGGGGACCTGATATCAAGTAGTTCAAGAAGGAAGAAAAGTTGTAAAACTGATTATGGTAGCAGTTGTACATCACTGCTTGATATGATAGACCTATCAAATGATATGATGTATGGATTATCTCCTAATAAAATAGTTTGGGGGTGTGGGAGGAAATACAGAATTCTTGTCAAAAGAAAAGACCAAGGATGTTGAAAACCAGAGTAATAATTTAAGCAAAGCATTCACAATCTCAAAATATATTCCTTTGAATACATTCTTTAAAAAGCAATGGCAACATGTTTCATCTAGGGCAATAAATGTTCAATAAAGCACTCACATGACGTCAGGGGCTGATCAACGTGAAGTCTACAAGTTAGGTGACAAGCTGCTGGCTCACTTCTCAGGACTCTAGGGAGAGAGAGCTCAGTTAGAATATTCCCAAAGGATGCCAGAGATAGCCCCAAGGAAAATCTGCTTTCAACTGAGTGGATGTTCACATGAAATCTCAAAATGTCTCAAGAATCCCAGCCTAGCCAGGTTGACACATAACCTGGGCTAACCGTCCCAGGTCTTGTCTATAGGACACCAGGAGGGAGCTATCTTGTCTGATGTGAAGCTGTCCTAGCGTGTTCAGTGAGAGCTAAGCAGCTGTGAGGTTTTCCAATCCGGTTTCCTTCTTTGCCTCAAGGCAGACAGAGTAACAAACTTAGAATTATTAGCAAGAAATACATATATATCAACACCATTTATAAAAGAAATCATTTACTGAATTTCACCTATGTACTTGGCACTCAATAGGGACAAAGTAACATAAAATTGCTTACAGTGAAGGTGGCAGAATATAAGCATGTGTACTCTTTTCGTACATCTTTGTCCTCCAGTAGATAGAAGGAACTGTACTCATCACATTCACAGCTGCCCATGACGGCACTTAATAAATATTTGAATTAATAAATTAGCATGAATCACTGAAGCAATCATAAAAGATAACCTCAACATAACCATGTACCACAGTTACAGATAAAGAAAGGTAGAAGAAGCAGTTAACAATATGGACGGTCAATGGACA
>NW_022103899.1:1768874-1789588 GCF_000313985.2 Echinops telfairi | reverse complement strand
GGATGTTTTTGTGATGCACACTTTCTTTACATAAAACTCTCTCTTATACATGAGTTGCTGTGGATTTGTTTCTCCAAAGTACCTAGACTAATACATAGTCCCAGCAGCAAACGGAGGGCACATTTAAAATAGGATAGCTTAAGGAAAGATTACAGCTTCCTGGATGGTTACGAAGAGCTAACACACTCAGATGCTAACTGAAAAGTTGGTGTTTCAAGTCCTCTACTTCCCCCCCCAAAATCAGCCACTGAAAATCTCGAGAGCACAGCTCTGTACTCTGATATTCATGGGGTCTCCATGAGTCAGGGTTGACTTGATAATAATTTATTTGGTGTGGTTTTGCTTGGGGGTACAAGGATTGTCATATTTGTTACACAATGAACAGTAAGTGTTAGACAATTTTGCAAACTGCACAGCTCTCTTGACACTAGTTTTCTACATGAGCTACAGGTCTCACATTGTTCTCATCAACACACTATTTACAAAGCTGTGTTGTGTTTTAAGGAATCAACAAGGGATCATACTACGGTACCCCGGGCCACTACTACCGTGCAATGAGAGAGAAGGCTATGGAAAGGTTACTGGGAACTGAGGATAGGGGCTGTGTAGGAGCCAGGACACAGCCAGTCTGAAGAAGCCCCTTGGGCAGGGAACCCTAGGAATGAAGACTAGCTCTACTCCCTCCTATCTCCCACCAGAATCCCCCTTAGCCAGTACCAAGAGGAAGCTGAGGAGCAAGGGAGACCTTTGATGCCATATCTATGGGTCCAACTCAGTGCAGAGAGCAAGATATAGGGACGGCTCTTGGAGGCAAAGCTCTCCAGCATTACTGCCCTTTATCCATTCTCCGTGTGCTTGTGTCTTCGTAAAGACTCCAAATTAGTAAAGACTAATTGAACATTAAAAAAAAACACCTTTGAAACTAGCCTTTAATCAGATAAGTTTACACAAAGCACAGATAAAGAGAAGCTGGAGCTTAGGTTCTAATCCCACTTCTGCCGAAAACCGGCTGTAAAATGCCACGAAAGGGTCAGTTCTCTTAACGAGGCTTTCTTCTTTGCCCTTCAATCTCACAAGAGTGTTTTCATCTCACAAAGGCACTTGGTTATAGACGGACTTCCTCTCTTCCTATAGCCTTTGTCGTTTATTAGCTCGATACCCAGGGTCTTCCTCTCATTGTTTTATCTTCTTTCCCACAGCGCTCCATCTGACATTGAAATCTGCCTTGTAGTGTAAAAAGCTGCTCCTTCAAGTTGAAGGCGAATCCCCCCAATTACATCTCTCACAAGCCTGATATGATCACAACTTGTTCACAGCACAAATACTGGGCAGCACCTCCTCGCGGGATAACAGAAGGAGTAACGTTCCAGAAGTTTCACGATTCAAAGAACAAGCAATCCATTCGACAGGACTGTGAGGAGGAGGAGGAGGAGGAATTATAGCCACCACTCATCAAATGTCTACATGTACCAGGCACTAAACTAAGCACCTGACATATATAATTTAATATCATTATCTATATTCCTACTTTGAAGAAGAGGAACCTAAAGTTTAAACAAATTAAGTAACTTCCTCCAAGGTTCTATGAATAAATTAGTTAGAGTCAAGACTCAAATCCAGGTTGTCTATCTCTATAGACCATCCTCTTAGCTACATCAAAATACTACCTTCCTGTGGTGCAGGGGATTGCTTGATATGGATCTTCTAGCCATAGTCTTCGTAACTCTTGCCAAAAGTCTGGGCAGGGTCATGTAGATAGGGTGCCTGGAACTCTCAGGTGGGGAGTGGGCAGTTTTGCCATCCCTCTGGGTGTAAAACGAGCTATCTCAGAAGCAACAACAGGGAGCACACACCCATCAAGAAACAAGAAACATGAGCAGAGCACATCCTTTAGACCAGAAGATTTGTGCGCACAGAGCCTCCTCAGTCCAGTAGACTAGAGAAGGTGGAGCCGTAACAACAGCAGCTGAACCAGCGGAGGAGCTAGCGCCAAGAGCATGAGACAAGGGTTTGGAACCGCTGACCTGCAGACCGCCGCCCAGCTCATAACCACTCCACCACCAGGGCTCCTCACAAGAGTGGATAAGAGGGGGAAAGAGAGGCGGAGGAAGTCAGTGTCAAAGTGATGCCACTGGAGAAAGACTCACCAGGCAAACGCTGGCTTTGGAGATGCAAGGGAACCAAGAAGCCAGGGCCTACAGCGTGTTTAGAAACTAGAAACAAGCAAGGCAAACCGGTTCTCCCTCCACTGACTCCATAGCAGAGAGTCCTGGGTTTGTTTTCAAGCTTTCGGCAATCTGCTATGCCAATCATAGAAAAGAAGACAAGCTCCAGACCAAATAAATTCTTGGAAGGATGGCTCATTCAATCTTAGTTACACTAAATGGCTGTTTTAATGGTGGGGACAGGGGTGGGGAGTAGGATGGGGGGAACGGTGCACAAAAACGTAAGGAGTTATTTGGGGCCAGCTTCTAAGGTCGGCCTGCCATTGCAATCACTAGAAATGACTCCCCAATCTTAACTTTCTCACTGGCTTCTCACCGTTGTGACAGTAACTCTGCCTCCAGAGAACTTCATTTCAGTTAGTGACAAAGTTAGAAAGCGCAGACTTGTTTATTACAATAGAAATGAATGGAAAAATAAAGGCATAAAGGCAATGTTCACTGGTCATCTGAGAGCACCAAACTGTTCTCAGCTTTCTTTGAGGACAAGAATTCAGAGACATTTTGGCCAAGGGCACGCAGAGAAAAATGAAGTCCTCAACGTCTGTGTAAGCCAGAGGGGATTGTAAGCCTTCCTGGGGCTACTTAGATGGAATCCCATTAATCTATTCTAGAAAGATGAAGAGCAAAGTGTCTACTCTAGGGAGGAGAACCTGTGATTCCAAACGGTTTAGCCATTTTGAAGCAAAGGCTGTGATTTAGCGAGCTGGTAAGTGTAAAGAGATGGACTCCTCCCACTTAAAGAGCCTTGAAAATTCCCTGGGATTTTCTTTTCCTTTTCCTCCCCCTCCCTTCAAGAGTCTGTGAAATGGAAGACTGACAGATGCACGTGGGTGTTCAGAGGCATAATCTTCTGATGATGCACTAGCTGAGCTTCCATTAACACTTAGGGGAATTACGTGCAACTATCAGTGGGAGAACATATCCCTAATACTCTATTTTTAATTTTTTTTCAATTAACAATTATGTTTAGTCAATCCCCAGCAGGATTTGTTGGTGAGATGGCTGGCTTCCTAATGCAAGTTTCTTTTCAGTTAGCTGAGCTAATGTTGATGATCTGTTTTCACTTGATGGTGCACTGTTAGATATAGCTAATGTCTACCTAAATGCATTTGTGAATTAAATTCTGTCTGGGAAGGTTTGTTCATTCAACCTAGGGATTAGAAATTATCTTGACCCAAGGAGAGGAGCAAAACTTGCTATATTTAGTCTGGGATCATTGCCAAAAATGTACAGTCATACAGGGGATTGGAGGCCCGGAGATCATTTTTACTCCATCGCCTTATAAAACATCAAGGTTAGAGATGATGCTATATCATTTGAAAGATACAATTCCCAGGTTTCAGATTGTTGAACGTTTGTGTTTGTTTGTTTGCAGGCTCATTTTCAGATCAATGGCATTCAGTACTTGAAGGAAAAGGAAGGCGTTCGACGCTGAGGGTGGTGGGGAGAGCAGCCTGTAGCAAGAACCAGCTGTCATTTTGATTCCCATTCTACAATGAGGAAAGCAACCTACAAGGGTCTAACTAAGGAAATTACAAAAGTGTAGATGAGACATGGTAACAGGATCAATATTCTGGTTCATACTTGACTCCTGATTCCCTACTTTCATTGTTTTATTATTAATCCCATCTAGATGTGAGTGTAAAGGGCCATGTATGTTTCATTTCTGTTAAAGAAGTTGTGGAGGGGGGTAAGGAAGATTATAATAATAGATAGAATGAGTTCAGAATTATCCCTGAACAGCTGACTAGCATTTCTGACTCAAGCCCCATCCCTTTTTTAGACAATAATTTTTCTCCTCTTCTCCCTTGCCTTTCCTACCTAATAAAAGCACTGATGAAATTAAACATTAAAACTTCAGTAGGAAAAAATCCCCTGGAGGGCACAGATTGTCATTTATCTTTGTGTCTCCAGCGCCTTGTGTGATACCTGGTGCAGAGTAGGTGCTTGTCATGGCTTGTCATATGAAAGAAAGAATTCATTAATAAACCAGACTCAATGACGATGGTTCTATTTATAATGCTTACTGGAACTTCTATTTCAGTTCCAAATGTTATAAAGTATTTTGTGATTATTAGTTTAAGTCGGCTCTTCAAAATATTCCAAATGTGTTAACTAAAGACTTATTCTGAAACCATAAAAAAAAATCAGTGCATTTGAACTATGATTGACAAGGAATATTGAAAGTACCAGGGACTGCCAAAAGAACAAACAAATTTGTCTTGGAGGAAGCACAGCCTGAATGCTCTTAGAGGCAGCATGGCGAGACCTCGTCTCACATAGTTTGGACGTGTTGTCAGGAGAGACCTGTCCCTGGAGAAGGACATCATGCTTGGTAAAGTGGACGGGCAGCCAAAAAAGAGGGAGGCCCTTTATGAGATGGATTGGCACCGTGGTTGCAACCATGGGCACCAATATAAGAACCACTGTGAGGGTGGCGCAGGACCTGGTGGTGTGCCATGGGTGTGCCTAGGGTCACTATGAATCAGAACTGACTCCACACGGAACAATAACAACAATGGATCTGAATATATACCGACACATCTGCATCTCTATTTAGTATTGTATTTTTATTGAACCTCCCGAAAAGACTTGAAACCACGTGCATTCAAATGTGTGAGCACTCTGAGCTCCCAAGAATATTCCCAGCAAGTTTTCTTCGGTTTCGTTGACTTCAAAATAAAGAGATTTAAAAATGAGAACGTTCATTGGTCTCAGGGACTGAATTGTGTCCCCTCCAAAATATGTGTTATGAATGTGTGTGGTAACCTGGGCCTGTGATTATAATACCATTTAGGTATGGGTTGACTTGGTTATGCTAACATAGCAGCTAGATTTTGTCAACTTGACCCTGGCTGACCATGTAGGTGGAGAGTCCAACCTGTCAATCAGGTCACAGCATTATGATGCCTTCCTGTGGGTATAATCGTTTTGGTGAGAGACACTGGAAACATCTTTCTCTCTGGCACCGAGGTCACTGGGACTGGAGAGCAGCTGGTGCCCTGTCATATTTCCACTGACCTTGGCTCCACGTGGCTCTGCACCACTAACCTGCCATCGCTCTGCTTCCGGCTTCACTTGCTTCTTGGCATCAAGATCCTTCTTGTACCTATGTGAGTGTCACTGCTTTTGTTTCTCTAAACCGCCCAACCTTCATAATGCGAGATTAATCTAAAGTGTGTCAATCTCTCACAATACATAAAAGAAATAGATTAGGGGAGCAGAATTGGCAGAAGATGGTTGTTAAAGCACATGGAGATCTCCCCAGCACCAGGAGACAGAGCGACAAAGGCCTTCCTCTGCGGTCAACAGAGAGAGAAAGCCTTCCCCCAGACTTGGTAGTCTGAATCCAGACTTCTAGCTTCCTTACCTGTAAAAGAATAAGCATCGGTTGGTTGAAGCTATCCACTGGTGATATTTCTATTATAACGGCCCTCCCATCCCCCACCCCATGCCCCAAAAGAACCAAATACCCAAACTCAGTACTACTGAGCCAGAATCTGTAAGGCAGGACTACAGCCCAAAGGGTCACAGAACTGAGGACTGTTTTCCAGCTTTGAGAGCTAGTGTAATTTGTTCTGCTAGGATTTGGACTATGTGGTGTCAGTTATCCATTCTGTCCCTCAATTCCTCCAGTTGTTATGGAAATGCCTATCTTATGACTGTTCCACAATTGATTTTGGAAATAGATTCATTGTAGTCTAGATTTCACAGTTTCACTTTTGCCCCAGGATGACATATACCTAAAGTCTTGCCAATCTTTGATTTAGATGATGCAGAAGCAGAGATTTGGGGCGTGACGGTGATTCAAGACTTGGAGGATGCTATGCTTTGCATGTGGCACGGACATGAATTTGGGGGCACCAAGACGTGGAAAGGGGTGGGTTGAATTGTGTCTCCCCAAAGTATGTCTTAAACTCTAACCCTCCAGGGTTGCTGTGAGCAGGCATGGACTCAATGGCAGTGAGGTTTGTCCTTGTGATCAAATGATGGAACTGTACGATACATGACATATATCCCGACGAAACTTTTAAATGATAAACTCTACGTCTGTGGTTACAACCTCCTTTGAGAATGGGTTGTCTTTGTTATATTCATGAGGCAGGATTAATGTAGGGTGTCTTCAGTTAGTCCCTTACAGAATTCAAGGAGCAGATTAGGCAAACAGAGCCAGGGGAAGAGAGATGCCAAGCCACCCAGAGATCTCCATGGAACCAAGATATAGAAACTAAAGAGGCAAAAACAAATAAATAAAAAATGTTAAAACAGTGTTAAAGAGGCAAGGGTCTTCCCTTGGAGCCAGCAGACTGCTTTTCGACTTCTAACCTGCTGAAGTGTGAAGAAATATATTTCTTTCCGTTAAAGCCATCCATCTGTGATATTTCTATGATGACAGCATCAGATAATTATGACAATGGGTCTCTCTGAAATATAGAAACCTCTTGGGCAGGGTTTATAAATTGATCCTTTGTCATGTAAAGCGATTTCAAACACATAGACGTGAATGGCGCCACCACAGGAAATGAAGAAAGGGACCGGCGTTGAGAGGGCGGCGTTGAGAGCGTGACCACCGCTGGATCCGTGCAGTGCCGAAGAAGAGGACGTGTTTCCTGCAGGTCACAGAATCCTGCTCAGCGTGTGCCTCCATCGCCCACAGTAGGGTTCTCCTTGGAATAGTGCAGCCTTCCTAGGGAACAAGCAAACCAATTTCAGAGTTTTTCTCACAGGTAATTCCATGAAATACCTTTTTTCCCAAGAGAAATTAAAATTCGAAGAACTTGTCATTGAAAATAGGTTTTTTCTTCAGTAAAAAGAATCCCAGAATCCAAAGAACTATGTTTCTACCCAAAATGGGATGGTCTCTATGAAAGCCTTCCATTTCTATCATGAACACAGAGAATTTCCCCCATAATAAGCACCTTTGGAGATGTACTGGTGTAATAAAAATGTAAATACACATAGGTCGTAGGTGAGGTGGGTTTGAATTGATTATGTGTTCTAATAGCTTGAAATCGAAATAAAGAGGTTTTTTAATAAGAAAGTAATAGGACTATAGAGATCTTTGTGTGGCATGAAAATGCTTGGGTAATGTGAATAAGACTAATTGATCATCTTATTGAAGAAACACTTATCTTGAGATGAAAAATGACTACACTGTTGTTTGGCATTCGGACTGTCGATGGCTTGACCAGAAGAAACCTGTGCCAACCGCTCCAGAGACAAGAGCAGTTCAAAAGGGCAGTTTCTTGCCGAAGGTCACTGGTAGCATGATGGGATTTTTTCTTCTTCTCAATCTCAAGAAACTCACCTGAGGATCTTGCGTCCCAGGAAGTGAGAAAGAAAAGGAAGTCCAAAGTCATCTTTTCGGGAGAAACAGCACCATCCATGGCCCCAGCGTGAAAGTGCACACTCCGATGCCCTTGAACACAATAGCGCACTTAGGTATATAAACCATGGTCTTCTGGTGTGTGTGTGTGTGTGTGTGTGTGTGTGTGTGTGTTGCAATTCTTTGGGGGAAAACATAAACTAATAGAACATCTAAGCTGAATCACTATCCGCCTTTAAACATCATCCAAATGAATGGATTTTTTAAGGTAAGTTTAGAATCCATCTCTTTTTAAAATTTCACCAAAAAGAAACATTTAGGTCGATTTAAACATTTAAAAAAAGAAGCAAAGAAAGATATCTGTTGGCCTTCTTTTCCCAACCGTGGAGTTTAGGTTTCCAAAGAGAAGGGCTGCTGACGGTCTTCGTCATTCTATGCACCTTTGCAATTTCAGCATTTCCTTGGCCCTTGAAGCTGCTCACATTATGAACTTTAATTTTTAAAATTGTCTGGGAATTTAATGCCACATTAGCAGATACCACATAACTGAATTATTTAGCAAGGAATTGGTAGCAGAATTAGGACCTGCTGGTGGATATGCGGCATTCCAAGCCTCGGGCTTATCACTCTATAGCAAGGAAAGGCTTTCATAACCAGCCGTGTTTACCAATGTAGTGACACCCGAAGGGTGATAGCAAAACCTAGGGCCATTTCTGAAGAAGTCCAGGTTTCTCCAGTACCTCCGCATCCCAGAATTTTTGCACACTGAGTTTCAAGTCAAAATATCCAGTATGGGAAAAGTTGAATACAAAGATAGGTCAACAGAATGCAATATGAAGCCTAAGCTGTGTGCAGGGGAAGAGCAAGAAGCTATTTCATTCCTCTTCACCTTATAAGAATAGGTTGGGCATGAGCATCAACCTCACCTTCTTCCCTTCACCGTCCTCCCACAGCAAATACACACTCCTTCCTTCGTCTTGGCTACTAGCTTCAAGGGGCTCCCAATGCACTAGTGCCCCAATTCATGCTACCCCCATAGATGGTTCTAAGAATTATCTGCTGGTATTTGGTGAGTCATTCTAAACTGACCACCAAACTTTTTCTGCCCAGAGCAATGTAAAATGAATTTTGAGCTATTTTAAGCATGAATAGTCTTATTGTCTTAATTAATGGCATGATTTATCAGTGGGATCTGAAAAAAACACTGTTTGGGTGGCAATAAAGGTTGAGCTAATAGTGTAGCACTTCCCCCTCAATGCCTGGCCCCTTCAGGCCTCTCAAAGAGCCTGGAAGAAGTTAGAAAACAACATTCCACCTGTCCTTTTCCATTAGGAGTTTCTACTTCAACTCCCAGAGGAAAATGCATGGATTTCTGAAATGCTCTTTCCCAGGGCCCCTTGAGTTCTATAAAGTAAGCATGTTATCAAAATTACTTTTACAAGATTCCTTGAAAACCAAAGTATTACATGCAGCCAAAAATGACCAAGTCCTCTCAGGTCAAGACATAGAAAAGAGCTACAGGAGCCTCTGTTATACCGGAAACAGATCTGAATCTGGAACACCAACAAGCTTTGAAAACTTGAAAGAGAACTTGAAACCCAGGTGTCACCAAGTACCAGGCAGAATTTCTAGTCTCCAGAAAGAAGGTGACATCTAATTTTCTGCATGACTTTGAGTGGTGACTGCATTCTTACAGCTATTCAAATGCTTGCACAATGCCATTATTGCCTTTGAATTAACGGCAAGGAGGGGAGACTTTGTTTCACACGCTTTGGAGTTGTTGTCAAGAGAGACCCTGGAACGGAAATCATACTTGTAAAGTAGCAGGGTATCCACAAGAGGGATTGACACAGTGGTTGCATCGGTGGGCTCAATCAAAGGACAATGTGAGGATGGCCCAGGACCAGGCAGCGTTTCATTCTGTTGTCTGTAGAGTCGCTCTGAGTCAGAACTGACTCGGCAAGGACCTCACAACAACAACCTGTCTGAATTAGAAACTGTCAGTCTGGGTAGACTAGAGAAACAAATTCATCAGCACGCATATGTGTATAAGAAACAGGTTTATATAAAGAGCAATTGTACATTAAGAAAACATCCCAGCCAAGTCCATAAGTCCAATAATAGCCCATATGTCTGAAACCAATCTATAAAGTCCTCTTCGGACTCACGAAACACATGCAATGACGACAAATGCAGGAAGATCACAGGCCAGTGGGTGGGGAGTCTTGTGGATCCAGTCTCATTGTAAGCATCTCAGCACTAGCAGGGGTCTCCATGTGGCTCCTCCAGCTCAGGGCACTAGTGTAGCTCCATGTGTCTTGTCAGCTGCAATGTCTCCCAGGGAGTCAACCTGTGTCCTGCCTCAAGCAAGCTATTTATCTCCTTAGCACCTCCAAATGAGGTCATCAAGTTGCAACCTGATTGACAAGCTAAACTCCACCCCTTCCCTCTTAATCCTCTCAAATTCACAACAGATTATGTAACTACCACATAAACTTTAAACTAACAATACCAAACCAGTTTCAAGAAGGCTCTCAACGGCATCGACTTTTCCTTGACTTCTCTCATGTTCCTGGCTAATCTTAGGAGGGATGTCCATAGAAGCAAGTTCAAGGCTTTCTCTCTCATCCTTTGTTTCCGCCCCTTTTTATCATTTATCATGCCTGTTATTACTGTTGTCAGGTGCTGTCTCTTCTGCTCTAACTTATAGTGACCCGTTGTACAACAGAATGAAACTGCTCACCCTATACTGTACTATACTGTACTGTGCTGTGCTGTACTGCACTACACTGTACAGTACTATACTATACTGTAGTATACTATACTGTACTGTAATATATGATGCGGTACTGTACTGTACTATACTGTACTGTACTACATTATACTATACTGTACTGTAATATATGAAACTGTACTGTACTATACTGTACTGTACTGTGCTGCATTATACTATACTATACTGTACTGTACTATACTATACTATACTGTACTGCACTGTACTGTACTGTACTGTGCTGTACCGTACTATACTGTACTGTGCTATACTGTACTGTACTATACTACCCTCAGAACCACTGCTATGTTGGAGCCCATTGCAGCAGGCAACACCCTCCAGGGTCTTGCTCTTTCTCACTGACCCTCTACTTCTCCAAACATGAGGTTCTTCTCTGGGAACTAGTCCCTCCTAAGAATATGTCCGAAGTTCTTGAGGAAAACGGTCTCACCGTGCTTCAAAGGAGCATTCTGCCTGAACTTCTCCCAACACCGGGTGGTTTATGCTTCTGGCGGCCCGTGATATGTTCAGTATTCTCCATCAACGGGATCATTCAAAGCCTCAATTCTTCGTCAGTCTCTTTTGTTCACTGTCCAGCTTTACATGCGTACGAGGTGATTCAAGGTATCATGGCTTGGGTTAAGTACGCTTCAGTTCCAAATGAGACGTCTTTGCTATTGAACACCTTAAAGAGATTTTTTTTTACACAGATTTGCCCATTGCGATGATGCCATTTGAATTCTCGACTGATACTTCCATGGGTGTTCATGGTGGGTCAAGTAAATGAAATCTTTGACAGCTTCAATCCTGTGTGTCAGAATGCCGCGTCCTGGTCCAGGTGGGCGTGCCTTCCTTTCTGTGTAGGCGCCCACCTTACTGAAGGCTGCAGTCCTGGTCTTCATCAGCAGGGGCTTCGAGGCCTTCTCCCTGTCAGCAAGCAGCGTTGTGCCTCCTGCATCTCACAGGTTGTTCAGAGTCTTCCTCCGATCCCGATGCTTTGTTGTGCTTCAGACAGTGCAGTCCGGTTCCTCAGACTGTTAGCTCATCACCCAGATGGAAGGAGCATGGTAAGAAGATGCAGCCCTGAAGCACACCTTTCCTGGTTTATAATAGGCGTGTTATTTACAATCGACACATTAGTCAACCATCAAGGACTCATTAGTAGGTGTGTTTAAATCAGATTTACTTTCAGATTTAAATTATCATATTTCAAAAGCAGATTAAAATTCTAAACCTATCATTTCCCACTGTGTGATCTTGGGGAAATTATTCAATCTCTTTAAACCTTTTCTTTTTTTCTTCTTCTGTCAAATGGAGCTAAAGATACCAACCTAACTAGATGTATCATAATGATTAATTGGCATCTCTAAAGTAACTGGATAGGTTGAGGCACATAAGAAATACTAGATTCCTTTTGAACAAGTATTCTTATTTATCTACATAGAAAATTATAAATGGGTATGTTTTTCTTTCATCAGAAATTCCTTGAGTGTTGAATTATTTTTTTTCACCAATTCAAAAAGGGAGATAGTTAACATAGTTAAAGTGCTCATATGAATGACACTGGGGAATTGCAACCAACGTGACAGAAATACGTGTAGAAAAGGTGAAATGGAAAACTAATTTATCAACTTTCCCCCAAAGCACCACTTTTCAAAAATTCATATTAAAAATCATATTAAGGGCTGTTTTAAATGTTTGTATGCATATAATAGTGTATTGTTTTAAATTTGTACTTCAAAAATTCATCTCATTATAACACCTTATCCTTTTGTACATTCAAATCTTCTAGGGTGATGTATGGTCATTTATTTATTTTGTCTCTCTATTGTTAGATCATTAGTTTGCTTCCCATTCTTCAGTATTATCATCAATTATATTGGAGAATAGAGAGAACTTTGTGCAAAAATAGGCCTTTTCTGATTTGTGGGTTCATTTCTGAAAATCCCGCTCCAGGCATGGTGTTAGTGAGACAAAGGGCAATGCACACCTTCTCAGGGATTGGATCGGTGTTGTTGATTCTCAGTGCGGCCGGGAAAGGAGAAGCATTGTGAGCTCTGTAGTCAAAGGTCTCCATGTGGAGATTTGGAAAGTGGAGAAAGGAATGTCTCTAGAAAAGAAGGGGGAACTGCTTGGAAAAAGAACCAGAAGCATGTCAGATGTAACATGAATAAAGACCGTAGGAAATTCACTTTCCTGGAACAGGTTTAGAGTGGCAGTCACAGGAAATCGGGCTGATGTTACGTTGACTCTGCTTAGAGGAGGCCTTTGAAAGTGAGGTAAAGGCGTTTAAGCTTGCTAGAGCGAAATGGGGAATTTCAGACACTTCTTGGGCTGGGGGCAGTCCGTTGTCTTTTAATTCCATTTTACCAGGAACTTTTGAAGCCTCCTCATCGGCCTGCAGTCCAGGGCAGTAGCAACAGAGAAAGAGAGAGAGAGGCGGTGTGTTAGTCTGGGTACTTTAGAGAAACAAATCCACAGAAACTCATGTATAAGAGAGAGTTTTATATCAAGGTTAAGTGCGCATCAAGAAAACATCCCAACCCAGTGCTGCCCAAGCCCACAAGTCCAACATTAACCCATTGACCCATATGGCTGACACCCATCCACAAAGTCCTCCTCCATCTAATAAAACAGACGCAATGATGCCGACTGCAGGAGGAAAGCCGAGTCTGTGAATGTGTAAACATCTCAGCGCTGGCAGGGGTCTCCACGTGGCTGCTCCAGCACCCAGGGCTGCATCGGGGTAGGTCCATGTGGCTTCTCCTTGGGGATGTCTTACAGGAAGTCAGCCTTGCAAGCTGAAGCAGGGAACTGCTAAGACAGCTGCACCCTGGGCCGACCATCACAAAGCAAGAGACCCGAGAACTAGAAAGGTGAGGCTCACTGAACCATTTATCCCTCCGCCCTTCAATTAACTCCACCTGTGTTTATCGGCCAGGTTGGCACAATAAATTAACTACCTCAGGTGGTTTGTGAAGAATCGCTGGGAGTAGGATTGAGGCTGGATTGAAGAGGAAGAGCATCCGCGTTGTGGAAAATCACTGTGAGCAAAACTTCACAGGTGGGGTCAAAGAAGAGAAAATGTGAAATGAACCCAGACCTTAACAAGAAAGAACAAGGAAGGGGCTTCGTGTAAGAGCAGGAAGAAAAGGACCCAAGATACTCCCCAGATGGACCGGAAATGAAGTGAAACGAGTGTCACTTGAGGGACTCGAGGCAGGTACCGAGGAAGGGGAGCCTGTCTTCTGGAGGGCTGAGTGGGGCGGGGCTAGTGGTTTTAGCCTGTTCAGGGGGAAAAGCAAAAGAATAAGCCATGGGAAGTCCTGACAGTCTTCAGGATCGTCGTGGTTTAAGTTGGATATGTACAAAAGCAAGGAGTTCATCTTGCAGGGCAGGACATGTTGCCAGAAGTTGTACGGGTGATCGTGGAAGCCTGAGAGGATCAGATTAGCCACGGCTTTGAACCAAGTGATGCTGGTTTATCAGCCTGTGCCCTCCCAGGACCAAGAAATGGGTGTCCCGTTCTCCAGTTCCACCATCAAATACGGGATGAAATCAGGATAAGAAGGCATGAAATTTAGAATTATCTCATTAATGTTTAAGGAGGCATAAAATGCAGAATTATTGCGTTCATGGTAGATGCAAAACTGGCCGTGCTGTCGCTGACTCAGCCCGGTTGACGCTGGCGACCAGTAAAACACATACTGTTAGTGAATGGTTTTGTTTCTCTTTACTTCAGAAGGTACCTGTGTGAAAAGCTCTTAGAGATTCTGGATCCCGGAAGATTTTCTCCGAAGAGCAGTCTGAATAGCTCTCAAGAAATCACCCAATAGTGAAAATGTGGCAGGCCTCACACCTGCAAAAACTCACCTGGGCTACAATGTCCACACCAAACAGAATTCCTGATCCATCTTTTAAGTAAAGACAATTCCACAAGAAGAATCTAATGACCCCCTGGGCCATCCAGAACCACAGAACACACACCCCGTGTTCTAAATATAGTCCTTTGCATGTTTCCATGGAGGAAGACTAGTCACATGTGCAGACCATATGTTGTAGTCTATTATCTCCCCAATCAGCAAGGAATTTCCTTGGATTTTTCACAGGATCCCTGAGGAATCGTAAGTAGACAGCAGGAGAATCCAGTTTGAATTGAAATACGTACAGAAGTATATGTCATGGCAGCAGGATCCACTAGAAGGACTTGAGGGTATTCGATATTCCTGAACGTGCATGTTTTATTATTTGTTTTAAATTGGTGGGGAAAATATACCATTCAACTAGTTTGTAAGTCAAAAATGAGAGCATTGGAGTGAAGAAGGCCACAGTTAGTCTCTTCAAAAAATGTCCCCATCATCGTCAAGGTAAGGCGGGAATGCACCACGATAACTCATCGCCAATGGGAAGGGCAGGAATGGATCATGGCCCCGAGGTAGCTGCTGTGCATTTTCAGTCTAGGAAAGAGAAAAACTCTGGAAATTGTTCCTGGGTACGTCACCTTAAAGGTCTGCAATGGAATCAAACCGGTAACAGACACCTAGCTCCCAAACATGCTGAGCCAGGGGTCTCCAAAGCTTCAGAGCACTCCTGCACCTGTCAACTCAGAACGCCCTGCCAGGGAGCTGACTCTGATCCCCAGCAGCCCTAGAGGGCAGAGTAGAACTGCCCCTGTGGGTGCCTGAGACTGGAAATCGTGATGAGAACAGAAAGCCTCCTCTTTCTACACCTCTGGGCACATAAAATAGTCCAAGCCTTCTGTTTTCTCCAGGCCTACACATCTAGAGTGTGTGAGGTGCAAGGATAAGGGGAGAGGGGATGGCATAGAGCGAGAGACAGCCAGCCAGAAGGAAGTGCTCCCCCTAACCAGAGGTTGGTTTGATTCTTTCAAATGGATGGAAATTGGCAGGTTTATCTTTTTTCTCTTCTGTAACGCCAGTAAATGTGTTCATTGCAATTAAAAACGATGTTGCAGTCCATTACCCTGTAATGGATGTAGCCTTTGGATATTTTTGAAAACTAAAATTAAAAGAAAAATGAATGCAAAAATGCATTGTTTAATGCATCTACAAGGCTACTATCTTTTAAACAGAGTGATGAACATTTTAAAGGAAAATAATATGAAAATATTCTGTGTGTTGGTAATGAGGAGCTTGTCACAGCCATTGCACAGATGGAGACAGTCGGGCAGAGAGAAAGCACATGCCATTGCAGAGTGAGCTGAGAGCAGCAGCAGCCACAGGGATCGAACAGGTGACAGTGAGTCCCAGCAAGGGTGTTAAGACTTGCTAAACTGCACCCAATTCACTTCAAATGAGAATTTTTTCTCTGTATGCTTTCAGGGAAGGGGTTTATCTGTGAGGCCCACAGCTTCTTTCTGGGAGCCCTGGTGGCCTAGTCGGTTGGGCACTAGGCTGCTGTGGGGAAAGTCAGCAATGGGAAACGACTAGGCGCTCCACGAGGGAGGGATGACGTCTTCTCCTTAAAGAGTGACAATCTCTGAGACCCACAGGCAGTTCTACTCTGGCCTGTTGGGTCAATCAGCATTGGAATCAACTCAGTGGTGGTGAGTGTGGTTGCTATTTTGAATAGCCTTCTTCAGGGGGTCCTCCTTGTGGGGACCCAGCTACATGTGGGGTCTTCCATTAGGGCGAGAAGGAGCCCTGGTGGCATAGCAGTGACAAGTTGGGCCATGATCCAAAAGGCTGGTAGTTCAAAACTACCAGCCACTCCTCGGGAGAAAGACGGGGCTTCTTACTCCTGTAAACAGAGTCTCTGAAACTCACAGGGGCAGTTCTACTCTGTCCTATAAGGTCACTAGGAGTCAGCATCCACTGGATGGCCGTGAGTTTTTTTGGCATTAGGACAGGAAAGGGTGGATGAAGCTCACTAATGGATCTTCCCACCTCCCCCATCAGGACCACTGTAAGGCCTCCCTGTAGAGCAGGAGGGCAAAAGCATCCAGGACTCTCTCTCAAGTGTGCCCCTCCCCTCTTCCCAGAGGTGTAGACAAAGATAGTGCCATTGTGTCACCAGACATCCCCTTGACCAGTTGCCTTAGGTACCTTCATATTTGGGGTGCCCCCAATTGTCACGTCTGTGCCTAATGTGATCCCCCTTGGACTTGCACCCCAGGATAAGTGCTCCCCTTAGCCCCCTCCTCATAAGCCTCTGGACATCTCCCATGCTTGAGAAAGACCAATGGGTTATACTGGGTTAATAGAAAGAGTTCAGTAGCACCCACCCCCCTTCATGTTGTGCACAGGGCTTGTGCTATACCTGCTGTACCTTTGATACACTTCTCACACACACACACACACACACACACACACACACACACACACACGAGTCCCATGTGTCTCCTATTAGTAGATGTATTTGCAACTGAGATGGGACCCGAAAGTGGGGATGCTAGTCAACTTTCACGATAGACTTCAATGGACTTTGCCTCTTGGTCTTCCCTGCCTTCCCACTGACTCGGAACTGACTGACACGGCCAGGGCAGAAGCAATGGTGTGTAGTTTCTGAGCCTACGTCACAAAGACACTGCAACTTCTGCCTTGACCTACTGGATTGCTCCTTTTGGAGGAAGCCGCAGCCGTGTGTGAGGACACTCGGCAGCCTGCGGAGGGGTCCTGTGACGAGAGCTGACCTGCCAGCTGGGTGCGTGAGGCCCCTGGGGAGCGAGGCCTCCAGAGCCACGGAGGCCTTCAGAGGACTGTGCATCACCTCCGAGAGCTGGCTTCACTGTCCACGCCTCCTGCAGAATCTGAGCCAGAACCGCCCAGCCAAGTTACTCTCGGTCCTGGGCCAGAGAGGCTGTGAGGGTGCTAACAAGGCAGGCTTATTGTTTTCCCCATCTCTGCATTTTGCGGTCCTTCTCCACACAGCTGTAGATAACCAATACCACGCCCAAACCCAAGCCAAGCCCTCTGCTGTGGAGTCCTGTCACTCCTGGGGCACAGGGACCCTTTGGGGCCGAGTAGAACTGCCCCATAGGGTTTCACCCAAGCACGTAAACGGCCCTGCTTCTCTCCATCAGAGATGCTCCTGGTTTCTAACCACCAAGCTTTGGGTTGGCAGCAAGCACAGTGCTGCCCGGGCTCCTGGAACTCCCACAGAAAGGTCATATCTAATAACTCCGGAGAAGCATTGATATTTTTTTTTATCATTTTATTAGGGGCTCATACAACTCTTGTCATGAACCGGTCAGGGTGCGGTGGAGCAACAATGAAAGATGCAATCTCCCTCTAGTTCTTGAATGCTTCCTCCCCCCCACTATCATGATCCCAATTCTACCTTACATATCCGCCTGGACCAGAGGATGTTCACTGGCACAGATAGGAACTGGAAATACAGGGAATCCGGGACAGATGAACCCCTCAGGACCAGTGGAGAAAGTGGCAACATCGGGAGGGTGGAGAGAAGGTGAGGGAGAAAGGGGGAACAGATTACAAGGTCTACATATAACCTCCTCCCCGTGGGACGGACAGCGGAGAAGTGGGTGAGGGAGACGTTGGATGGTGTGAGATATGACAAAATAATAATAATTTATAAATTATCGAGGGTTCAGGAGAGAGGGGAAAGCAGGGAGAGAGGGGGGAAAAAGAGGAACTGATGCCAAGGGCTCAAGTAGAAAGCAAGCGTTTTGAGAATGATGATGGCAACATATGTACGAATGTGCTGGACACAATTGATGTATGTATGGGGCATTGATATTTTAACTGAGTCTCAGACTAAAGAAAAGGGTGGGGTGGAATGATGAAAAAAGGCAGGTAATTGCAGGTCTGGCTAGACCAGAGGATGTACACTGATACAGATAGGAACTGGAAACAGGGAATCCAGGGCGGATGATCCCTTCAGGACCAGTGGTGAGAGTGGTGATACTGGGAGCGTAGAGGGAGGGTAGGTTGGAAAGGGGGCACTGATTACAAGGATCTACATGTGACCTCCTTCCGGGGGGATGGACAACAGAAAAGTGGGTGAAGGGAGACATCAGACAGGGCAAAATATGACAAAATAATTTATAAAATTTCAAGGGTTCATGAGGGAGGGGAAAGTGGGGAGGGAAGGGATAAAATGAGGACCTGATGCCGGGGGCTTAAGTGGAGAGCAAATGTTTTGAGAATGATGAGGGCAATGAATGTACTAATGTGCTTTACACAATTGATGTGTGTATGGATTGTGATAAGAATTGTATGAGCCCCTAATAAAACGATTAAGAAAACAAAAAGAAAAAGAAAAAGAAAACAGGCAGGTAAGCCGTAGGGTTGGGGAGAGGGGCTCTGGGACAGTCCCCCACTCAGTCACCGGGCAGGCCTGCCTCCTGCTTGGCCTGCGCATTGAAGCAGTCCTTCCTTCTATTGTGCAGAAATCCAAGGAGGGCTTGTGGCATCAGGTTGCATTGTCTCCCTCAGGCCTCCACAGAGAGAGTCTTAATTACAACGTGGTGCTCTCCCCTCCTCCGGTCTCAAGAACCCCAGTGAGCTACTAGGCACATCGAAGCTTCAAGTATTGTTCTTCTGATAATCCTAGCTCTCCAGCAATGGCTGCCCCTGCGCCTGCGTCTCTCGAGAATTACCTTCAGTGTGGCAACCATTGGTGTAGTGTTTCCTATGTGCTGCAAAGAGGTCCTCAGATTCCCTTTTACGATTCATCAAGATGAAATTCACATGAAACAAACCTCAGCTCTTTAAAGTGGACAACTCAATGGCATTTGGCACACGTACAAGGTGGCACAGCTACCACCTCCACCTGGGTCCGACCGGTTTTCATCATTCCAAAATAGCACTCAGTAACAGTGAAGGAGTTTCCACCATTGCCCCCTCCCTAAAATGCTGTTCATCTCTTGTTTTATTGAATCCTCACCCAAGGACCGTATCAATAAAGTGCTGCTTTCTCCATTTCTCCATGAGGCAAGTGAAGCACCAAGGGTCAAATAACTTGTCCAAGGTCAAAACGTGAGTGGTTGAGCCAGACTTGGAATCCAGGGGCTCTTGGATTGGACTAAAAAAGCAAAGAAGACGCTTTCAACCCAAACTGGGAGGATTTACTAGTGAGAAAAGGCCTTCCTCCCTCAGCCAAATGTCACACTCAAGCACCATTGACCTTCCATGAGGTGTGCCGGGGGCATATAACCCTGACAGGTCCTCTTCTCTACCAGAGGTTTGGGAGGGCCTTGAACTTGCCCTGGCCAGATAAGGCTCACCTCCTAGTCCGTCAGCCAGTCTCTCGGGAAGTACCCATTTCCTCATTCCGTCTAGGATCCCTTAACCTTTTGCTGTCTAGTTGATGATGGCTACCCTATGTGTGTCACAGTCGAACTGTGTTCCACAGGGTTTTCAATGGTTGCTATTTTGAAGCTTAACACCTGGACTGTTCTCCTTTGAGTGGACCCAAGCCACCAACCTGAGTCCATTGACTCTGTGCACCCAGGGATTCCCCATGAGCCTTCAGTTACTGTCGAGTGGAATCCAACTATGGCAACCCTGTGTGCGCGGACTAGAACTGCTTCCCAGGGCTTTTGAAGCTGTGCCCCTTCAGAAGGGAGTCACCAGAACTTGCAGCCTAACATTTAGCTGTTAGTTCACTTAATGAACCCCTTAGGGTTCAACGGCAACAACTCACTGTCACCGAGTGGATGCTGATTTAGGATCCATTAAAAAAAATTAAACCATGTCAAAGTGTAAACATGCTGTTTGATATCATAGCCATCTAGTGCTGCTCTAAAGAACAAACTTTGCTTCCTCGCAGTCTGAATGTAGGGCAGGGCTCTGGGGGTGTCCTTCCTCATCAGTGGGCCTATGAGTTCTTTGTCATTCTTTAGTGGGCCTTAGCATCTACCTTCCCTCTGTGTATGTCTCGCTGTCTATTCTGCTCTTTGTGTAACTCAGAAGTGATTAGGTTTAGGATCCACCCTACTCTGATATGACCTCAGTTACCATCTTTTTCTGAGCACAGCCATATTTACAGGAAGAGGTGAGACCACTTCCCAACCTGCTTGGCCCTGTGTAATGCTGTAAAGTCAATAGCTTGTCCAATGAACCTATCCTTGGGATATAAGCGATGTTGTCACAGGGTGTTGAAATATATATGTACCTCATATACTGACCATGATTAACGCATACTCTCCTTCCTGGTAACCTGTCTCTTTGAGCCCTTTCCTCCTGGAAAAGGTCCTCATCACCACAAACAAATATCAGTTATAAGCAGATCTGACTCCCCAAACATGTGCAGAAAGGACAGTCACAACCCTCAGGTGATGCCCGAATGAAAGCACTTTGGTCAAAGAAGTAAAACTTGACCAAACAGATAGGAACTGGAAATACAGGGAATCCAGGGAGGATGAGCCCTACAGGACCAGTGATGTGAGTGGCGATACTGGGAGGGT
>NW_022103899.1:1753718-1767463 GCF_000313985.2 Echinops telfairi | reverse complement strand
TCAGTGAGCGTGTAAGCATCTCAGCACTGGCAGGGGTCTCCACACGGCTGCTCCAGCACCCAGGGCTGCATCGGAGTAGGTCCATGTGACTTCTCCTCAGGGATGTCTCACAGGAAGTGAGCCTTGCAAGCTGAGGCAGGGAACTAGCAAAGGTAGCTGCACCCTGGCCCCACCATTAGAGAACAAGAGACCCAGAACTAGAAAGGCGAGGCTCACTGAGTCATTTATCTCTCCACCCTTCAATTAATCCCACATGTGTTTATCAGCCAGGTTGGTACAATAAACCTTAACTATCACGTCAGCCATCCAGAATCTGCCCGTCAGAAAACTCAGAAATCTGCTATTTGTATTTCAGCATATGCATGATTTTGTGTCATTTGGGAAAACACAGTGTCTAGTGGTGGAGACGAGGCACAATGGAACCATCCCTACCCTTAGGGCATCCAGGTCTCTCTCATCCCTCCTCTTTTCCATCAGTCAGCAGCTGCTTCACACGTCTTCTCCTGTGTCTCATATATGCTTTTCTGCCTTCTCCGTGGTCCTTTTATTATCTTTCATCAAGGCTACTGAAATGCACCCCTAAATGGCACCTCCGGCTTCTGCCTCTTCTACATGCAATCTGCCCGACAGCTCTGCTTTCCTCTGTGATCCTAGTGTTGACTGCTGTCCACGGCTCTCATTCTTGCCTCTGGCAGTCTACAACGTTAGTCTTAGCGCTCATTCAGAGACCCAGTATACGCTAGTGTGGGTACTCTTTTAATGTGTTTATTGGACTGCTTTTATTATAAAATAGAGCACATGTGCATGAGTACATTAAATATACACGCAGTGGTTTGTTTGCTTTTTAAAGATCACAACTAATCCGTTACGTAAGTAAGTGAAGAGAGAAGATTGCCGTTAGGGACTTCACCCACTCCTGACCGTGAGGTAAGGGCAACCCTACAAGGGGCACTGGCGGCGACAGCAGACAGCCTCTGGAAGGGCAGACACAGAGATGAGCTTCCTGACTTTACCATGTAGCCCGAGCATGGATGCACCTCCTCACAGGACCACAGAGGGGCACATGGACAATTCCTCTCTTAAAAGGCCTTCAGTAACGACGGTTTAAAATTCAACATAGCACTAAGCCTAGAAAACATAAACGATCTAGTAGAAAATCCAGAGTTGGGAAGGTGAAGGAGATGGATATGGTTGCCCGTAATTACAATAAACAGCAAGCATTCTATAATAAAGATGCGTACAAAGTACCCTGTGAAACAGAAGGTTTGGGAGATAGAAAGCATTAAAATAAATCAAGTTATGATACAACATAAAGTCACCAGCGATTGGTTTTGGGATCCTTGTCATCTGTTTATTCCAAAGCTCTCACCGTGAGATGAGAAAGACAGGAGGTTGGGGAACCAAAAGAACTTCACGGCTCCATTGCCAGAGTTCCCAAAGCGCCAACCGTGAGCTTGCCGGTGAAGGCTGTGGAATTTCCTTCTCCCGAGGTCCTATCATCAACTTGGAGGTCTCTGTCCCCAGTGGGCTACAAAATTCGTTAAAGCAACCGGAAGCTTGCCAGATTCGTTTTACAGCGTAGACAAAGGCCTAGACTCCCATAAAGCACTTAAAGCCATGTCTGGATTGGTTGGGTCTCCCCTGATCACTGAGCTTGTAAGTTGCTTAAGGGCAGAGTGTAACACAGGGCTTTATGTGGCCAACAATGGAGGCGCTCATGATGGTTTTAAAAAGGGAGCTCCACTTCAGTAGTCTTCAGGAGCCAGGGATCTAAACTTGTAAGAAGTTCCACAGCCAACCAGAACTGAGTCCCAAATGAAACCCAAGCACGGGCCACACAGCTGGCATGGTCCCCATGGATAAAAAAATCCGGTATTTCTTTCCCTACAGAAAAAGTGATCAGCTATTAGTAGAGGGAGACAGGATGGATAGAGGGCACGCAAAAGTAAAAGCATAATTTTGCTTCATAATTTCCATCAAATAAAGATACCTAATACAGTTAAGAAAAAAAACACACTGTAACATGTTTTCTCCATGCAGACCTGCAGTTATCAAGTTGCTAGTAAAGTGGGTATCCTTCTAAATTAAACAGGTGGAAGGACTAGCATTTTCTCATATCCCACTGCCCACTGTGATTGAGTCAATTCTGATTCATGGTGACCCTGGAGGACACGGTAGAGCCTCCCCTTTGGGTTTGTGAGCCTGTAAATCCCTATGGGAGCAGACAGGGTCATCTTTCTGCAGGCATTTCCTCATAATGGCTATCTCATCCTTAACTGGCCTCCTGGAGCCTCACCTACACTTGATTTTGTGTAGGTAACTATGCCTTCCTGTGATAGAAACGAAAGACTATTTGGTGTTGCTCTCAAAGAAAATGCAAAGTTTTTTAAGTTTATTAAGAAGCAGCATTCTAAAAAGAAGAATTATCTCATAGAAAGCTTGCTTGGGTCTTTACAAACATTAAGAATGGCATTTCTTTAGCTTTACTTTGTAACTATGAAACCGTGACTATCAGAAGTTAGTTTCCCATAGTTTCTGCATCTCCATTTGACTTAATGCTGGAGGTATGCTTTCTTATCCCTTTGCTAGTCAGGAATTCTGCTTTTGTCAGCACAATTCGGAGCTGGTTTCCGACTGGTGAGAAGAAAATTGAACATATGTGACACCCAAGTACTGAATTCCCTGGTGAAGAAATTAATGAGATACCTTATCTATCATTTATTTGACTCATGTGTACACCCCATGTATATTACAGACATTTTTATTTAATTATTCAGGAATTGGCACGTGAGATGCATTATCTAATTCCTCTGGGGCCTTTCACTGGCAAAAAGAACTGTGGTTACCAAATGCATTTTTCTAGTTTTCTTATATTTTAAAGCATTAGGCATTCTTATTTCCACTTTAGATGAACTCTTTTTTTTAACTCATAAAATATAAAATAGGACTACAAAGGGGGAAAAAATCAACAAATCTGGAAATTACCATTGTTATCATTAGTTGAACATCTTTCTTGATATCTCTATGTAGACACACAACAGTAAGAGTGATGGATGAACACACATCGAGAGAGAACTGGAAACAGAAATAATTTTATGAAACTGGAAGCATGCCGTGCATTCTATCTGTTAAATAACAATATTAAATTTAAATTTACTTAAATCAAACAAAAGAAAGAACCGATTAAACTAAAAGTTGGATATATGTCCCTTCTTTACAAAGAGAACAGCTGCTAAAGAAGCCTTCTAATAAAGGAAGAAGAACGAATATTTTTTAAAATAATATTTTTTGCAATCCAAATATGTTCTCAGAAATGTTTATGTACTCTGAATTGAGAAAGCTTTATGCTAACTCTCTTGGTCCTGGGTTCCAAGTGATCATTGTGCTCTGTGCCTAAAATTGGAAGGGGGATAAGGAATTGGAATATTAACTTATTTTTAAATAACTGGAGCAGAGCCTCCCTTGTTATTGTTATGAATACTGATAGGACAATAACACTTTCACTCACCTTTAGCCAAAAAACATATTCGATGCAATAAAATATCTAAGTGTGTGTTCATATGGGACCAGTGAAGAAATCTTCCACATTTTCTTGTAAAATGTATGCATTTTTCAAAATCAAGACCCAAGCCAAAAGAAATCTCAGACTTCAGTAAGAGCAGACTTTGACAGTTCTCCAATAGCTTCACCATGTGACAAATTCCGCAGCATCTTCAGAGATATAAACACAGCTGTTTTTGACGTTTGCAAAGGAACCAGATGCTGTTAGAAAAATAGATTATTTGTAGTCAAAACAGAAGAATAAATTGTGCTTCTTGGCAGGTTAACTGAAAGGAGTTTAAAATACTCTTAGAGTCCATTTAAGAGTTTTAGTGACAAATAGTATGCTCTTTGCCTGAATGAGAACTATTACAGTTTTAATTTGTCTTTTCAGGCTCTTTTTTTCCCCCTTTATCCCTTGAACAGGCCTTGTCTACAACTCTAGTCGTTTCTTTCCTTTCCCTTTACAGTGAAACCAAGACGTGTGTGTTTGAGATGGGGCTCGAGTTTCAAATGTAAAAGGAGGTGTCAACATTTATATATCATTGAGTAATCACTCATAGAAGTAATTGAATACTGACACTACTTTAACAATTGGATTACAGGCAATTAGGAAAAACAAAATACTCTACTGGCCAAGCACTTGGCTGCTCGCCGAAAGGTCACAGTACTAACCCATGGCTGCTTCCCGAGACCAAGACCCGGTGCCGCCGGCCTTTCGGTCAGGCTTGAAAACCCGACGAGGCAGTTCGCCTCTGTCCTGTACGGTTGCTCTAAATCTAAAGCAGTGGTTGTCAGCCTTCCTCATGCCACGACCCTTTCATTCAGTTCCTCATGTGTGTTGACCCCCAACCACAAAGTTATTTTCATTCCTACTTCATAGCTGTAATTTTCCTACTGTTATGAATCATCGTGTCAATATCTGATATGCAGCATGTATTTTCATCGTTACAAATTGAACATAATTAAAGCTTAGTGATGAATCACAAAACAATATGTAATTATATGTTGTGAAATATTTCTTTCTAATTACAAATAAATGAAATTTTGTCTTGAAGCATGGTGTAGCATGGGTAACAGTCTTCACACCGGGAGACTCATCTGTGGGCGTATCTGCATGTGGACGGACCCACCTGGAGACAAGACAGAGGAGAGGTGTCTCGGTTTCTAAGACCATCAGAAATATGTTTTTTCCAATGGTCTTAGGCGACCCCTGTGAAAGGGTCGTTCAACTCCCAAAGGGGTCGCGACCCACAGGTTGAGAAGCGCTGATCTAAAGCAACTCAATGGAAACAGGTTTAGTTTGGTCCTTTAGCCACGAATTGAGCCTCAAAGTATCTTTGCAGGGAGCTTCCCGCCCCACCCAAGCCCCATCTTTTCCATTTAAAACATTCATATAACCCCAGTAGAAATAGTTGCCTACAGATCCATTCACAATTGAAATAATTCACATTCCCCACTGCCAGGGTAGGTTTCCTTTTTTATATAATTACTATCAAATCCATTTGGACACAGGGACTCTATATTGAGTTTTTGAGACTGTAAGCCTTATGTGAGCAGACAACCTCAAGCCTCACCTTTCTCTCTCAGAGCCACTGGTGATTTTGAACCATTGACCTTGTGGTTAGCGGCAAAGTGTCTAATTCACAGCACCACCAGGATTCCTTCAGAATAAGGCAAGGGCTGAGGAGTTGACGGAACTCACAGCAACCCTTCGGGACAGAGTAGAACTGACCCATGGGGTTTCTAAGATACTCCACATCTCTCTCCTGCAAAGGGGCTTTGGGGCTCAAACCACCAACCTTGTGGTTAGCAGTCAAGCTCTTAACCACAGTGCCAACAAGGCTCCTCTGTCTTTGAAGATGGTAAATTCAACTATGGGGAGGTGCCACTGTGTAGGAAACTCATGAAACCATCGTTGCTGCTTGGTGTATGGCACTTGACCCTCAGAATACCATCCAGGTAAAATCTCACATCCTTTTGGAAGAGCTGAGCTGAGCTGTACTAGAGATAAGTTTCCTGTTTAGCTAGACTGATCCGGTAAGCTGGAAGCAGTGGAGACTGGTCTGATGCCACTTTTGTTCTTAATTCTTGCGGGCTTCCTCTCGGGTCTTGGGCACTAATTTAATTCAGAGTGAGCAGTCATTGCACTCATTAATTGTCTAGGGATGTCATTTTACTTTCCTATCTTACTGTGTCCCATGAATAGTTTGCTAATTTTGTCAATAACTGTGGATCTTTACTTATCCTCCAATAGAACTGCTTGCAATTCTTGTTCCTTCTCAATATCTCTTCTGTCTTAATTTTTAATAGTCTATGCCTAGCCCCTGGAGCTCCATGAATACCTGTCATATATGTAAATGCTTTTCTACCTCAACACATGTCTTTCCATCCCAGCTGCCTATTACAAGTCTTAAAGCTCAGCCAGAAGGCATCGTAGTAGCATAGTGGATTACATATTAGGCTTCTAACCACAAGGTCAGCAGTTCTAGCCCATCAGCTAGCTATATTTCCCCATAAAAATTTACAGCCTCAGTAACCCAAAAGGGTAATCCTACACTCTCCTATAAGGTCACTGTGAGTCAGAATTGACTCTGAGAGTAAGTTTTTGAGAATTTATCACAAGAACTTTTATGTTCCTCAAGTCAAGACTAATAAATATTATCAAGTTCACAAGACACAAATAGATTCTAAGACCAAAAAAAAGCAATTCTAGAGGTCTCACATAGTACTTCAGTAACAGCCTCCTGTTACTGAGCTACAACATGATAAATTTCTCATAAAATCAACTCAATGGCAGTGGGCTTTATTTGAGTTGGTACTGGGACTGCTTATCCCTCAGTTTGCGATGAGAAAGGAAAGGGACGGAGCATGGAGGAACTGGGTCCTCTCGTCATAACTGACCCTTGCACTGACCCTCACAACATCTCCAGGTATCAGCAGTGGCCCATTTATTTTCACTCTCCCCCATCCTTCCAACAACCTCAGGAGACAAAGGCACCACAATACCAGCAACCCCTTCGACGGGTGCGGAAGAAGTGTAAGCTCAGGGAAGTGCAGTGGTTTGTTCCGGGTCACACATCCTGAATATCTGAGCCAAACTGGCACCAAAGGTCTCTTATCAGAATCTCCATTCCTCTTCTCTGAACCAATCGTGGTGGGCAGAGTGTGAGCCTTGTACATTGGTTCCCAAATTAAAGAGGAAGGAGGATCATCTTAGGCCAGAAAGCCATAATACCTGATATTGCCCACTCTTGCCTCTCTCCATTTCATATGTCTTCCGTCACTTTTCGATCTCTTTCAAGAAATGGGCACTGCACCACCTTGTCTCCTGGATTTTAGAAAAGGCCTAGGGAATCCTTCATCGCTTGTCTGGCAGTTTGTCATACTGTGGTGGCTTGTGTGCTGCTGTGATACAGGAAGCCATGTGACTGATATTTTCAGATACCAGCAGGGTCGCCCAAAGTGAACAGTTTTCAGTGGAGCTTCCAGACTAAGAAAAGACTACAAAGAAGAAATAGTACTGACTCATCTATACCAAGAAATTTGGGAGATAGCTACCTGGCCAACTGACTGGATGATAGCTGTATCAGTACGCATTCCACATAAAGGCGACCTAACACAATGTGCAAATTAGAGAACAATATCATTAATGCTACATGCAAGTAAGATTTTGCTGAAAATCATCCAATAACAGTTGCACCAGCACATTGTTGGGGGCTGCCAGACATTCAGATCAAATTCAGAAGAGTACATGAAACAAGGGATATCATTGCTAACAACAGGTGGGTGTCAGCTGAAAGCAGAGAATATTAGAGAGATGTTTACTTGTGTTTTATTGACTATGCAGAGGCATTCAACTATGTAGATCATAATAAGCTATGAATAGCCTTGAGAAGAATGGGAATTCCAGAACACTTCGTTGTGCTCATACAGCACCTGTACATGAAGCAAGAGGTAGCCATGCAAACAGAACAAGGGACTAGTGCCTGGCTTAAAAATCAGGAAAAGTGTGTGTCAGGGTTGTGTCCTTTCACCATACTTAACCTGTATGCTGAGCAATCATCAGAGAAGCTGCACTATAGGAAGAAGAATGTGGTATCAGGACTAGAGAAGGTTTACTAACAACCTACGATATGTAGACACAACCTTGCCTGCTGAAAGTGAGGAAGATGCAAAGCACTTGCTGAAGAAGATCAAGGATTGCAGCCTTCAGTAGGGGTTACAACTCAATGTAAAGAAAACCAGAATCCTCACACCAAAACAAATTAAATAAAACCAGAATCCTCACAACTGGACCGTTGGTAATATCAAGACAAAATCCTTGATGGGACTCACAGTCAATGTTCACAGAAGCAGCAGTCAAGTGACACATTTTGTTGGGTAGATCTGCTGTATAAGATGACTTTAAAGTGTTCAACGCAAGGATGTTACCGTGAGGATTAAGGTGTGCCTGACTCAAGGCATGGTATTTTCAATCTCCTCATAGGCATATGAAACTTGGACATTGAATAAGGAAGACCAAAGAAGAGTTGATACGTTTGAATTGTGGTGCTGGCGAAGAATATTGAAAGTACCATGGACTATAAAAGAATAAGCAGGTCTGACTTGGAGAAAATACAGCCAGAATGGTCTTTGGAAGCAAGGATGGTGAGATTTCACCTCACATGCTGTGGATATATTGTCAGGAGAGACCAGTCACTGGAAAAGGACATCAGGCTTGGTAAAATGAGGGGACTGTAAAAAAGAGCAAGGGCCTTGACAAGATTGACACAGTGGCTGTAACAATGGCCTCAGACCTAAAGAGCAATTGTGAGGATGGCACAAGACCAGACGACGAGTCTGAACTGACTTGACCGCATATTAACGACAACAGGAACCCCCAGCAAGTGACCATGGAGAAGACATCTGCACCCCAGGCGGAATGCCTCGTGATGCTCTCTCCGTTGGGATCTATCTCTGGCCACTTTCCCCATTCCAGCCTTAGCCCCAGAGACAAGTTGGTGAGGAGAACTTTCTGAAGAAAAAGAAAAGAATTTTTAATTAAAAATGAAGCCCTCAGTAAAAATAGTACACAATTGTGGGTAAATATGAGGGTGATAATGAGCGTTTACAGCTGTTCCTTCTCATTTTGAGCTGAAAAGATTGAAGTTGTCGATGACTTCCTTTCCTGGAATCCACAAGCATAGCACACTGAAGTCCTCAAGAAATCAAAGGACATATTGCAGCAGGCAAATCTGCTGCATAAAGCCGCTCTACAGTGTTGAAGGGGCCAAGGATGTCACTTTGAGGATTAAGGTGCACCTGATTCACATCAGCTACAGTCTTTATAATCACTTCATATGTATGTGAAACTGGATAATGAATAAAGAAGACGGTGCATTTGAATTATGGTGTTGGCAATGGATAATAATATACTATGAACCGAGAGAAGAACAACCAGACCTATTGTGGAAGAAGTAGCCAGAATGCTCCTTATAAGCCAAGTTGACCAGACTTGTCTCAAGTACTTTGTAGCACTCAGAAGGAAATACAGCAGAAACCGCCTAACTGAGACAGAGATCCAATTCCTGGGCAGTGAAGTAATTCAGCCAAGAGTAGCTCAGAAAAGCAGAGTGGGGTGGAGAAATCTATAGGGTGAAACAAAGTCTCAACCTATCCTTATTCTCCTCTCCTACTAGTTGTTGCATTTGAGGTTTTACAAGCAGTGGATCTGGCTCCAAGTTATTGTCCTTGGAGAAAAGCAATCATTGCTATCATCCTACAGGCAATGCCTGGGTGGAGGGAATGTAAGAGTTTCCAAGAAGGGTCAGAGAGAGATTTAACATGAGCCAAAGAAACAGAAGCTTGACTGGCCTGGCCCTTCCAGTTCCTTGCAACTTTGCTTTTATAATTTTGTTGTTGTTCTTGTTGTTTCCTTAGCAACATCCCACCACCACCCTGCCCCAAATGTATAAGCTTCAAACCTTCAAAATGTATCGAAGAATGAGATGTGCTAAATAAAATCTAGTGAGTGGCCAGCTCTCTTGGCCATTACAAGCCCAGGTGAGCACTCACTGGCTCTTTCCAAACAATATCAAGAAATAGAAGGAACAGCATTTAAACTTGACAATCTAAGTAATAGACCTGCCTTTCATATCAGTACTTGGGACTGCTTTCCTCTCAGTCTATTTCTGTAGTTAAGTTTTCTCCTGAAAATATATTGGTGATGAATAGCATAACTGTTTATGACATAAACAGTTATAAATGAGATGTTCAAATAGGTTTTGTATATTGTTACATATTCATGCCTGAGAACTATATATGCCAGAGGTCAAAACCATGAAAATCTTGATTTCTAGTTAGGTGAAGATTTATCATCATTTGTGAGGTATGTGCACCATGGTTTCACTTTAAAACCACAAATAAAGTTTTAACAATGGACATTTTTCTTGCTGAGAGGTCTGTGGTCAGACTAACCATCTCTCTGAACCTGATTAGATCCTGAGGTCTTTAAATTCAATATTCGGCAAATATAGAACATTTCTTGGGCCATAAGAAATAATTAATAACTCCAGAGCTTATGCAGCCCTCCTGAGCCTGCCCCTGTATTCTGATGACATGATCATCAGACCCAACCTCGCCTTGTCTTGGACCTCACCACATACGAGACTGAGACAGACGAAAGCATGCCTAATTAATCTTTTGCGAATCCAACTGACATGGCTTTAAGTTTTTACAATAGCAAGTCCCTCGTTTGTTCGCACTCAAATAGTGAAAATTTGATATGTGATTAAATGTCTTCTCTCTTCATCCCCAAGCCCAACCAGCCCGACTCCCGAAAATTAGACACACGGCCATTATGTACAGACAAAGGAATGTTGAATAGTTAATTCTACCACAGCCAGAATTGTCTGCTGTGTATTCACGCTTTATGGCTCGCCAGAGGGTGAATGAGCACATTTAGTCTGAAATCTTGTAAAATAGACATGGGATTGTTTGAGCAGTTTCACCATCACCCAGTTTGTACCATCATCTTCCTACTTCATGGAAGACCTGGCTCAAAATAACACAAGGCTCTGAACAATGAAGAAGAGGATGTTCAGTCAAGGACCCACAGGGGCTCAATATCTATGCTGCCAGGATGTATTTCATAATGCCCCATCTGCTTTTTCTGTATAAACACCCTCGCTGTCCCTCCAGAGACTTTGTTGGCTTTCTTAGAACCCAGCTCCCTCTCTCCCAAAGCTAGTCCCCAAGTGAAAGATGCACAGGTCAGTGGATTGTTTCTGTAGTGTTTGCTTTGCTGGAAGGGCCCTCCAGAGGTCATCTATTTTGTCCCCGATCTCCCGCCAGGATTCTCCCTAATACTGAATATAGCTGTATAGTGATCTGCATTAAGAAAGCTTTTAAAGATCCCTGGGGTTGGTCAAAAAATAGCTAATATTGGCCTGATTCATAGAACAGCATTCTATGTATGTCAAAATAGCCACTTCATCCAGGAAGACATCCATCAGGGCTGCTAAGTGCTGGTCCTAGCTTCAAACAGACAAGCAGTATTTTCTCAGAGAAAGGGGTGGCGGATTAAGGAAATGACCAAGCGTGTTGGTATTTTTTTTGTTTAGGTGTACATTTGAATGCTTATCAAAAAAGAAACATTGTCATGTCAAAGACCTCTGCAGGGAAGCCCGGGAGGTGGCTGTAAATGAGTGGATCACAAGTCCTTTTAAAGAGCTAAAGGGCTCAGAAGGGGGGCTGTTGTCCCAAACAAGATCTGATTAACATCAAGTTATTGAAGTGCAGATGGTGAAACATAAGAATAATATTGACAGACCTGCTATTTTTAGGCGATATATTTCCTCCCTAGTCAGTTGAGTTTGCTAGAACAGATCATTTTATTTCCTCAGTCCCATTTGTGAAATGGTAGTTCAAAGGACAGGGATTTGAGTGTAACTTCAATTTTCTAAGACAACTAATCACATTGGTGTCTTACAGGAAAAGGAGCCCTCCACAACTGTTTAGACTTGGGAATTACTGGATTGGAAGCCCTATCCTAGAATCTGAAAAATCCAGCAACCAGGAGAGCTGAGGGTCTTATCTGGAGTATTTGGACCTTTAAGCCTATTCCGTGAAATACAGGAGAATTAAGGATGTGCCTCATCACACAGGGTGGGGGCAGGGAAGTGATTAAGCTGAAAAGAGAGAATGGTCTGCCCAAAGGATTGTCTCAAGTATCTGTTTGATTGGGCATTAGTATCGCTTCTGGGCCTTTGGGCTAAGAGCAAGTGATTATGCATTAGTATTGCATTTTGTTTTCCAACTATTACTGTCAGGTTTCACAAACACCTGGTCAACTATGGTACTTCTAAGGAGGAGAGCTAGGGGGTGTGGAAGGGCTAACCTGGAAGCTTGGTTATAGGACAGGCTATCACAGACCTTTGGGCCATCTGGCCCATTTTGTGCTTGTGGCTGTTCCAGATGAGTGGATTTGAAAATATTTTATTTTTATAAAAACAAGGCCGTGATGCTCTCTCTTAGACGGAGGCTCAGTGGGAGGGGGGGAGGGGGTTAGAGGAAGTGCAAAGCTCAGATGGCCTCTCCCAGCCCCCTTGGTAATTCTTGACTTTGAAAATGAGAATTCAACTGAGAGCTTTCTTATGTCCAGCTGCCTTTCTCCGGAGAGCATTAGCCTGGGAGCAAAGTCCTCAGGTCACCTCTCCTCCTTTTGGGAAGAAAGGAGGCAAAAGGACAAGTGGCTCTCCCTCAAAGAACAAGTGTCTCCTTAGCTTTACAGCATTGCCACAGGAGACACCTAGCCCTTGCCTGAATGTGCAGTCTCTGAACCCACCATAAAACAGGGGCAGTTAAAGTGAGGAAGGGGCTTCCTTAGTGACTTGGATATTTGACAGCGTTGTTGCTTTCTTCCTTGAAGTGCTCAAATAACTGACCCTGACTTGCTGTGTGTACGTACGGACAGCCCACCTGTAAGGAGTGTCATTTTAAAAAGTTATCAGCAGAGGCAAATTCCCAAAGCAGAATCATCAGGACACGCCAGAGAGGGGAAATGGAATCAGTTTTAAGGAAGAGAAGCAGGTTGAAAGCAGTACCAGGAAAAGCAGAGAGTAGCAGGTTCTGTAATTTTTATTACAAAAAAGAAATTCAAACCGTTTACATGCTATGACATTAAATGTCACATATTAAGTTTGTTGCAAGCAAATCTTTTGTTTAAAAAATATACATACTGTATATATTTACATTCAAGTTTGGGCAACTGAGGTCAAGGTAGAGTTCAGGTTGCAATATTTACCCACCCTGTGAGTTTGTTCAGCTACTAACTAGTGATTGTATCTTCACTCAGGCACATGGAGAGGTAGAAACTGCTTTTTAAAGGGAAAAGAGTACAAAGGTGGAGATCACCATTGAAGCAGCTCATTGAAGCAACTTCAAGGAGCTCTTAATTAGCTTTGGTCGCCTCGGGAAGCTGAATACATGTTGCCTTATCCTTTCAAGGAAAACAAAAACAGGCGAACTTTGGACGGATGCTCCTGTGAGCTTACGAGGAGGCTGCGCCCCTCACCACCCACAGAACTGCCTAAGACTAAGTTCGGCAAATTAGCAGAGGGATGGGCTGGTACCTTTTTCCGGATAAAAGTCACAAGCAACGCTCAAACAAGTGGCTTAAGAGGCATCAAATGAATTTCTGTACACACACTGGCGGCAACTCAGAAGCCAAAGGGGGAAATGTGGTTTTGCCCATGAGAAACCCCTGTGAACTTCTGCCCAGCTCACCCCCAGGCCCGGCGGAGCTGGACGTTTCCCGACCTGGGCCCGGCCTTGACTTCCTCCGGCTGTCAGCCGCCAGAGCTGAGCTCACGAAGGCTCCTGGGCCTGGGACGGGCTCGGGGGGCGCTTGCCTGGCTTGGTGGGGCTCCTCCCTGGGAGGGGGAGCTGGAAGGAGGCCACGGGGCTGGCCGTGGCCAGGAGCCCTTCTCGTTCCCTCTTCTTCTGTTTCATCCTCCGGTTCTGGAACCAAATTTTGACTTGGGTGTCGTTCAGCTGCAAGGCATTGGCTATCTCGATGCGTCGGGCTCGCGGTAAGTACTTATTGAAATGAAACTCTTTCTCCAGCTCCGTCAGTTGCTTGGTGCTGAAGTTGGTGCGGATCGCGCTGCAGGGGCTGGCGGCTCCGTCCTCGGCGAGTTTGCCTGTGGGGGGAAGACGGGGCG
>NW_022103899.1:1747606-1752455 GCF_000313985.2 Echinops telfairi | reverse complement strand
GGCGAAGATGAAATGGGGCGTGGGGGTAGGGAAAGTTAACGCTTGTTCTGGATTGCGGATTGGAGCTGGTTCCCTAGACGGCGGATTCTGGGCTCTGCGGTGTGGGAATGGTTAAAAGGGAGCGTGGACCTTGACCGATGAGGGTTTATTGGTCCAAAGACTTTTTCCTGGGAAGGCAGTTTCTCCTCTCCACTTTTTCTCTGAAGCCTCTGTGCTTTGGATTTTCTTGGCAAAGGTTATCCTCCTAAAGCTCCCCTCCCCACTTCCTCCTCCTCCTGACCCCTGGGACTAAATGAAATGGCAAGGTGGGTGCTTGTAGCAGGAGTGGGGCGGTATCTGGATACGGTTTTGACTAGGTTTCACGTTGCCCCGCGGTATTCCCTTGAGAGTCTTCTACCCCTTCCAGGGGTCATCATGAGGAGCTGCACTGCCAGCTTGTGATTTGTTGGATTGCCAGATTTTGATTTGGACAGAAGATAAAGTTTCCGCCTGGTGGGGAAGTTTAGCAGAGGTAGCCTTCCCTACCCCCACTCCTTTTTGACTATGTTGTCAAAATAGAGAGTTAGCCAGGTCAAATTGTGTTTGTGCCCCCCACCCCCTGCCCTCCGGTCTGGAAGGTTGGCACGCGCGCGAGGGCTGGGCGTGTGTGCTTTCTCAGAGACGCTTGGCTGGAGGGTGCAAAGGCTTCCCAGGGATGGGTCAGATCTCAGAGGTTTGGACGACGGCTTGTACCTCGAAGCAATTAAAGCTTCTGTTCCATCAGATAAGTGCTGCGTTGTCTCGCGAGTGAAATCTGAGGGCTCACAATGTTAATGGGCTCACGTCTTTCCCTTGATAATATGGTTGGTTTTCTGTTGGTGGTGGTGGGTTTTTTTTTCCTTTTTTTTTTAACTGAGTGTAGAGAGACGGGAAATAAAAGTGCAATTGGCACAGGAAATGAAGAGGAGGGATGCAAAGATGCAAAGACAAGCTTTACATTAGCACACTTTCTGCTCCCTTGAACTTTTTTTTTAATGCTTCCTTCTTTGGAGCTATGGGAAAATAACCGAAATAATAAATAAATTGTGCAAAGCAGTAATGAAAGAGGGTGTTTTCTCAAAACACCCTGTGAATAAAGACTTTAAAGAGTCCCCTCTTGGCTTATTCAAATGCCTTTGAAAACTATTACAGACTCCGGTTTATGGTGGGTGTGATTTTATTGTTGTTTCACTGGCCCACTTGTCATGAAAGATTGAGCCAGTGTCTAAAGTTCGACTTTGAGGAAGTCCAGAAAACACGAGTCCAGGGAATAAGTTTCTTGCAGGGATTTGGAGTTGTGAATAGTCACAACTGGACCAAAATTGTAGGCTGCCAGGTGCGGCTGAAGTTAAGCCAAGATGAGGAAAAAGGGAGGAAGATGTTGAGACACCAAGCTAAGCTTCAGCTTTAGGACAAAGCTAAAGGGGCCCAAGGATTCCTGGGCTGCTGAATTTCTGGGTTTAGACTGGGAGATGAAGTGCTACATATATCCTGTCGGGTGACAAAAGCCCTGACTAGCTATTATAAAGAGAGATACAAATGCTCTTCTCTAAGGAAAAGTCCCTTCAGAGCTAGTGCAGGCCTGCAATGTAGGTGAGCCTCTTGACCATCCAGCCCACCTCTGTGTAGTCCATGCAAAAGTCTCCACAAATGTGATGTCACTGCCTTCACAGCCTCTCTTCCTTCTGCCCTGCCCCACTCGACTTTACTCACCAGCGTCCTCAGGCTGGATGTCTCTGCTCGCACAGTCCTACCAGGTTCCTGTCACGAGACTCCAGTAGGTTATCACGGTAAACCTCTTTTGAGAGCAATGACCGCCAGCTGTCTGTAACCCAAGATTTAATACTGAAAACCCAGGCGGATTGTGGAGTCTGATCAAAACCCATCCACTTAGATCTGTTTTCTAAGATTGGGGGCGGCCAGGGGACTGGCAGCCTAGGTGTCTTAACAGTCTCTTAATGGCAACAAGGATCAGATTTTTACTGCTAAATAGGTGTGCCAAAAGGTTGGGTCCCTCTTGACACATGATTAACCCTTGATTTGTACCCATGAGTTTTCCACACCATTTCCCTTGAGAAAACGGTTGAAGCTTTAGCCTCAGCTAAATAGGAAAGAAAGTGCCCAAAGGAAGAAGAGTTGTTTGTTTGCATAACTATGGGTGAGAGTGGGTGGAGGGTTGGGTTTGTTTTCATAACTATGGGTGAGAGTGGGTGGAGGGTTGGGTCTTTGTTCTGCCTTGTTAGCAGTGGCCTGGTACTTGCACACAGACTACATTCCCTTTGATCCTTCTCTGCACCGCTTAGTCTCCAAGTCCTGGGTATGTCCCACTCCTTGGGCCACAGAATTGCCAACTCATTCCCTGAGTTGTTCTTGATCAGCTCTGGTTGTAAGTCTATACTCTGGGTTTGTCAGGTTCAGATTCAATGCACATTTGCTAATCAACTATTGTGTAGGCACACATTGTTATGGGGAAGGGCCAGGCTGGGCAAAGAGGGATTTTCCAAGCAAAGGAATAAGGGATTCAGTTCTGGCACAGGTCTTACCTATCATATATGTCCACTCTAGAAATATCTGAATCTACCGTTTTCTATCTTTTTTTTTTAATCTACCATTTTCTATGGAGAGAGCACTTCCTGAGGCAAGTGTTATAGAACTATATGATTATAAGCTAATTCAAGTAACTTTTTACTTTGTCTCTCAGATTTTCATGGTGTTTAGGAAATCTATCTTACTAATCGTATTACTTGCTCAAACCTGTGTTCCCCTGGGTCCTGATGCTGTGAGTGCTCTCTCAACAGGGGGCGACAGCACAGGGACCCCATTGGGAGTGCTTTGAAATGTCTCCTGTCCTGCTCACTGGCAGCTACCCATTACCACTCTCCCCTCCCCCAGGATTTTCTTTCTCTCCCAGAAAGAGAGAAGAGACAGAGTGGCTGCCTATATGTTTACAGTTGTCCTGGACCTGCCTTTACAACCCCTTCCACAAACTCCTTCCTGCTTACCCTCTGGAGACCCTTGGGCACATGCAAACTCTTGACTCCACAGCCCCAAAGCATAGAATGTCTTTTGCTTGTTTGGGAGGTGGGGAAAGAAGTCTTTTCTCTTAAACCAGATGTGGTAGAACTCCTAGTTCTACCAGGTGTAGCCATTAGGTGTGCAGTTCAAACCCACCAGTAGCTCCTTGGGAGGAAGATGAGGCTTTCTGCTCTTGTAAAGATGTACAGCCTCAGAACCCAGTGGGATGGCTCCACTCTGGCCCGCAGAATCACTGGGAGTCAGAATTGACTTGATGGCAGTGAGGTTGCCAAAAAACTGATTAGCAACATCTCCAGCATCCCAAAATGATGGTAGGGCTTAAAGGTGTCATCATAACCGAAATTGCAAGCCCCGTTGGTTGGAAGTCTGATTTCCCCAAGGAACAGTTTGCATGCTCTGTGTTTCCCGAGAAGGAAAGTCTCCTGTGCCAAGTCGGTGCCTGGCGCACAGTAGGCAATACTGGTTTTCCCTCTTAGTCAGAAACAAATGGTTGTTGGCCCGAATTAAAGATCGGACAGAACAAAGTGTCTTCACCGTGACTAATATTGGCTAATGGATATTCTCAGATTATTGGCTCCCAAAACCACTTAGTGAAGGTCAGAGTCATCATAGAAGCTGGTTTTAAAATGCAGGGTCTTTGGCCTACCCCAGAGAATTTAACCCAATAGGCCTGATTCAGGGTTCTTTACTCTTACGAAGAAGCCTCTGGGGTGATTCTCAAGCAAGGTTCTTCAGAACCAGACCTCGTGACTTTCTGCCGTAGAGGCTCTGGAGGAGGGTGGCCGTGAGTCTGTGGGAGCAGAACCTGAGCTAGCACAGTGATGTCATGGTTAGTTGGAGCATGAGTGTACCTGAGCCATGGATCATAAGTCTGTGGGTGGTGGAGTAGGGACAGAGAGGTCAAGGTTAAGCTTATATCCAATTGGGTTGAAGACCCAGAAACTATCCATAAGAGGTAGTCAATAAGAGCCACTCATGTTTTGCTGACAAGACATGCCTTTGCAAAGCAAGCTCTCTCTGGTCCTTGCCCCTTAGCTTGGGCTTTGATGATGATGATGATGATGCCAGTTGAGTGGACTGTGAAAGGGGTTTGTTTCTTCAAGTCTGTTCAGAGCAAATATAGAGTGGATCTGAGGCGGTGGGATAAAGGAAACCATGGGAATGTTGGTCCTCAAGAGGAAGGAGCCAGTTCTCCTTTCCTGGCACCACTCCTATGTTGGATGGAATGAACATCTGAGCCATAGGGATCTACAAGGAAGATGTCCCTTGGCCTAAGCTCTAACTTCCTCTGGCTACAGGGGGACCTTTCTCAGCGTAACATGTCAAAACTAGAGGCACCTGAGAGATTAGCTCCATCCAATCCTCCTTTTAGAGAAGGGGAACTACTCACTGTACTCAGAGGCTAACAGGCTGGCATCCAGGATTACAGCTCAGTTCCCCTGACTCCTGACTCTTCCAGTCTGCAGAGAGGGATGAGGGAGGCAGCCCTTCTTCTGTACTGTGTGGGCCTTGGCCCAGAGCATGCAGAGCAGTAGTCCCCTGGAGGTGCCTCATTTCTAGGAGACACAGGCTAACTGGGGGCCTGCTGCCCTCCCTTTGGGATTTACTAATTAAACCTGGGCCACAGATGTCTGTATCCCTCCTTGCAAGAGAGGAAGAAGGTGTGCTCATGTCTCCACCTGCCCAGCAAGCGGAAAGATCCCCTCCTTTCCTTTTCACCACAACAGGCTTTCTGAAGGTTGATCAGCAGCAGTGTTGGTGTCCCTAGGTTAATTGAGCTGGATTAGCAAGTGCA
>NW_022103899.1:1745313-1746695 GCF_000313985.2 Echinops telfairi | reverse complement strand
CTGTGTTGTGGGCTCTTATCTGTAGCAGTGTGCGTGTTCTGGTCTAATCCAACTTGTAAGGTAGAATTGAGGTCATGATAGTGGGATGAAGGAAGCGCCAAAGAACTAGAGGAAAGTTGTGTGTTTCATCAGTGCTGTACTGCACCCTGACTGGCTCGTCTCTTCCCTGTGACCCTTCTGTGAGGGTATGTCCAATTGTCTCCAGATGGGTTTTTGGTCTCCACTCTATGCCCCCTCTGCCACAAATTCACATTTGATATGATTAGGTTCTAAGTCTTAGATGCCTGTTACCTGATCCCATCGACACCTCATGATCACACAGGCTGATGTGCTTCTTCCTTATGGGCTCTGTTGCTTCTCAGCTAGATAGTCACTTGTTTATCTTCAAGCCTTTAATACCCCAGATGCTATATCTTTTGATAGCTGGACACCATTAGCTTTCTTCACCACATTTTCTTATGCACCCATTTTGTCTTTAGCGATTCTGTCAGGAAGGTGAGCTTCACAGAATGCCAGATTGTTAGAACAAAGTGTTCTTGTGTTGAGGGAATACTTGAGTTGAGGCCCAGTGTCCATCTGCAACCTTCTTTTTTTCCCCTTAATTCTTAACATATAGATATAAGTACATAGATCTATTTCCCTCTCGTTATATATAAATATATTTACATATGTACATGCCCGTGTTTAGACCTCTATAAATGTCCTTTGCCTCCTGGTTCTTTTCTCTATTTCCTTTTACTTTCCTCTTGTCCCACCATCATGTTCAGCCTTCATTTGGGTTTAGTAATTCTTCACATGCATTGCCCTTGAATAAGTCCCACTAGGCATCCTATGCTCTTCTCTCCATTGATTTTAGTTCATTTGTTGGTCCCTTGTCCCTGGGTTGGTTCCCCCCACCTTTCCTTCTTCCCATCTCCCCTTCTTCTGTCTCCCCTCCCCGGAACCATTGGTCCAGTTCTTTTCATCTCCGAATTGTTTATCCCACCTGTCTTATCTAGATAGATATGCAGACGCATTAATAAGTGTGGCCAAAACCAGGCGAAGCCAAACAAAACAACAAAGGAAAGCAAAACGAACAAAACAATAACAACTAAGAAAATAAAAACAACAAAACGAAAGCCACTGACAAAAGCGGAAAAGCCTATGAATAGTTCAAGGTCTGTTTGTTGGCCTTTATGAGTGTTTTCCAGTCGAGTCTGATGGGGTGCCACACTGTCTCCAAAGTCTATTTTGGTATTTCCCAGGGATTTCATCACTTTGCTCCCCTTGCTGCTCTGTTGCAGGCCCTTAGTGTTTTGTCCCAGTGTGATGGTGTCAGATTGGGCACAATTCCCACACTGTCTCCAGTGTTGTCTCCCATAGTGCTATGGTTCAGTGAGGGA
>NW_022103899.1:1700935-1743819 GCF_000313985.2 Echinops telfairi | reverse complement strand
AGCTTCAGAGAGGGGGTGGCTACAAGCATTCCCTGAAAGACACATGAGATTAAAAAAAACACAGAAGCTTTTTGACATCTACTAAGAGATTTCCTCTTTAGTGGTTTGCTACCAAGACCACATGTTTTGCATGAATTCTCTGGGGAGGGAGGAGGTGGGGGAATCACTAGAGGTCTGATTAACAATCTGATCTTGATCTGACCTAGTACTAAGCATCAATATCTGGAAAGTAGTAGGTTGCCGTTGCTGTTAATTTTCATGAGCCTTCTTCTCACTGTCCCTCACTCCCCACCTCCGGTTTTAAGTGGTGATTAGTGTAGTACATGTGAATGTGCGTGTGCGGTGGGTTTTTCTCTAGATCTTAGCTTTATATAGGGCACACACTTGGATCTGGTGAAGATAACCTAATGCACACACCCAAACACATACACTGCTCTAATGATAAACCTATACAGTAGATAACTTTTTTTTAACAGTAGATAACTTTATTGACTGCTTCACTGATGATGAAACTGAGACTCAGAAAGATGAAGTGATTTGCTTAGGATCACACAACTTACCAGTCGCAAAGCAAAGCTATGAAATCTAGACCTAAAACTGAACTCACTAGAGACCCTTGCAAAGCCCTCCCTTCCCTCTCCCATGTTCTTCATTTTGGTGAGTGGCATGGCCACCCTCTCCGGCCCTCAGGATGGGAACCTTGGTATTAATATCCACTTCTCTTCCTCAGAGCCAGTTGATCCCAAGTCCTTTGCTTTTTACCTCCTATAAGCCCCTTCAGCCTGATTCTGTTTCTCTACATGGTTTGTTTTGCTCCGCATCTTCTCTTTCCTTTCCCCACTCAAGACACAGTATTCCCAGAAGTTACATTTCCAAATATGTGACCTCCTCACATCCCAGTTTAAAGCCCTCCCTGACTCCCCATTGCCTACAGAGTAAGTCCAGACTTCTTAACACGGGCCCTGTGTAACTTCTCCTCAGCCAAAATGCCCCACTACAAACTCCTCCATGTTCCAGCCCAGACTTTCTTCGCTCTTCCTCCTTGCTTTGCATGTGCTGCTTCCTCCCTAGTCTGGAAGACCCCTAGCCTTAGGGACCCCAACCCACCTCCTCTGAGCAGCACTTCTTAACACTGTAGTACCTGGTAGAACTAAATTCTCTTAGGTCTAGGAGCATGTTGACCACACCTCCGTTACAGTGTTTGTCACAGTGCTTTAGGATTAATTTTCTTTCCCAGTGACCCATCTTTGTATCCCAGAGCCCAGCCCAAGGTACCATAGGAGCTGTTCACTAAGTATTGGTGGAATAAAAGCAAGGAGGGCAGACTTGGAACCTGGCGCAATGGAATCAGTATTTTAATTGCTCCTGAGTCCAGGACTCTGTGAGGTTCCATAGCATTTCTCCTTATCAAGACATTTCCAACCAAGAGAGTGAGTAGAGAGAAAAAGGTGGGGGGAGGCGCTCAAAGCCAGGACTTTCTCCCCTTCCAGGGCCCTTCCCAAACAATCTTCAGCAGACATCCCCTAGCAAAGGGAAAAGGGGGACCAGGCCAGAACTTTCTTAGAACTTGCAATGAGAGAACATGAGCCATATCAGAAACCAAACAAACCAAACCCGCTGCCACCCAGAAGATTCCAACTCTTAGTGAGTGACCCTGTGGAGAGTTTCCCGTGGAGCAGACAGCCTCATCTTTCTCCCTCAGAGAGGCGGTGGGTTTGAACCACTGACCTTGCAGTTGGCAGCCCAACGCCTAACCCACAGCACCCCAGGGTTCCCTGTACCACTCCAGAGAGGCTATTAGTGCTTTGCTGCCATCACTGCCTAAACCGTCTTGCCCCCAGAAACGTGCAGTTGACTGCTTCACAAGAGCGTTCAGTCTCGCCTTCCCCTCAGAAGAGATATTTCATGGCGGTTGGTGTTTTGAGTATAATTTTTGTTTTGAGTATATTTTTATTTTAAATAGCATTCAAGTGCACTTCCAAGTTCAACAGCCAACTTATCCTGCCCACACAAAACCTCCTGCAGGTAAATATGGAAACTAAGCTGGTTCAAAGGCTCCCCTGAACAGCAATCCCTCAGGACATCTTTTGAAAAACTCAAATCAAACACTGTCTGCAAGACCTTTGGGCCCCTTGGGATTTTCCTGGCCCCTGCATTCACAATGACTTCACCCTTCTCAGGGTGGGGTGATGTTTAATGGTGTCAACAGGGCGAGCAGGAGGTGTGCGTATTGGGGGGGCGGGGGTTAGATGCAGGGTCACTGGTGTGGGTGTAGGGCTGTTGGGAGGTTTCTGGGCAGCCCCAGTAGACCGAGGACGGGACTGGCTGTCGTCTGGCAGTGTGGGCCACTAGGATGAGGAGGTGGCCTGGCGGCCTGTCCCTGGGGCACCATGCTGCAGAGCACAGTCTGGCCGTGGCCCTCCCTGGTGGGCGCGGGCGGGCGGGCGGGTCGAGCCCGCCATCCTCAGCGCGCGCAAAGTGCGCGCCTGCTTCTCTTCTGCGTGCGGTTGGTTTCTGGTCGGATCCCAGCTGGCCCAGACTTACTCTGAAGTAGGAGGAACCGCTGTCGAGCGAAAAGTGCACACCGGGTGATTGATGAACTCTTAATAGGGCCAACCTCTCCCGCCAGCCGCCCCCCCTCCCCTAGACATACACCGAGAGAAGTCCTCCACCCGGCCCCCGGCCCAGGCCTCCTCGCCGGTGAGAGGGGACGCAGCAGCCAGCCGGTACGGTGATTAACTCACCGTTTGTCTTTCAGAGACTGTTTTGGGTCGTTTCAGGAACACTGCAGCTCCCGCGCTCTGCAGACTGGGCCCTGGAGCCGAGTGGAGGGCGCGGAGCGGGCTTGCGTCACGTGGTGGCCGGGGCTGAGCGGGCCTTTGTGCAGCGTGCTGCCTCTGGGAGGTGGCGGCTATTGTTCCCCGTGGGGCATGGGGGACGGGACGAGGGAGGATTTAGACTGGGAGTCCACACAGCTCTCTGCCCGGAGCATCTCAAGGTCGGAGGTGGATGGGAGCCTCCTTTGTGTGTATTCCCTGCAGAAGGGGTGGGGGTGGGGCGGTGAGGGGAGGACAGACTGGGAATAGGAGCTTCCTGGCTGCTCCTAGGGAGGGTCAGGAGATTGGGTTGAGGGAGGCGGGTACTACAAGTGAGTCACGGCAGCCTTGGCACAGCCACCCTAATTTCCTCAGTTGGTCTTGGGGGAAGAGCAGAGGAGGAGGGTTCCAGTGTCATCAGAAGGCCTTCTTTGTGTCCCTGTAAATCAGGGATGCCATTCTCCCTACCTTCAGCAAGCCCCTGGCTGGCCAGGTCCTCCTGGGCTGGGTTTAGTCCTGGGCCCTTACTGTTGTTAAAACACTACTTCTTTTGTGATTTTCCAAATACGATTCTTCCAGAAAATGATCCCAACTAGCTGTAGGACCATAGTGTGCCACAGGGCTGAAGACCAGGAGCCTAAATGGGTTTAGCTCCTACCTTGCAGCTCTCCAGGAGATCGGACCCTTCATCTGCTTCAGTTTCTGCAAAGGGGCATCATCCAGCTGGGCTGTGCCTTCATGTGGAGAAGTCTTTTGTTCCTTGTGCTTCTGGCTAGACCTGACTTGACAATGGATTTTTGGATTGTCTCTGGCTTTCAAATCATCAAGGTGTACATGTGAAACATGAGTGAAAGGCTTAGGAATGGGTTTAGAATGTAGATTCACTTGACACTAGCCTTGGACTCCAAGGAGAGTCACTTGTATCTTGGGAAGAGGATAAGGAAACAATGAGAACTAGGATTTCATCTGGGATGAACCTCTCTGGTCAGTCTTCCCCCCCATAGCCACCTCCCAGGTGAGACGTGGAGAGGAGTCCTCTCTGTGTCTTTTCTTCTCTCCATCCAGGCCTTTTGAGGGAGAGAGCTGAGTGAGTTCCCCCACAGAGGAAGAAGGACTTGGCTGGGAACCCAGCCTCAGCTCTGCGTCTGAAGTGGCTGGGGCTGGGGGGTGGCAGTGCTCCTAGAGTAAGGTGACCAGATTTTAACACTGGTAAAGCGGGACACCATTGATAAAACTCATATCCTGGCGAAACAGCCACATGGCAGACGAAAACCGTATACCCTAGCTTGTTGTGCATTCTTTCCAAAAATCGGGACTTTTTAAAAATGCCGTGGGATGGGGGGGGGGGTTTGTTAAAAATCGGGACTGTCCCACCAAAAGTGGGATGTCTGGTCACCTTATCCTAGAAGCCCAATTACACCCTCTCCAGGCAGTTACCGTGTCGAATACTGAATTGAACAGGCCAATGAGGCCTGAACCTTCTAACTCACAGCCTTTTAATTTAATACTCACAAATTATCACTCTTATTCTTCTGTTCCTACAGTTTCTGAAAGAGGGACCGCAGTCATGTAAAGAACCCCCAGATGAAGAGGACCCTACTAGATCTATCACGGGGATCGATCAATTAATGACTTCAGAAGGAACTTTCAGCTGACTCTCAGGATAAAGTCCAACAACGCTTGAAGACTGAAAGTGTAGACCAGCTCTTGGCTCACTCAGGTCCAGCAGAGGAAGGTTTCTTACTAGAATGCCTATACTTCTTTGTTACTTCACACATTCACGTACACACATGCACACCCTCTTCACCCTCCCTAGTTGAAAAATTCCACAGACCGAGCCTGCCATAGGAGAGAAGATGCGCTTCACTCCACTCGAGGGTCAGACATCTAACGCAGGCTGGAGGAGGGAGCAAGAACAAGTTGCGAGTATAGGTAATCACTATCTTTTAATACTCCTTGCAGATAGAAATTCGAAAAACCTTGTTCAGCAAGGTTAGCAGCCTCTGGGGCCTCAGAAACCAGTTTGGCTGATGTGTCTGTGATAGGGACGGGGCTTCTGGCTGCACCGAGGGGAAAGTACTGGCTCTCTACTCTCTCCCTTGCTCTCATTTGGAAGCCTGTACAAATGGATGGTTAACTTAATGAGTCCATCAGAGGTGGATTTTTATCTGTCAGGGCCCTGGACTAGAGACTGAGGTCTGAGAGCCAGGAACAGAATTGGTACCCAACAATGCCCTTCCTTCCTCCTTTGGGGTGGTGTGGTGGTGTGGTGGGATCGGTGGTGTGGTGTGTGTGTGTGTGTGCTCAGTACTACCCTTGAGGCCTTTTCTCCAGCTGTCTTCCTTCCCTCTGGCCAGCCCATTTGGGTCACTGGACTGAGCTTCTGATTGCAGTGGTGAGCTCTTTCTGTCCAAGTCTCCTTCCGTCTCCCACCCTCACTCTTATCCTCCTACCCCCACTTTACAACTGCAAACTGGCAACTGGGTTTTTCCAGGTATCTCACCTTTGCCTGGGGGGTTGAGTGGGGGTGGGGGGGAGACCTTCATTCACACTTGATAATCAGGACAACACAACCAGTTTCATCCATAAGACTGCCAGTCACATCCACAAATCTGAGCTGGGGCCCTGGCCCCTTTCTCCAGACCTCTGGAGACTCCATGCCCCCACCCCACCCACTACCCTACCTCTGCAGAGTGGTCCCTACTGGGAAGGCAGCAAAGCTGGGCTCTGCCAGAGCCAGAGAATGGTTTCCTTCCTGAGGCAAACCTCTTGGGCCTTTGTGTGGTCTCACAGCCAGCCTGGAAGCCCTTGGGGAAGCAGCACACACAAAGGTTATGTATGCTACTCTTGTAAAGCCCCTAGGCCAGGGGCCAGCAGCTCGCTCGAGGGTTTGGTACACTTACTCACCCATTACCCCCAGAGCCAACCCCAAGGGGGGTGGAGGAGGGTGAATGAAGGGGCTGGCGAGGCCTGTGTCCAGAGCGCCATTGCTGGCCCAGGCTCCCCTCCCCCACTCCTCTTTCTCTGCTGCTTGCAGACGCAGCAGGGAGGAGGCCGGCAGGCTCCTCCACCAGTGGAGCAGCTATTGTGACCTTCCCTCGCAGAGGGAACCCAGCCGAGTGTGGACCCCAGCAGTGTCCGTGCCAGGGAGGAGGCGGCTGTGTGCAGACCCTGGCTGCAGTGGGGAGAGGGTGGCACTGGGGAAATGAAGGTCTTCCTCGGGCAGTTGGGCCCTTCAGAGGGCACTGGTTGTGTTTAGACTCCGATGCCTCCCAACACTAATTGCAGGCTCAAAAGGAGCGGGATTTATGGCTAAGCCTAGCCCAGACGGCTTGTTTATAATTGATGAAGTTTTAAATGGCTGGGCCGCAGACCGGCCTTGCTCTCTCGAGCGCACGCCTTTGTGCGGCCCCCTCCGCACGCCCCTCGGGCGGCCGCGGGAACGGGCCTCCTGGACTGGCGCCGGGAGCGGCCGAGCGTGGCCGTCACGTGACCCGTGCGCGCCAGCGGGGGCGGGGTAAGCGAGCCATTTTCCCGAGCCTGGGGGCCTTGCAGGGTTGAGAGAAAGCCCTAGATTTGGCACGCGCGAACCCCTAGCACCCTGCTCCATAGGGTGCCTTGGGACGCCTGCGGCTGTCAGGAGAAGGAGCAGCCAACCCTGCACTTGCTGGGAGCCCCAGTGAGCGGAAGCTGATGTCAGCCCCGCTCGACACCGGTTAAAGTATAATCCATGAAACCCTACGCCGCAGATGACACTGGGGCCGTGCAGACACCCGCAGACTCAGCAGATACTCCTGCGGTAACACACCGCGCTGGAAAACGCTTGGAGCCATGATGCATTATGTATTTTTATTATTATTTATGGTGGGAAGAGGAGATGAGGGAAAACCGGACTGAATCTAAACAGCCTGACAATTCATCTATTTAATATTTAGCCAGTTAAGAACGGTGGATGCAAGCCCTGCACGCACGGCAGCGAGCTCTTCTTTGATTTCCCTAATAGCTTAAAAAATAATTTCTTACAAGACAATAAGAAATCCTGCCAGTGGGTGCAAATTTCATATAAAACCATTTTAAGCCTTGGAAGTGGGTAAAATAGGCCTTCGATTGAAGTCATTTATTCTCTGCTGATACACTTCTACAACATGTATACTTTAAACCTGCTCAGATAAAGTGAAATTTAGCCAAAGGAGAGTCCCCACCCGCCCCAATCTAACATGCCATTTTTAAAACAGCACAAGGGAACATGTAAACTAAATATTTTGAGCCATCATTATTCAGCGAAACACAAACATCCAAATAGAAACGATTGCTGTTCCACCAGAAGATTCAGAGTTAAATTATTTCCACACAATAGGAATTTCACTTCCTGTCACGGGGGGGGGCGGGGGGGGGATGTAGGAGGAGTTGCATTATTTGTCGATCCCAATAGAGATGCGTGGGCCGACTTTGCTGAGATACAAAAGGATTGAACCTTATCCGAAGGCGTTTCCAAGTGCCCCTGCCAGACAAGGAAGTCTAAGTTGTCCGCCCCTAGGTAACGCCACACTAATATTTACAAAATGGTTATAAATCCTTGAAGACATTTTTGCCCGTTTTGTACAAAGAAACAGGAGTAAACAAGGTGTTTATACTTATGTTCCATTAATGAAACTCTTATTACTTTACATCGTGGGCAACAACGAGGAACTTTTTTTTCCTTTAGAAATGAACCACCAACCACTACAAAGGAAAAGATTTAAGACAGCGTTTCTCTGAGAAAAAGCTCAGGTGCTTCTTCAAGTGACCCACCGGTTTCTTTGCTGCACCTTAGCTTCTTCTGACGGTCGTCTTTTCTGGTGTCTTTTCTTTGATTGTCAATTTTCTTTCAAGGTTTATTTTTTACTAAGCAGAAAAGTGAGCCCTAACCTCCCCCAGGTAAATGGCTTCTTTTTAAGAAGTAGGTTTATGACTAGAGCCATAGAAACAGCACAGCTGCTATGGAAAGCCCGACCCAAAGCGTCCCACCCAGCTCAGTCTCTAATTTTGCCTCCTTAGATTCACTCTGTTGATGTCAATTGCTGGAACGTCATCAAGTAACCCCAGACCCAATCTGTGCACTGGATTGCAAATGTTTATTTTATTTATTTATTTATTTATTTTTAATGTGAAGAGTCAGGGCCTTGTCTAGGGGGAGTGGTCCTAAAGATAAAGTTAGGGCGGTATGCTTGCAAGTGTGTGTGATTAACACAGATACACTTCCGACTGAGAAATTATTTTATTCTAAATATTTCTTCAAATGGTACCAGACAATTTGAAATCAATAAGCTGTGTCGAGTGGTTGAGACTGCGGCTGTTGAGAAATGAGTAACGGGAGTGGTGCCACGCCGTGGGGCTGCCTGCTTCTCCCCACGAAGGACAATTTGCGGTCTTACTCCTTTACATCAACTACAAACACCAGCCACGGTTACAACTGTTCAAAACTACTCTCTCCACTAGTTCAGACCAAGGGGACTAGAAGAGCTGAAATGTGGCCCCTGCGGCCCGGGATGACGTTCCTAAACTCGGCTGGAGGAACTCTACAAATATACACATAAATACATTAAGACGAGGATAAATAATCAGGGAAACGAAATGACTCGCTTCAAATAATAAATACAGATCGCTGAGTCCGATGCAATTCCTTATGGGACGGGAAGGAGCATATAAATTAAGGTCTCCGAAACTAAACTAGACGGAGGGCCAGGCCGGGGCTTCTCCGAGGCTCCGGCCGCTCTGCAGGGTGCGCCGCCGCCAGGTCTCAGACTTACCTTCGGGGCACCATTCGAGATCGGAGCCCCCCGGTCCGCAGTCCCCGGTACTGCCAGGCTTACCGAGGAGCATTCTTGCGGCTGATTTATGGCGAGCCACCCAAAGGGGGGCGCGCCTGGAGGGGCGAGGCCCGGTCGCCTGCGTCTTGGCCGCTGCAGGCGAGAGGCCCTGGAGGCGGCGGCCGGGCCAGAGCGGGGGAGGGGGGTGTCACCGAGCCGCCCACGGGCCCCGCCCGCCACCCCCACCCCCCCAGAGAGGTAATCGCGCCGCGAGTTCCAGCCGGCGGCGGCCGCTACAGATGCGTCAGTTTGGGGGCCTCGGACAGGCGTCCCTGAGACGAGTGGTGGGCTGAGAGATCTGTGTAGGTGGGATGAGGGTCACACGGTCCGTGGTGGTGGTTGCCGGGGATCTGCGCGGCGCAGCTGTAGTCCACGCTGGCCGAGGACGGGTGCGAGAGGTGGCCGAGGTTGAAGACCGGCCCGGACGCGGGCGCCATGGAGTCGACGAAGTTGCCGCCCACGTACACCGGACTGCCCTGCAGGTTGGCGCTGCCGAAGCCGCCGCCGTTGCTCGCCATGGGATGGGGCTCGAACTCGGGCGCCGCGTAGCGCTTCTGCTGCGGCAGGCAGCTGCTGAGCGGCGCCGTGTAGGCGGCCAGGCCGTACATGTTGGGCTGCGACTTGGCGAAGGCTGGCGGCGAGGGCGCGTCGTAGGCCAGGCCCGGCACCGGGGGCAGCTGGCCTGAGTAGGCCACGTGGCCCGCGGCGCCGCCGAGCGGTGGGCTGCGCTCCGGGGACTGGCCGGCCGGTGAGTGCAGGATGCCCTTGGCTTTCTGATCCTTCTTGTACTTCATGCGCCGGTTCTGGAACCAGATCTTGATCTGGCGCTCGGTGAGGTTCAGCAGGTTGGCCATCTCCACCCGGCGGGGTCGGCACAAGTAGCGGTTGAAGTGGAATTCCTTCTCCAGCTCCACCAGCTGTGCGCTGGTGTACGCCGTGCGCACCCGCTTGGACGCCGGGCCCGGGGGGCTCTTGTCCTCGCAGCTCTCTCCTGGGCAGGCAGGTAGAAAAGAGAAAACAGTAGCGCTGATCCAGAGAAGTGGGGATGCTCAGGATAGGAGAGGGGCCCTTCCCAGGCTCCCTCCTCCTCCACCCTTACACACACACACACACACACACACACACACCCTCGCCTCCGCCCTGGCTTGGGTTGGGGAGGGGCTCTGGAGAGGGAAATTCCAAAGGGAACTGTATTCTTTCAGGCCTACCTATGAGACGCACCTGAAACTCACTTCTGCCTTCTGTGAGGTCCCTCAGTCCATCCCCTCCCTCCAGCCTAGCCCACCATCCTGACCGGAAGGCCATGGAGGGCTCTAGTGAGAGGCCAGGTGCATCTCACCCAGAGCTACTGGACCTGCCCTGCCAGCTGCTCTGCTGCTGGGAGCCAGGCAACCCCAACCTGGTGAAGAAGGGGGTGGGGATCATGACACTCCCCTCTGGTCCTGCTGCACCCAAGGACTCGGTCCTCAAAGGCAGGGAGGTGGTAAATAATGAAGATTCCACCCTGGAGTTGTAGGGCACCCAGGGCCAGGCTGCCAGCATGGTGAGGACTGCAGTACTAGGAGCAGTGGCAGCCCCAACTCTGGCTTCCACCACCCTGCCACCTCTTAGCGGCTTGTCCACTCCCTCCCTGGGAAGACAAATGGATTTCTTCTGGGAGGGAGGGCCTGGGCCTGCTGCTGAGGAGGGAGGGGCTGGAGAAGGAGCTTGCAAGCTGGCAGGCCCTCTCCGCCTAGGCAACCACCCCCACCCCACCCCAGAGCAAGGGACAAAGCAGAAAACTGATAAGAAGCCACATCCCAGACCTCAAACTAGGCCTAGACCTGGGAACAGGTTCATCTACCCAGCAATAAATTGTATCAGAGAACACACAAGGCCTCCAGAAAAGTCCAGGAACCAAGCGGGCTGGCCAGGGTGAGTGAGCAGACCTCAGAGCTCTCACCCTGACTTCTTTTCCACACATCCTGAGTGGACCCTGTGGCAGACACTCTGAAGTCTGGGGTCTCTCCACCCGTGGCTGCTCCAGTTTCTGAGCACATCGCCTTGCCCTAGGGCTTGCCTCCCCCTCTTCCCCCCCACGATGGAGCAGGAAGAATTGGACTTGGGGGAGCCCTGGGTTCAAATCTCCCACTATCTTCCCTAACACTCCATTTCTGTAGCTGTAAAACAGGGGTGTTATTATGTGCCTACCTCGAAAGGTGGTTTGGACATTTACATCACCTAGAATGGCCCCTAACACAGGCAGCACTCAATAGACTTCAGTTCTGTCATTTAAGAGCGTGGAATTCATGTGACAGGGGCCTCATGACCACTTCAGTCGGGGAAGCCTAGATCCTGTGTTCACATTTTGACGGGTTCTTGGATGGAAAAGGGAAGCTGAGTTATAACCAGCTGCCTCATAAGACAGATATTGGGTCAGTCTAAGGAAAAGCTCTCTATTAATAACGATGAGACTTGTCTAGCAATTGCACTAGCTGCCTGGAATGGAAGTGAGCACCCTGTCACTGTAAGGATATGACCCTCATCAGGGACATGAAGGAAGCACAATTCTCCATGAATGGGAGCTCAGGCAATATGGCCTCCAAGGTTTCACTTCCAGCCCTGGGTGTCTTGTTTCCAAGGTCACTGAGCTTCCCGGAGTCAGTCTGGAGGGGATTTTGACTAGTGGCCTAAGAGTGAGCCGCCTCCCAGAGCTACCTGCAGCGGTACAGCTGTTCTTCTGCTTAGAGTTTTGTCGGGACTCTTTCATCCAAGGAAAGATCTGCTTGCCGATGGTAGCGGAGGATCCAGAAGCATTGGGCCCACCCTTGGTCTTCTTGGCAGGCACCCCACCTCCAGGATTGGAGGGTGAGGATGGGGGCAGGGTCGGTGGTGGAGGAGGGGGTTGAGATGACTGCTGCTCTGAGTTCAGACCAGGAGGTTGGCTGCCACCACCCCCACCCTGGCCGTTCCCTGTGCCAGGTCGCATGCAGCTGCCATTGAGTTCAGTGCCCTTGTGGGCTGGGGCTCGAAGAGGTGCAGAGTTCTGGATGGAGCAGGCTGAACCCGGGTAATCGGTGTCCAGGGAGTTGGCAGGAGGTGGGTAGGGCTGATGTGGTGCACCGTAGCCATAAGTGTCTGCAGCTTTGCTGTAGCCATAGCCTCCGAAGAGTCCTGGGTTCTCATAGTAAGCAGCCTTCTGCATCGTGCACTCAGGAAGCTCCGGGGCCTGCTGACCCTGCTCAAATAACATTGACTGCCACAAGTCTCCTTCACCACCACCGTCAATGGCTAGCTTATCTTGAGAGAGAAGCTGGGCCAGCCCCAGGCCCCAGGTGACCTGCCAAGAAGAAAAGTGAGAGGCCCCAGAGGGACTGTCATTGGCAAGACCAGTCAATATAGAAAGACAGGAGACAAGCCCTATGGTCTCTGCTACCCACTCACTTCAGTGTGTGTGTAGGGGGGAGGCTGTATGATTTAGTGAAGTTCAACTTACTTGAACCCTCAGAACCTTAACGAAATAGGAGAGGAGTCTTCTCCATAGCTCAGCTCCAGCCTAAGGAAGAGTTTTGTCTGATTGGTTTTTGTTCTTCCTAGGATACAATTTCTTGCCCTGAGTTGTCAATTTTAGTCTTGGAACCTGCATAGAAAAACCTTATGTAGTCATAAGTCTTAATGGCTGACTCCCCCACTGGACTGTGAGCTTCTTGTAAGCAGGGCCTGTGTATTTCTCACACCCAGTCCAGTGTTTGCATGTAATATGTGCAAGACATGCTTATTGAATGAATGAATGAATGAATCAATCAATCAATGAAGATCGATTCTTCAATCATTGAGTCATTCTAGGGTTTTGAGTGAACAAAAGACAGTCCTGTAACACCTTTAGAACAGCTAAAGTTCCTACATAGAGGGGGGGGGAAAAGTATATTTCCCACCTGATATCAAAATCACAGTATCTTTCATGGAAACTCCGATTGTCCACTTGCTGGTAAAAACATGAGAAGCAGCCCAGTTCAGCTCTGTGGGATGTGCAGTGTCCAAAACTAGAACATGAAAACCAAGAAGAGGACTTCAAAAGCAGATCCCAGACTTCTTTTGAGGATATAAAGTGTTTTTTCTTTCACCCACATTTTTCTAGAAACTTAAGCTTATTTTAAAAACAAACAAACACACAACTTTGAAGTGGATACCAGTAGAGATGGGTAAAGAAATGCATAGTTTGAACATGAGTGAATACTGCTTTAATTTTGGAACATTATTTTCACCCTGTATCTACTGTATAGGTAGATGTTATTATTGACCTCTTCTCAGGATCATCTATTCTGCTCCTCCTCCATCAACCATAACCAAAGAGAAATAATGGGATGATGAATGGGCCCAGACTTTGAAGGACAACAACGAAACGAAGAAAAAGTCTACCTCTTTTGTGTCCTCTGATTCCCGATGAGGTTTTCTCTTCTCACCACCTCCCCTCCCTTTTCTCCTGAAAAGTTTCTAAGAAGTTAAAGTATAACCAATGCCATTCAACCACTTTTATCTGTTTTATAAAGAAAACTCATAGGTCAGCTCTCTAGTCTCAAATCTTGATCTCATCCTTCAGGCAACTTTCCTTCCCAGAAAAACCTTTCCGACTACCATAATGCTTCCATGTTATCTAGAGAGTTTATGTGGCCAAATGAATTCGACCACTCCTACCAAACTCACTTCTCCATTCATTCATTTCCTTCCCTCATTCACCAAAGAGCTCCACCAACAAAAATATTTTCAAATGTTTGCAAAGTAACCTTTGTTTGGTAGCTTTGTCCATTTTGTTCTAGAATATAAGTGAATATGCCATTTACCTTGATGAGAGACAGGCCCTCTGCAAGGGGATAATGGGATGTTAGGGCATTCTGGTTTAAGAATTGTCTGTGTTGTTGTTTCTAAATGTGTGGAGTTAGACCGTCTACCTAAAACTGGACATAATGCTGCATTCCATTCTGTTTCTCTATTATTCTCTGAATACTAAAGGCGCTGAATTTTAAATGAACAGCTAAATCCCATTCTGTGATTGAGCCTTCTATGTATTTGCCCCTAGGCCAAAGGACCAGGCAGACTGGGTTTGGTTGAGTGGCAGGGCTTTTCTGGGATTCTGCTTCTAGTCTTAAGCCTTGGACTTGTGGATGTTTAAATGGTCTCATTTGACATTCCAACCACCAGAACAGAACACAGACTGCTGCTTCCTCAGTTGTTCCATGCACAACTATGAAAACAAAATACCCCCCTCCTGCCTCCCCCTTCCTCCAGGTTGGCCAAGTTTATCTTGATAGGTGGACCAGGCCCCTTAAAATTGCTTCTTTAGGAAATGACCAGGTCTTTGGAGCAGATGGTTTTGCATACACATTTCTTCTTAAGGCATGTGCCTAGAAAAACCTCGGGCGGGCGCCCAGAGCTCAACTACTAGGCAGCTTCCTGAATAACCACAAGCAGTCCTCCTGCCTCTGTTTTCATTGTCCTAAGGAATTTCCAGGCCAACCCAACCATAATCCACCACCTAAACGTCTATTTTTCCAGAAGCAAGAGCCAGAATGCTCTCAGAAGTGCGAGCCTCCAGAAAAAAAATCCAGCAGCCCAAAGAAGTCACCTCTCCTAAAACAAAACCTGAGGAGATTGTTGCGAATCTGGGAAAGAGACTTATTTCTTTCCAGAAATCTCTACTCCTTGTGAACTCTGCTTGAACCTAAAGAGCAGGAATGGGTCATAAATCACTTTGGACAATGGTCAACTGTTCAGTGGCTCATCTTTTCCATCACCCCCTTTTTTAAAAAGGCTTCGCTTTTTTTTCATTCATTCTTTCTTTTTTTTTGCTTTTAACTACCTTTGCTCTTTGGGTCTTGGGATCCCCAATGCCTTGGGGTGAAGACAGCCAGTGCAGGGGGAGGGGGCGGTCGGATCGGGATTCTCTTTCCATGTTCTCAGCTGCCTTTTCCTTCCACTGACACCCTTCTACCCTCAGGGCAGCTTCACCAGAAACCCACCAGCATCATCCCTGACCCCGCCTGGGGCAGGGGCGCCCCTCCGGGGTCGGGCTCATTCTTTCTTATGGTCCTGGGAAAGTTGCCCCACTCAGCCTAGAAGCCTAACCCGCAGGGTCCAACGAGCCCAGCCTGGAGGCAGGCAGGCGACCTGGGAGCGACCACCGCCCGATGCCCGGATCGTGCCGGCCCGCAGCGCCTCCGAAGCAGCCAAGCCCTGATACTCGCTCATTGCACTTAATTCTGCCCGGGATCAATACCTAATATGATACCGAATAAATAAAAGGCTCTCACAGCGGCCAGGGGACGAGGTTATTAAGCAGCTGGAGCTCTCGCGGTGCATATCAATGCACCTGTCATTGTGGTTTGTAACAAAATTTATGACTGCCAGCTCGGCAGCAGTAAACGCTTCAGTAAGGAATGAAAAGAAAAACACTTCCCAAGGCCCGGCACTTTTCAGAAGTGGAGACTAGGCTCCGCGTAGGAGGACGCGCAGGAAAAGAATGCTCGGCTCGGCACTTTTCCCGGCGCCGCGCCCGCCAGCCGCCGGCCTATATAAAGTGGCCGCGGGCCGGCCCAGCCAGCAGCTCTGCGCGGCGGTCGCTCGCAGGACCGCCTGCCCGCCGCGGCCTCGGGACGCCCGGAGGCCTGCCGGCCGGCCGCTCAACAACCGCAGGGGCTGGAGGAGGGCGGGAGCGACAGTCGCCGGTCCGTGACTAGCACCGCCATAGCCCGCCGCCGATGTAAATGTCCGACAGATAGCCCGAAGTGTGAGTTGAGCGCGAAGAGGGAGGCGTAGGCGTGCTGGTGCTACTGTGTCACTAGGTTGCTCGCGGCGCCTCTCCTGGATTCGGCCGGGGTCTCTCGGCAACGCGCATCTCGTGCCAGCGGACACCACTCGGGCCCGGGCCTCCTCGCTCCCTCTCCGGAACCGCGAAGCCGGCTTTCTCTCCCTGCTTTGCATTGCTACCTCCGGACCTCAACATCCCTCCTCTGCCGGTTTGCTGGGAAAGGAATGTATTTACTGCGAATGCTTCCCGGCCACGCGCTCGCGGTTCTCGGCCGCCTGCACCTCTTCAGCTCCCTGGGAAGCCCTGGACGCGCCTTTGAACTCACCCTAGTTTAGCCCAGATAACTCCGTACCATAATACACCCTGCATTTAAGGCACTGGGCTCCCCCACCCCACTCCTCCTCCATTCAAGCGCCATAAATTTGAAGGCCCGATGATCGGTTAGCATGTAACGGGCGGCAGTTAGTTCGCTCCGGGGCGATCCACTTCAAAGGCGGCCTTTGTTTTATGTCTTGATGTATGAATCCTGAGGTTGGCTACCTTGAGTTGCAGGACAGATGGAGATGTGGAAATGCAGTGGAAACATTTTTTTAATAACACACCCACTCACCACAATTATGTGTGTGATTTTTTTTTCTCCTTGAATTTTGTCTCACTAACTCTTTTTGAAGGCTCTTCGAAGTTCTGTTAATACTCTGTGGAGGCGAATCTGGAAGGAAATGGAAAATTCTCAGTGGCAGTCGGTTCTTTCTCACACATACTTACACGTCTAGAGGTTTTTCCCCCTTCAGGAGTGTCATCATAGTCAATGTGACTATTGTAGAGGAGAAGGCCACCCGTGGACACTCCAGGCCTTCAGCCCGGCAGGCGGTGGGCAGAAAGAAGCCTCCCTGTGGTGGTGGTGGGGGAGTAGGGGGCCTGAACCCCTAAATCCTGGGCTGGATCGGTAACGGGAAGTCCGGTTCGGAAGGAAGCGCGCGACCCCCAAGGAGGCGGTCTCAGCCCCGACTCCTCCTGCTCCCGCCAAACTCAACCGGGTGCCCCAAACCCTGAGATAAACCTCAAAGGCAGTGGGGAGGGGGCGACAGTTAGGGCCACCCGAAACGGAAAGTGGACACGTGAGTGGGTCGGGGGCAGGGTGAGTGCGGGTCGGGCTGATGCCCAGAGCCCTCATGCAAAGGGAGCTGAGCGCTGTCGCCTGGCTGGTGCATGGCATCTCCTTGCGGGCTCCTAGGGTGGCCTTGAATGCCAACCAGCAGCCACTGCACTCCTGACCCAGCTGGCCCGCGCCTCGGCTTGGGTCCTCCTGCAAGCGTCCTCAGAAACACACGGTCCCCTTCCACCGCCACCCCAAGCACAGACCGACGCCCAGCCTGTCCCCGCCAGGTGAAAGGAAACAGGCGCAGTCCTCTCACGTCTGCCCGGAACAATTTGTCGACTCCGTAGTTGGCAAACCCTAAACCGCGCCGGGGAAAGCCCCACACCGAGCGTCCTGGCCCTTTGCAAGACCACAGGGCGAAGCCATAAGCCTTTGAAGTGACCTTTGGCTCACGCGGCAATAACTCACCCCTTAATGAACACCCAACGGAAGCGCCTTGGAGAGATCCCGGCCCGGTTAAGCTCCTAACTTCACGCCCCGGCCTTCGCTGCCCTGCCTGGCCGGCGGCCCGGGCAGGCCGGGGCAGCCACGCGGCTCGCCTGCCGCCCCCCAGCCCGCTCGGTTGGGCGGGGCCCCGAGGGCGGCGCGGCGGGGGCTGGAGGTACCCGGGATCTCTGGCTGGCGGGCCATAAGCCTTTTTATATAATACATTCACGTGGGCGAACGTCAACTTTCGCCGTTTGATTATTTATTTATTTATTTATTTATTTGAAAACCGTGTTCTTTAGAAATAGGAGGGCCTCTTCAGAAAAACTCCACAGGAAGGCCACCCAAGACCCCAGCCCCCCTCTCCCACCACACACACACACCACCGGTGCCTGTAACTAAAATTTGTTTTCCCAGCCACGGAGAACAGGGTAAGTTTGAGCCTAGGCGATCAAGGGTGAGCTGTGCTTGGATAGGGGAAGGGAAAGAGGCCCCCAAGTTGGCCAAAGTTAGCCAACCCAGAACCTACCTCCTCTCCCACTACCCCTGCCTTTGCCCACCCACTGTACAGCACCCGCCCAACAGTCAGCCTCCGGGTTCTCCGGGAATCGCAGGCTTAGCCTCTCTGGCTCCAGGCCACCAGCTCAAGTACCCTTTTCTCAGCCAGAAAGTAGGGGAGTGGAAAGAAGAACAGTCAAGGAAGTTGCCTTCAAGGAAGAGCTGGTCCCAGGCAGTCACAGCCCGCCACCTCCATCCCCCACCAGCACCCCAAGAAACTCTAGGATGAGGCCAGTATGTCACCGAGATGGGGATTATTGAAATTTTAGGGGAAGTTATAAGTGAGTGCTCCGTGGGGGCAAATGAAATGCTGCTCGCTGTAATTGGATTCAGCTGACTAAGTTGGCAGGCTCGCAGCTACAAGGCAGCCAGCTAAGAAAAATGTCCAGCGACTCTAAGTTCTGAGGGAGCCAGGCTCAGGCAATTGACAAAACAACTATACTGTTCCCCTTTGATGAAGATGCGCCTGGAAGTCCAACGCTGTCTTCCAGGACCCTACCCAGTCGCCCCTAAGCTAGTAGTGCTCCTTGGGATCCAAGGAGGCCCAGTCTGGCTTGGCCCTGTGGTGGTCCCATAAGTCTGGAGCCCTGGGTTGCGGGCTCCCCCAGTCTGAGCCTGGGAAAGACCTGGGCTGGACTGTCCTTTCCATCCCAGCCAGAAGCAAGTAAACAAAAGTATGGGTGGGATTCCCAAACTGAAATATGATTTCCCTTTTAACTCTACGTTCTTGGAGAGTAGGACCCAGGAACACCAAACCTTTTCTCTGCCGCTTTGGCAGCCCAAATCCTAGGCTCAAAGCTGAGCAAGTGTGTAAAGGAGCTTCCCTGACACTTCTGGACAGTTTGGGGATTCTCTTGAATTTGGGGGGGAAGCTTCAGTAGGATATCCACCTCCCAGGAAAAAAGATTAAGCCAATGGCAAGAGGTAAAGGCATGCATGTTGGGAGCTTGCTCCCAGAACAATGCAGGGAGCTGGCTGGCCACCGAGTTTATTTTAAATACATATAAATCAACCTGCCCAAGCCCAGCCCTGCAGCCCAAAGACACGGAATTAATATGACGTTCCATCTTACTTTAGCGGTGACAGTGGTAAAAAAAAGTTTCTTTTTATTCATTTCATTTCATTTTTCAACCTATTCTCCTAACTGCATATTGACCCCTAAAATACTTCCTCCAGCCCCCAACTTTCTCACTGGACGCCACTCCCCACCTCCCCCCAAGCCTCCCGGCCACCCACCCTCCAAGCCTGGGAAGGTAGTGTGTCCTCCTAACCTTTGGGTAGGAGGGGAGCGGTCCCACAAAGCGCACCTCGTTAAGATTAATCACCGTCCTCCATGTATATGTAGAAGTGCATCTAGGTCTACGCAGGCTGCCTCACCAATTGGCAATAATCAAGATCACAGATTACACAAAATAAATCATATTTAGTATCCCGCTCAGGGCGGCAAGCAGCCCCACGCCCAAAGATTTTCGTTTTGTCATGCAATTGCTTACCTGGATCCCAATTTATCATAAACCTGGTGTCCTTGGCCTCAGAGTGGGCGCCAGTGGGGGGCAGCGCTAGCCTTCCCCCTTTGTCTGCAGTCAACACTGTCCCAACCCTGGTCTCGCGCTCGCAGACGCGGCCATATACCGGAGCACATGGAATTCCCGGTAGAACGGAACCAGGCTGAGGTTCAACTACCAATAAACGCCGGAGAAACCAGTTCACAGTCCCCGAGCTAGCTTCTCCTGCGCTGGGCGTCCGGCCTGCCACCCGCCGGTCTGTCTGTCCTCTCCCATGCCCAGAGCGTCGGCCACCCTCGCCCCCACCCGCTCCTGGGTTCCAGCCCAGCCCTCCTCGGCCCCCCCAGAGCTCGGGGTTTGTTTTGCTTTCAGAACGTGCTCCTTTCTAGATTTGGAGAGAGCCCCGGAAACCCCCTCAAGTCGGGAAACACAGCTTCAATTGCGAGCATATTTGTTCACGTGACCCCGAGGGAAGCTTGTACTGATTGAGGCTGAAACTTTCACGCCATCCAGCCCCAGAGCGCAGTCAGGCCTGGGGGCTGGGAGGAGGGGTTCGAGGGTGCAGGAAGCCCGGGCCCTTCACTCCAACAGACTAGGGTGGGTGTGTGGGGCAGCAGCTAAACCCCAGTAAGAACCTCTGGGGACTCACCCAGCCCCAGTCTGGTGGCCAGCTGTGACCTTGGGGTGCTGAACGTCTCTGCCCGCGTGACCCCTGCCCTGGCCTGGCCATCCTGCAGACAGACCGGGGGTGGGAAACTTTAGAAGTGGGCTCTCTCAGAGGCGCTTCTGGGTGCGGCTGTGAAGCAGCAGGGAACAGGGTTCTCCCCGCGCCTGGGTCGCCGCCTCTCAGGCACCCCGCATCCTCCCTTCGAGGTAGGCGCCCTCATCTCCGGAAGGGAAGAGGCAGTTCCGTTGTGGCCTGGCTCGGACTCAGGCCCCACTGAGTCCCGGGGAACGCCACCAGTACGGCCACCTCTGCTCCAGACCTAAGCTCTCGCAGCAAAAACAGCAGCCCAGAGAGCGCTTCGGAGAGCCAAGGGGAGTGCCGGCTGAGGAGCCGGCTGGGAAGCTGAGCAGACCCGGCTTTGGCGCCCCGCGCGCCTCCGGCTCTGGCCAAGGTCTGGGGAACCCGCAGGCTCTGTGGCTCGGCCGCGGTCTCCCGCGTCTTGCTGCGCCTGCTGGAAGGCGAGGAGGCTGCGGCATCCGCCAGGCCCGGCTTAACTGGCGGCCCAGGGACTGCTGTTTTACCAAAGCTCAGTTGAAACTGGGTCCCAGCCCTCTTGCAGGGGGGAGGAGGGCTGGGATTTACCATAAGCTTTCGGCTTGTGGGACGAAGAACGCAAACGAAGAGCCCGCTTCAGGTTTGAAGAGAGTTCCTCATCCTTCACCCCAGCCAGACCCGCACCCCGGAATCCCGCACCACGTGGGGATCTGAACCCCATTCCCCGAGGAGGCTCCCTTTCATGGTCAGCGGTATTTCTCAACGACATCCGGCGTGGAGCCCAGTCCCGGCAGCCGCTGGCCCAGTCTGGGTGTGCGAGAGTGCCCAGCAGCCACAGACGAGCAGGAGGAAGTGGGGAGTATTCCCTGCACCCCGACTTCAGAAGGAGGTTCCAGAGGATGGGTCGAAGGCGCCAGGCTCAGTCCTGACAGCCAGCCAGAGCTACTCCTTTTGTTCACCTGGCTGGGCCTGGCCTGAGCCCACTTTACGTGTTTCTCTGAACCTGGCATTGGTGGGTGTCCCCAGACCACCCTCCACCCAGTGGACCCCTTCCCACCCTCAGCCTCCTGCTAGGGGCCAGAGGGAGGGGGAGGGGGGGCTGCAGCAAGTGTTAATCCCCAGCCAAAGAGGGGGGCCTCTTTGCGGGGAATTTGTCTCCAGGAAAGGATCTAAGACTTCTTCAATCGGAGCATATGTTCATAGAGCAATAAACCGGAAAGATTTACAGTCCTCGCCCGGCCCCCAACAGCCTCGCACCCTTTCAGGAATTACTTACGATGATTTATCACACCAACCCGGGCAATTGTCACACTGATAAAATAGCCCGGGCCGGTGCCCGCCAAGCCCGGGCCTGGGGAGGCTGCTGGCTGCTGGACTGCAGGCAGGGCTGGGGAAGCTTTTGGCTTCCTCTCTGGGCCTAAGAGGGGAAGTCAGGGTGGGTTGGAGTAGGTGGCGGTGGGAGGTGGGTGAGAGGGAAGTCAATTCTCATTGAGAAACAAAACAAAACCAAAAAGCCAGCAGCTCCCAGAAAGCGCCCGGAATCTGCTCCGGAGTCACTCGCAAAGCACATAAACATTTGTCATCTTTGAATAATTGAATTAATGTGTTATTGTTTGAATGTATAATTCATAAGGGAGGAAACTTTGTCTCCGTCCTGATGGGGGAAATATATACACACCAAAAAAGAAACCCAAGCACACGCATACAATCCCTGAACCTCCGCTGCACGCCGGTAGCCCCGGCTCGCCCAAACCAGCCTCCACGCCAGAGGCTGCGGCGAAGGCTGAGAAGTCAGCAGCACCCGCAGACCCCGGCTGCGAGCCAAAGGGAGACGCGCTGCCCCAGCCCAGGGGCTCGTCCAGCCGAGTTGCGGGGGGGGCACGGAATCTTCTCAGAGGGAGGAAGAAAAGGAGGAGATGGGAGCCAGTAAGAGGGGCAGCCTTTGCAACTGGTGCTGGCCTCCCCCACACCCCTTCCCAGAGGTGTCCCCTCCTCCGCTTGGGCGGCAGGGACTTCTCCCCCTGCCTTTATTTCCTAAAAAAAAAAGAAGAAGAAGAAAACGAAGAAAGAAAGAAAAAAGTGGAGAAGGAGATGGGCAACCACCTTGCTGGAGAGGCAGAAGTCAGAGAGCCTGGGTAGGGAGGTCAGGCGAGATGGAGAAGCCACTCAGAAATCATTAGCCCTTGGTTAAAACCTGCCTGGGGTAAAATTTCAACTCGATTTTATAGCCTTCTATTATGACGCAAAGAGAAATTTACGACCCTCGCTTAAAAAGGGGGCCGGGGCCTTTTCTCACCGGTTTAAGAATAGGCAGCAGATGCCCTGACAGCAACCATTGTTCCCGGTAGACACAGGCGACCGGGCAACCTCGGCCCGCGTGCGCCAGGCGCGTCCCCAGCCCAGCGGTTTTTTTTTTTTACAACTGTTGTCTCTGAGCTGCCCGCGTGCACCCTCGCCCCTCACCCCTTGCACCCTCGCGCGCGCGCGCGCGCGTGCACACACACACTCATGCGCGCGCACACACACGCTCGACCGCTCTCGGTAATTTTTCATAAGTGCAAAGCTGTGCTGAACCCAAAGGTCACCATCCAAGCCACTAACAACTTCTCGCCGGCGCACGGTTCCAAATCAGGAAGCAAAGGGACCGATTTATCAGCGGCCCTGACAGCTAAGTTCATTAAGGATTTAAATCTGCAGAAATAAAAGTCGCCAAAATATTTACCTGGCGGCCGCGCGCTCCCGAAGCCCACTGCCCGGCCGAGTGGCAGGGCGCGGCGCGGCCCCCTGGGCGGGTGATATTCCTGGGATCCCTGCACTTTCCGAGTCGGAGAGAGCCCTTTGCGTGGCAGATTAATGACGACTCCGTGTTTCTTAAGGGACGTGCTGAATTAATTATTTCGCCAATCACGTGGTCGGGACTTGAAGAAATCTATTCTTATCATCTTCCTCGCACTTTGAAAATTCGCCCAGTTATGAAAGGCCCTCTCTCGGCGACCGGCGAGCCCCAGCGGCCCAGCCCGGCGCGGGGGGCAGGGAGGGGTCCCCAACATGGCGGCAGCGCCGTCTGCCGAGGGTCTCGGTCACTGGACTGGACTTGGGCGGGCTCCGTGGCCGTTGCTGCGCTTCCTCCTCCTCCCGGGATTCAACACACACGGCGGGATTGATGTATCGGTGGGCACAGGAGGAGCCATTAGCCAGAAGACGGGCAGAGGACAATCATAAAATGTGTCTGAATATTTCAGCTTCGGGCTGCGCACTTATAAATACACATGTCCACGCGTCTGGGACAAGCCCTCCCATATATTAAGGACACATGTCTGATTTTATGCATTCTGCTCATTTCCTGTCAAGATGGAACACCCTCCCCTGCCCCCACCCCATTTCTTTCAGAACTCCTGTCTTGGCTCCTCTACATGGTGAGACAAGTCCATGTGTTAAAAAGCTCTGGGGGTGGGGGTGGGGTGGGGGGAGAGTGCAGGGGTCACTGTTTTAGAGCGGGACATGTTGGTCGTTTTCTGAGGTGTGCAGGGGACCAGGTGTGGTGGGACATGGCGGTGGTTGGAGGGACAGGTGCTGGGGACTCAGAAGGAGTCCTAAGATTGGAGGCCCGGAGGTCAAGTCAGAGTAGCTACCGGCCCCCAGAGCCAGTCCAGACCCAGCACCTACCACTCAAGGGAGGCCTGAGGGTCTGTAGCCCAGCACTTCATAAAAAGCTCCTCTTTGATGGCTCCACGTCTGCTTGGATGGAGGCCTGGGACCAAGTAGAGTCTCCCTCTTGTCAGGCCAGGGACTTCCTATCCTTTCAGAAAACAATGCTCACTCCCCAGAGCCGGAGTCCAACTTAGGGTTCTCAGTGCTTACAAGCTCTGATGGCTTGGCCTGGGTGGGGGAAGGGGAAGCAGTTGAGAGGTAAGGATAAGAATTACTAAGCCTTGCAAAGCTTAACATTCACACGTTAAGGCACATTGCAGAAAATCAGAAACTAATTTGTCGCTCTTGAATGTCAGCTGGAGAAGACTACTGAGGCACCAAGCAGGGGAGGGAGGTTTCGCTACACTTTTTATTATTTCAAATATAGATCGGTGTATTACATCAAAACTACAGGCAACAATCAGTATAAATAATACTTTAATCAGTGGCAGCAAAACATTAGTCAATTTTATTAGAAAAAGTACCTCTGTGAACAGACACCATGAGGCTGACTGCAATGTCATCTCACAACAAAAGGCTGCAATGGACAAAGTGGGGTGGGGGTCTGAGGGGCAAGCACTTCACTCCCTCACTACCTCCCCCAGCCAATCCCCTCCCCAAGATAAACTTTAAAAATGAAAATAAACACAACAAAACAAAACACTTCTGGCTCATATTTGGGAGAACAAACTGGAAACAAATCATAGCAAATGGGCAGTGAAACCTTTCCTCTCCACATCTAGCTTTCTCCAGAGCAGTGAGCTCCCAGATGGAAACTCAGTTCCTTCCAGACCTGGTGGGGGTGGGGGTGAGGGTGGGCACCTTGCCCCTCCCCTGCCTCAAGCCTCTGGGCCCAAATGGATGGTTGCTGGGGTCCTAGTGGGACCTCAAGATTGGGGCTGCCCTCCATGCTCCATTAACATTTCAAAAGAAGATCCTTGAAAGCTGAGGAGGGGAGCTGGGACTTAAAAACAAAGAAGCTGTTTCTGGGATGAAGTTCCTTTCCAAAAGTAGAGGGGCTATGTTTGAGAAGCTTGGCTTTTTTTTTTTCCTTCTTCCTCATGAAAACAGGCCTGTTGGCTTTCCTTTGGGGCAGGAGGGAAGGTAGTTCAGCAGTTATGGTATTTGGACTGAAGCTGGGATGAGTAACCGGAATTTATGGGGAGAGGAGGAATCTATACAATCATCTCTATTATAGACATGCAGTTGGATGTTGTGAAAATAAAGACTGTCCCCTCCCCTTCTAGGAGATGCTTCAATGTATTCACAGATGAGTGTTTTAGGAAGAGAGGATCTTAGCAACTCTGCAACTTGCCTATGGAGAGCAGCTCCTTTCAAATGGTACCTCCAAAGACAGCTCTCTCCAGTGAGAGGGGGAAAAAGAAGAGAAGGGTAGTCAGAGTCCAAAAGGTTAAGGGTTTAGAGGTCAGTCCTCCCGGCTGAAATACAGCTAATCGAATAGAAAATTTGTCCTCTGGGTGAACCTGATTCTGTAATTTAGCCGAACTTCAGTAAAATACCTTTTCAGCTTCTCAACGTGAGGGCGTCAGAAAAAAGACGTCTTGACTATGTATGAACTCTGTGCTTTTTGTCATAGAAACAATGATGGGAATAATGCAGGAATATCCATCTTTAATATCCCGACGTGGCGATATTCAAGGATTGCCATGTGCAAGTCTGAGAGCCAGGCTCACCCCAAGGAGAAACAAAGAGCTGTCCCCAGGGTCTAATACAAAAGACTGGGCTTGGAAGACACTTTAGAGACGCCGAGAATTCCAGCTTAGGGACGCCAGTGAATACCTGCTCACAGCTCTCAGGAGACCCCAAACCAAGGAACAGGCCTGCAGGGAGAGCTCCCTGCCCCCATTCTTTAGATATATTTTGAAAGTATCACCAAAACCTCCCAAAATGTTCTGAAGCATTGATAAAACAATAAAAGACTCCAGTCTGTAGCTCTTTTTCAAGCTCAGCTCTTGTCTTCTCTGGCCTGTCACTTTGTAGCAGCTATAACCAGGGGTCTCTTTTTTGAAGCCCAAGGCTTTGGGGTTTCAACTTTCAAAGCCTGATTTCATTTGAGTAGATGAGCTCTTTTCTCCTTATCCAGAAGGGTCAGCATTTTCAAACACTGAGTTCTGAACCCTTCTCAGGCAAGGCGTCAGAAATATGGTTGGGAAAGTAATTTGGAGAGTGGTTGTTTTTAAACCACTCTTCTTAAAAGCCAGGAAGAGGACCTGAAAACTTTTAAGCTTTTTCCAATTGCTGTTTCTAATTAATAGTTTGGGTGGGGTGGGGGGATTGATTTGTTTAAAAGAAAAAAGGAAAACTTCAGAGGGAGAAAAGGCCCAAGACCAACTTTTGTTGACTTCTAGACTCATTTTCCCCTTTCTTATTTAAAGCAAGGCATTCCACCTCCCTACTTTCTCTCTGGTGCATAGCCCCTCCTCACATAGGTCATACACCAATTCCTATAAAAGGCAGTTATGTGGGGCATTTGGAATCCAGTTGGAACAGAAAATCCAGTCATGAGCTAAGGACCCAGAGCATAGAAGTTTTGTTTTCCTATCCCAGAAGGAAACTGATGGGCCATTTGTCCCATCGCCACCCCCACCCCCCCTTAATCACTCAGAACTGGTTGTAAGCACAGAGCTGGGTGTGGGCAAAAAAGCACACATGGAAATATATTTTCGAGAAATCAACTTTAAGTGGATCCTCTGCTTCTCTACAAAAAGGTTAAGGGCCCCCTACACGCCTTTCTGGGCCGGGAGGAGGGGGAGGAGTTCAGAAGGAAGTGCACTCAGGTGGACTCTGCTCCCTGAGACACAGCCTGTTTCACCCTCTTCAAATTTTTGGCATGAAGGTGTCATTTATTTCCGCACCCCATCTCTCAACAAATAAATATTGAAGTCAGTGCAATCCAAACACAACAATCTGCTTCTACCCTCTTCTTCCTCTATCTCTTGGGACAGGGGGTAACTGGAAGCAAAATGTTTGGGTTTTTATCTTTTTTTTAAGTCACACTGGGACTATGCAGACTACCAGGGACATTCAGACATCCTGCCCCAGTTCTGCGACTTCCATGGAAAGAGTCCGGCACAGAGGCAGCCATCCTTTTGCCTTAACGTCCTTCCCCACCGGCCGGCCCACCATCCCCCAATGATTACACCACAAAGCACCCTGGAGCGGCAGAGCAGAGCGGAGAGAATGGCCAAAATACACACTGGGATAAAGCATCCAACCTTCATCTGCAAATTCAAAATCCAACAGCTGAGATTTTCAGGAGTTTAATGACTCGCCAAGGTTTTCTGTCCTCAGTAGCTCCTGCCATATAATAATAAACTTAAAGAGAATCCCACTCCCCTCCCAGCCCCTTTCCCCACTCCAGGGAGGGAGCTGCCCTCGGTCAGGAGGCGAACCTAGTCCGAGGGCAGGGCGGCCTGCTGGTCCCAGGTCCACCCCCACAGTACCTTAGAGCCCAGCGAGGTGACAGCAGGCCTAGCTGCCCTAGTAGCTTCGGCTCGCCGGGAGCACAGGGAGGGATGGGCCCAAGGTCCCCACTCCTATAGGGTCGTCAGGTCTGTATGATGGTCTTTGGCCAGCGGCTGCAAAGGCTGGCCCGAGGCGGCGGAAGAGGAGCAGGAGGAGGACGAGGAAGACCTGCCTTTGGTGTTGGGCAGCTTGTGGTCCTTTTTCCACTTCATTCTCCGGTTCTGGAACCAGATCTTGATCTGGCGCTCTGACAGACACAGGGTGTGCGCGATTTCAATCCGACGGCGCCGCGTCAGATACCTGTTAAAATGGAATTCCTTTTCCAGTTCTAGGACTTGCTGCCGCGTGTAAGCCGTCCGGGACCGCTTGGGCTCCCCGCCGGTGTAGTTGGGGTTCACTGCGAGACAAAACAGAAGCACAGCCAGGTCAGCGCTCGGTCACCAGTTAGGCCCCTCGCCACCGCCGCTCACTTCCTGGCGCGCCCCGCGGCCCGCGCCCTCTCCAGCTCCTTCCTCTTTGCCGCCCGCCCTCCAGGGCGCACACGCTCCCTCCCACCCACCCACGCCCCCAGGCTCGCGCCACAGGATCCCCTCCTGTGCTCCCCGCTCCCGGGCCCACCACCAGCTCCCGAGTCCCCAAGCATCTTGGAGCCCCCCTCTTCTCCTCCACCGAGTTCCCTGGGCTCTGCAAATGGAGTCCTCCCCCACCCCACCCCCATCCCCACCCCCTTTTGCGCCCACAGCCAAGCAGCCAGCCACATGGTCCCGGCCTGTTCCCTGAGCGATAAAAATTTATGGGGAGAGTAATTGCGGCGCCCATTGCAGCCCTCCACGCCCCCGGCCCCTCGCACCTCCCGCCCGGGGGGGGCCCTAGGCCGCGGTCCCAAGGAGCCGAGGGTCGGGCCCGCGAGGTGACCGGGGCTCTGCGCCTTACCCGAATTCACGTGCACCTTCTTCATCCAGGGGTAGACCACCGCTGGCTGCTTGAGGGCTGTCCCGGGGGCTGGCTGCTTGGGGCCGCCCGGCTGGCTGCAGGCCCGGGCAGGCGGCAGGGGCGCGGGCGGGGGCGCCGGGGGCGCAGGGCACGGCTCTCCGGGGGTGCCGTAGTGGCCGCCCGGGCCACTGGCCTCCGGCCCGTGAGCCCGCGTTGGCAGCGCCGAGCCCGGCCCGGGGCCGCCGCCTCCGAAGGGCTGCTCGCCGAAGTCCCGCCGAGGGTAGAGCCCTGGGGGCTGGAAGTCGGCGCCCTGCGCGCCACCGCCGTAGTAGTCGGGCCCCTGCTCGCCTAGGTAGCCACCTTGCAAGTACTCCTCGCACGGAGGGAACTTGGGGTCCACATACTTGGAGTTCACCATATACGAACTCATGGCCATTAATTTCAGAAGGTAGAAAATACTAATTTTTCTCGTGTTGTCTTTTTTTCTCCTTCCATAGGGCCCTCCTACTGCTGTCAACTGAATAAAGTTGGGCAGCCATGTGACCAGGCCAGCCAATGGCGAGGGAGCGAGTTTATCACCGGGTTGGTGAGCATCTCATAATTTTCTCAAATTTAACTAAATAACATACGTGTAATCAAGTGACTCGCTGCGGCACATTTGAGGGCACCCGCCAGATGTTAACATAGCTCCAAACCCCAGCACCCCGGCCCCCCTCAGGTAACCCCAGCTTTTGTCTGCCACTGACTTTGCTAACCTTCGGTGCCCTCTCCCGTTCACCCCCACCTGGAAGCAGCCCCCAAAGTGGGCACAGTTCAAGGGGGGGGCAAATCCCCTCATCCTCAGTGGGCAGAAGGGGGGGGGGAATGATGGGAGGAGGGGGGTGGGGAGGGGGGGTGAGCGGAGCTGGACAGAGGGCCCCGGGGCGGGCAGGGCTCCCTCCTGCCCAGCCCCCAGAGTGAGGATTCTACAAAGGCTGACTCCCGGCTTTGTCCTCCTCAGGGTCACCCAAAAGTTACCAGAATCCAGCCAGCCTGAATCAAATTAGGCAATGAGTAACCGCCTGGCGCGGCCTGTGCGGTACCCAGGCTCCAAAGGCAGCCTTGCTGCATAGGGAGCCCGGGGCTACCCTGAGGCCACTGCAGGGGCTGGGGGTGAGCCAGGAAAGTGGTGAGGGCACTCTGATGCCTCCCAAATGGGCCCCCAAGGTCACCGCAAGCCTTCTTCTCTGGCCAGGCCCTCAATGCAGGGAACTGCTGCTGTTGGATGCCTTCCAGCCCCACACCCTTGGGAGGCAGACCTGGAGGGTTGGTGGAATGGCTTCCCCCCTGGTTATCCAGCCCCCCAATACCTAGCTCTTTGGTTTAAATGGGGCTCTTTGCAGCACCGATGGAAGCCACTGTTTAAAGGTGAAGAGCTTCTGAAAGGGACAGGCAGCTCTGTGTCACCAGGCTAGCGGATCCTCCTGGAGGCCAAGGTAATAAGACAGAAAGATGCTGACCAGCCGGCGGTCTCAACCTCCACTTTGGGCTCCAGCAATTTCGGAGAAACAGTGAAGTTTTTGCATCGACCATATATTCCCCTAGAATCGAATCTGTGACTATGCGGATACCACACAAATTCGGTTCTACAGGGTATATATAGACAACGTGACAACCGCTGGGTACTGCCGGGAGCTGGTACCCAGACTGCTGCCAGCTCCCGGCCTCTTCCTCCAAGCTGCCACGGACCCACGGAGTTCTTGGGGCTTCAGAGATGGGTCAGTGATCCTGGTGGGCTTGGCGGCAATTTGCAGCAACGAGTTTCCCTAATCCTGTGCCAAAGGCGGGGCTACTCAGCCAGCGAGGGCATTCTTCTTACGAAAGAAAAGCACGGAAAATAATAAAAGATAACTCACCCCAGAGATGGAGGATTTATCACCACCTCATTCTCAGAATCCAAACACACCCACCCACCCTTACCAAGTGGTATTTTCCAGAAATACGCAGAAGAAAAGGAGACAAGAGAGGAACATATCCACTACCTAGGTCTCTTCTCCCACTTCAGGACGGCTACCAAAACGAGCTCCTCCAGGGTGTCCCGCCTTTACCTTGCAGAACCCTGGGCCCGGCTGGCCTCTTCCTTCTCCGCAGAGGCTGCTGCCGCTGCAAACCTGAAGGCCTCTGCTGCTGGCAGGAGCCGCCCTGGGCTAGGGCCAACGCACGCGCTAATGCTGAAGGGCAGAGCGAAGGGTCATTCGAAATAATTTATAAACATTATCACAAAGTTTCATTATTTTTGCTTGGCCTACATAGTACAAAAGTTCACGAATTGAACCCGCCCCAGATCCCCGGCGCTGTCTCGGGCTGCCCCTCTGTTCATGGCACCCAGGGCACAGATGTGCTGAGGACCTGGGCGGTATCAGGGGCAGAAGAATGCCCGGGCTCAGGTGGGGCTCCTGGAGCCCTGATCATGACAAAGATGGCTTATTTTTTGTTGTTGTTTTAATTTTTTCCTTAAAAAAAACCCCCACGATTTAAAAATTACTTGCAAGTCACAGAGCGGGCCTGGTGGGGTAGGGCAGAGAGAACCTGTCCCCACCCATGCACCCCTAGCCTGGTTAAAATTGGTATACTTTTACTAATTTATTTTGACCTGGTAATCCTTTGGTTTAGCTATTTTGGCTATTTTATGGGGATTTCCTGGGTGCCAATTCTAACAATGACTCTGAAGTTCTCCTACTCCCAATTCCAGGAGAGCCCCCACCCCGACCCCCCAGGTTGACCCTAATCAAGCACTTCCATCCACCTACCTTCCTGGGGACACATGGCCGGCTTTATCCAGACAAATCAAGGAGCCTGCAGGGCTCGGTGGGACAGGGAAGAGGGTGCACATTTTCATATTTGTTAGACGCTGTGACCTGCATTTCACCTTATTGCTCGACTTGTTCAGACAGGTCAAAGCCAACGAGTTATTGATGAACAAAAGCGTTAAATATTCACCTCCTGCTCCACTGCTCCTACAAATGCTTTTGATCTCTCCGCTTTTTGTGCTGTGTTCAACTACAGGGCGCCTTGCAAGGCAGGAACCTCTGCAGAGATAAGGCACCCAGAGCCAGGGGGCAGGGGTGGGATGGGGGTGAGACCTGAGGACCTGAGGGGTGCTAGATTATTTCGCCTGGAGCCCAGAAACCTGATTCACTTGAGGTGGCCTACCTCTGGACTGGAGCTGCCTGCTTGGCTGGATCTCCACTCCTAAGGGTGAACAAGCCCCCATGGGTCTAACTACCATGCCCAGTCCCACTGGGCACCGAAAGCTGGCCCAGAGACAAACTCCTGCTGCTGAGGGGGCTCCTAACCAGGGACTTGAGGGGACTCTTCCAATCACCCTCACATATCCCATTGCCCATTAAAACAGAATCATTTCAGTTTGGCAGAGAGGGAGGGGCCACTGTTTTTTTCTCAACTCTCCCCACCTATTTGAAAATAAAACAATAAAAACCATACTAATCAGAAGGAGGTGGGCCTCCTAAAGATGTCACCTGCCTCCTTAGAAATGTACCTATCCCCCCTTCCACCCCACGACAGATGAAAACTTCCAAGTCTAGGTCCTAAGGGTCTCTGTCCCACGCTGCATCCCGATCCCTCCCACAGCCCCTTCAGCCCCCAGCATCCCAATCCTGGTTTCCCGCGGGATCCAGGGGCTTAGGCACAGCGAAGGTCTTCAATTCTTCAACTGCCTTTTGCAGAGAAGCAGAGGGGAATGAGAGTGCCCGAAGAAGAATCCCCTCCAGCTCAGCCCAGGCCCCCCAGCCCAGGGCCCACACTGCGGGCTAGACCAGGGCCCTGAGCGGAGGATGAGGAGGGGTGTTCATGTAAAAGTTCCGAATTCTCAGCCATCCCCCCAAAACTGGCCAACTCAACACACCCACAGCCAAAGAGGGTTAGATCTTTTCTGATGAAAAACACGTAAATAAAAGTCAACACATGCGCACGCACAACGGGAGAAGGTCGGCCTGGCTGGATTGAGTTGTTCCGTCGTCGTCGTCGTCGCGCCGGCTGCACTGCGGAGAAGGCACTCGCTTAGCCTGGGAGTGCTACCGGGCTGGTTGAGTGGCCAGGCGAGGTACACCAACACGGGAGTCCAGCGGGCTGCCCATTAGCAGCAAGCTGTTCAGGAAGCATGCTTGAGGTGGTGGGGCTGGGGCTGCACCTGTGTGAGCAAGGAAGGCCCTGGGAGGCTCCAGGAGAGCCAGAAAGGTCCCCAGTCCCTTCCCTAAGGCAGGTAGGCCCCTTAAAAGCTTTCCAGGCATTCCATGGAGGGTCTCCACCACCCAGAGCTACTTCTGCTCCCCACCCCAGCCTGGGGAGCCAGGGCCACGCGCTTCCCCTGCCACTCACCCACTGCCCCTGCCACTCATCTAGGTCCTTCACCGCCACCTCCCAGCCTTCGGACCTCCTCTTCGCCATTCATTTGGAAGAAAGGAGACTGTACTTACAGGGACGGCTCCTCTCTCGTGATCCCCAAACCTGTTGCAATAAAAACGGGGTCATTTAAATTCTACAGGACAGTAAAACAGAGAAGGATGATATGCAGAAAAATGACAAGGCCCAGACACCCCACCCCAATACCCAGACCTCCCCGCTTCAGGGTACCCGCCCCCCAAGCATTGCACAAAGTTTCCTGCCGAGTGGAAGATCTCAGTCCCCAAGGGCAGACACACAGAGCCTGAGAGAGTGTGGCTCCCAACACCTCGCTGGTTCCAGGCACCCTTGGGCAAAGACTTACTGTTCGCTTGGCCTGACTCAGGCTGCCCATAATAGGGGGTTCCCAGTGGGAAATGGGAAGCAAGGCAAAAATGGGCCTTTGTGTGTTTCCTTCTGCACTGTCTGCCTGCCCCCAGTGGAAGCACCTTGTCCCGCTCGTCACTGGAACAATTTAGCACCCCTTTCCAGCTTTGGGTCAGTTTCAAATTCCCAATCCCAACCAGTGACACCGCCCCTGCACCCCTCAGCCTTTCCACTCCCCAAAGGAGGATCCCCCTTGGCTGGGGCTGGCCTTCCCATTTCTGCTCCAATTCAAAACAAAGAGCCATTTCCCAGGGAAATGAGGACCCAAATGATAACCAAGGAGGAGGAAAATCAATGGTTTCAAAGGTAAAGGCCATGCTTCAGATTGTTACCCAGCTCTCTGGTATGACATGAATGTCGCAGCTTCGTGGCTGAAGAGAGAGTCCAGGGCTCTCTCCCAAGGCACGGTCCCCCCAGTAGCTGTAATCCCACCCAGCGGCAAGTTTATAGTCACCTCCAGTTTGAGGCCAGGGTGGCAGTCTCCTCAGAAATCTAAGGGGCAAAGCCCCAATCTTAGCCCCCATTCTTTCTACCCCCACCCCCCACCAGACCACCACTGTTTTTATCCACCTCTGAAGCCAGGTCCCATCCTGGGGAGGACACTGTCTAAAAAAGTGGGCGCCCTCAGATCCTAGTTTTCCATGTTCAGAAAGGAGGGAGAAGAGAGTCTGGCATCCCCTTCTATAAATGTTTCATAATTTAGATGTAGGTGAAAATCCCAACGAGAACTTCTTTGGGATTTCTCCTCACCCCGGATGGAGCAAGAACAGGGCAGAGAATTCCCCTTTCCTGGAGTTCTCACAGCAGAAAGTAATAAGGGACTTACTGTTTTTCTCTTCCAGTGGAGGGGAGTTGGGAGTACAGCTGCCTCCTTCTGAGCCTGGCCGCTGGCTGGAGCCTCTTGCTTTCCTATCTCTGCTCCAGGAACCGAGCATGTGCACTTGTATGCTCTTAACCTAATTTATGGTGGGAATTATATTTTGGCTTGTCAACTCTCAGGCCATAAAACAAAGTTTATTGGAATCACGTGCTTGTAAATAGCCACTCAGGTCCCGTCTCTGCAGAACCATAAATAACCTTCTGCTTTAAACTTTTATTCCCTAAATAAAGGTTCATGGCAACTGTTCCCTCCGATTTAAATAGTCCCAAATATCAAGGATGCAGTGGAGGTCATATTCATATCAATACCCCCCCCCTGCTTTTCAAATAGCATCTTTTCAGAGGAAGCTGGGTAAGTTGGGACATAGTGCTATTTGGAAAAGGCTGGTTGGTGGCCATGGCTTATGGTTCTTTGACTGCATTCACTGTGAGTACTGTCCCCTCCTTTATTTCGATCGTTCTCTAGTGCTGGATGTGTAAAGAAATAAAGAAGAAAGCCAACAAGCCAACGGCCACTTCTTGCATGGGAGATATTTGAAATTTTGTTCGTTCGAGCTTCAGTAGGGAGAGAGAGTGGTTGGGAAAAGGCTGGGAGGGCTTGGGGGTGGGGGTGGGGGGCAGCTGTGGGATTTAACACTTGGCTGGGTATTGTTACGGACTGGCTAGGGAAAGCTGAAGGTAGCTTCATGCCTACGGGCTTCTAGGATTTGCTTAGATCTGAAAGGGGAAGTTTTTGTAAGTGACCAAACTGCTTAAAACAGCAAGACTTGGGGTTTGGTAAAGTGAGAAGTGGAAAATAGCCCCCATCGGAATCTGGGGCAACTGAAGCGCTAAAGAAGGCTATAAAACAATAAAACAGCCCTGGTGTGAAGGGGACAGGGTGTGAGGAAGCAAATGAGACTCAAGCAACCCCAGACCAGGAAGTCAGCTGTCCCTGGTCCCACAGGGTGCCCAAACACAGGACTCCAGGCTCTGAAGTCCTCAAGGGCCCACACCTGGGTGGGATCTGCAGGAGAGTTTCCAGGGCCACTTCCAATCCCACCAAAGAGAGAGCCTCGGAAAGGAGCCAGGAGCCCGTGTGCTGTCCTTCGGAGGGAGCCCAGAAAGGGGACTTGGGCCTGGGCTTGGCGCTCCTTGAAAGAGAAGGTGGCATTCTTTGCTTGGGGCAGGCAGCAGGCAGCAGGCAGGCAGGGGGTGGGAAAGATACCCCAGCTCCCACCAAAGAGTATTGACTCTAGGGTCCACCAGAGTTGCCACCAATTAGTGTGAAGACATTTGTGATTTTGACTATTCCGATGTCAATGATGGAGGTTGTGTATAGATTTGTAAAGCATGCACAGATACAATTTCTGAACTAGCTTCATTGGAAACAGTTTCCATCAGCAAGTCCCATCAAGCCCATGAAAGGGATCTCTGGGTACAAAGATCTCTGCATCCTAATTTCCACCCAGTCTCCATGCACTTCTAAACCCATTTCCTGATTTGACTTTCATTAGTTGGGAGGGGGCGGGGGCTGTTCCGCAGGATGCTTATACATCCATGTTTCCTTTTTTTGATTCCATTAGTCACTTAGGGGTGGTTGGTTTTTTTTTTCTTTCCTTCTATCCTTCTATTTTCCCCAGTTGGAAGCAGGCTTTTTATTGTTGTTTTTAAAGACAGGGGTAAAAACCGCTCCCTTAAAAACTGTTTCTGATCATGTTAACACTAGGTCAACAGCTTCAAAATCGATCCCTGTTAACACATCATAAATAATAATAATAATAATAATAATAATAATAATAATCAAAGTTTCTTTCCCAAATTCATGAAAAAAGAATCCATCCAAGAAGGTATGGCTTTCTGGGCAATTCTGATGAACTTTTTATGGGTGTAGGTAAGGAGGTAGAAGGTGAGCTGGCACCCAGGGGGGGCTCTCAATCGATAATTTGGAGGATGGTGACTGGGACCTGTTGGAAGCTTTGCAGTGGCTTTCAAAAGATGGATACAATGACACAGCCTACCAAGTACCCTCAGGCGTTCATAGGAGAGTAACTAGCTCTGACTAGGGGAAAGAAGGTAAGAAATGAAGACAGTGAGATAAACAACAACAAAAAAAACACCCAAACTCACTGCATATGCCCACTCATAAGGACCTTTTGGAACAGGGAGATAGGCATCTCTTATTATTTTCTAATCTTAGCCCAACCAGGGAAAGCAATTCAAGAGAGCTATGGGTCAACCTTCCTCCAATCTTTCCTTGGCCCCCTCCCCTGCCCACCATCTCCTGGGTTCCTTCGGATGAGAGGAGAGTGAGGATGGAGTAGAGGGTACTCAGTCTGAGAAGTCTGGGAGGGTGGGTGGGTGGGTGGGTGAGTGGGGGAAGGGGTAGCCCCAAGCTAGCATGCACCATTCTGTGGAGGGTTTTCCAAAGACAAACCCAAACTCTCTGATGGTGTTGGTGATGGAAAAGGATAGAGAAGAGGAGAGAACCTTTTACAAAGCCTGTTACATTGCTGATTAAAGTGAGGCTCTGGGCACCACTGTCCCTCAACATTTGACTAGAAAGAACCAGTCCCAAGATGTCCTGCCTGGTCAGCTCCCCAGTGGTGAGAGCCCTCTAGGACCCCTCCAGGCCAGGAGCCAGAGAAGTGCTCGGAAGAAGTGAAGCATGAAAGGGCCCCAAGGCACAGCAGCATTAGGGGATGCTGGAGTGCCCCCCTCAGAACCCTCTCTATGGCCTCAGGAAAGAATGCTCTGATCTTGACTTTTAAAGAGGCCTCCTGCCAGTGGCGATTTGAGCCCTTCTCTTAAAACAAAGGGTTTGCACCACCAGAAGGGATAGATGGGGATGAGCCTTTGAATGAACTCCCTAGACCAAGGACAGAGGAAGGAAGGAGACTGAGCAGGCTGGCACTCAGAAACATAGGGGGACTGTGTGTGTGTGGGGGGGGGGGGAGGCGTTACAGTCAGTCAGGGGCTTAGTGGTGAGTCCCAAGAGGGAGAGGGATTTGATTACACATTCCTGGCATTACCCCCTATAAAGGAAAGAGGAACCCTGGACTCAGCTCCTTGCCTCCACAATGAAGTGCCCTCACTGAGCTTGAGGCCCTGAGGGGAAACGATTGTCCCCAACAGAAAGCACCACAAGGAGAGGTGAGATGGAAGAGGATGGTTCCAGGGCAGAACCTAGAATAATTCTCCAGAAGAGCAGCGCTAGAGTCACCACCCAGACAAGGCCTGGGAGAACTGAGGTTAGAAGGTGCCCAGTGAGTTTGGGGTGGGGTGAAGGGCAGCATCCTTCTAGATCCTGGGCAGCAGTTGGCTTCAAGGTAGGTAGCCAGAGAGAGAAGAGCTGACTCTGGTCAAGGCAAGAGAAGCCGCTTGGCTGAGAGCTGTGGAGGCCCCCTCAGGAGAGGCTGAAGTCAGAAGGCCCTGAGTGGAAGTAACTTGGTTACATGGGATATGTGCATGAGCATAAGCTGAAGCAGTATTTCTATAACTCTTTAAAAACCAGACAACCAACAAACCAAAATCTCTCTTTTGGAGAATAAAAAAGGGACTGATGTAGATTTGGGGGTGAGGGTGGGGTTGGAACTCTTTAAGACATTTCTGTGGTCCAAGGGCCAAGATGGAACCTAGCCTTTGGATCACAGTAATTGGTTGGTGGGTAGGGGCCACTCTCTGATCTAATCTGCTCTCGTTCACTGGTCTTTCATTATCTCACCTGTGCCATACATCTAGAGACAGTCCTAGAACTTTCTAGAAGACCAAGAAGGACAAAGTGGCTGTAGCCTTATATAAAGATGAGGGTAGGATGAGAAAGGTGACTCCAAGTGGCAAACAGTGGGGTCAGCTGTTAGGACAGGTCGAAGGCCATCTGGCCTATGGGTGGTGAGGCCTCGCCTACCTGATGACGGTGACCCACTGAAGAGCAGTGAGTACCATCTTGCTGGGTACGGCCTCCGAGTCCGTCCGCTGATGGGTGACAGACATTGTGATTCAAAGTTGTAAGACCTATGAGACCCATCATAGTGATACAAAGAACCCTAGAATTGTGTTCTTCTACCCCTACCACTGCGTGTGGGTCCTCTCTAGGCCTTTCTTTTCTTCTCTGTAGAATGTGAAGAGTAGGTGAATGTTTCATCTTGATGGCCGAGCAAAAGAAAGGGATAATGATAGTAATGAGGAGCATGTATCAAATGTTTGCTATGAGTCACACTCTCAAATGCCCAACATGTAACCTGGTAAGTATGTAAAGTGTTTATAACAGTGTGTAGCACCGAGCAGCGCCTTGTAAAAACCCTCATTGCAAACCATGAGATGCTATCCCTGCTTTTCAAAAGAGGAGGCAGGCCCAGAGAATCTGCCTTATTTGTCTAAGGTCACACAGCAGATAAGTGGTGGAGTCAAGGTCTGAATCTCAAGCCAAAAGAAAGGGATCCAAGTGCCCTCTCCCTAAAATAGAGCTGATTAGACTTTAGGAATCAGGAGAGGAGGCCCAGGTGCTTTGTGGAGGCCTACCTGTGGGTAGAAACTTTGCCTCTGGAGACCCCAATGCCATCAAAGTAGTAGGATAGACACTCTGACCAATGGTTCTCAAACCTAAGTGTGCATCCTACTGGCCAGGAGAAATGTTTATCAAATATGGGTTGCCGGGGACCATATGTGGGCATTCTGATTCTGAAGTGGAGCCTAGAAACGTGGGCTCTGCAGCACTCAGAGTTTAATGCAGGCCTTCACTGCAAATCAGGGCCCTGGGGTAGGGAGAAGAGGGAAGCAAACCTGTCGCCAGGAGGCAAGCGGGGAATCCCTGGGTTGGAGTCAGGGGCAGCAACTTCAGTTGGGTGTCACTGCTGGTGAAGAAAATGCCCATGGAGCCCTTTGAAGGTCTGGCATAGGAAAGGTTCTGAGGAGGGGTGGTGGTGGAGAAGAGCACAGAAGAGAGTCCACGGAGTTCAAGAGCCATGGAGCCAAAAGCGTTCAGAACCCCCAGAGAGCCCCAGGGATGGGGAGGGAAGGGTCAGTCAGACACGGATGGGGCCTCAGAAGGCGCTAAATGCTGTGCTTTCCAAAGCTGCTCATCCAAGTGTCAGGGGCGGGAACAGGGAACCGGGAGGCGCGGCCGCCCAGCAGGAGCGAGATGGTGGAGACGTCGACGGTTGGGCACCGGGGTGAGGGGGGCCCACGATGGGAACCCGAATCCCAGCCGCCAGAAAAGCAACGCGCGGAAATCGCGCCCCCTCGGGGAAGGTGGAGGAAGCGAGGTCACCCGCCGACCCGGAACCAGCCTGCAGGCTCCGGGGGTCTACGGGGGCGGCCCGAGGGGCAGCGTAGCCGGGCGGAGCCCCGCCGGCGGCCGGCAAGCACGACGCGCGGGGGCGGGGGCGGGGCGGAGTCACGTGTCCTCCCCTCCCCCGCCCGCCGCAGCCTGCGAGACGCTTGTCCTACAGCGCCTCCTTCTGGACGAGCCGCCGGACGGCGGACAGGGGGACGGAGCCAGCCTCGGAAATCCGCGCCGCGGGCTTTCACCGAAGGCCTGGAGTCAGCTGGTCCTGGAATGTCCCCTGGGGCGCCTCCCACACCGCCCTCCCGACGACCCCCGGCACTGGGGACAGGCTCGAGTCCGAGGAGAGGGCTGCCCCCAAGAACGAGGGCCAGCCCGGCGGGAAGAGGCCTGCAGCGGGCCCGTGTCTGTTGAAGTCTGGGGGCGCTGCGCCGCCGCCCCCCAAGGCTGCCCGCGGACGCGCCGCGCAGGCGTAACCAGATCCGGGGAGGGTCGCGGTCTGAATGAGAGCCAGGAGGAAAGGCCTTTTCTCAAACCAGAAACACCGGGCTGAAAGGGGATCGCTACACTTCCCCCAAGGGTTACATCGATTTTGAATCACAAATGTACACGCGCCTGTGTGTGGATGTACAAAGCGGTTTCAAAAAGTGGTGGAAACGTCCATAATCTGGTCATTCCATTTTCCACAAACTTTGAAGAGCCCCTTCTTACATGTAATATTTCCAGATGTTTAAATGTGTGTATGTGGAAAGAATGTTTGGTTTCCCTTGGCCACTAGATCGTATTTGCTGTCTCTAAAGATGTTGTGTGTGTGTGTGTGTGTGTGTGTGTGTGTGTGTGAGAGAGAGAGAGAGAGAGAGAGAGAGAGAGAGATGAGAGGGAGAGGATCTTTTCCATCAAGATGATGGAAAAGAGCACACTCCCAGGCTGAGGGAGATGTTTGACTATTTTTAGATGGAATAAAGGAAAGATGAGTAGCGAATCCTGGGGGAAGACGGGTGGGGAAATGGAGACATCCCTCTGCTCAGAAGCCACTGCCCCCTCCCCCTGTGCTTTGCAGGGTGGGTCCCAGGATGGGCCATTTCACTGCACATGCGCCTGACGCCGGGCCAGCACGCCGACTGGGCCGTGGGGCTGGGAGGGGTGGTCGCTGCACCCCTGCAACGCCCTGTGGTGTGTGACGCCCGGCAGGGGGTGAGGAGCCCGGAGCCCCATCTCGCCGAGACAGGATACAAACATGCATTTCTTTTCCAGGCAAACCTGTATTAAAGCCTTAATCGTCCTTTCCAGATTTGCGAACCCTGTTCTGCGGGACAAATCAAATCGCCATGTTGCCAGTGAACGCCCTCCACAGTGTCCTTTGGATCAGAAATTTCCTATCTAGTGACCTGCTTCCTCTGAGTCCTAATCAAGGCGGGCCAGAAAAGCAGCCTGCGTTCAGAGAGCGCAAGTTCTCCCTCCTGGGAGGTAGTTGTCCAAGGGACCAGTCCTCCGAAAGGTATCCAGTCACACTATTTCTGGAAGAGTGGCCCCAGATTGGACTTAAATCGGAATCCGAGTTCCTGGTGGCTTCTCCCCAGCTTCCGGTGCCCTGCCCGGCTGCCGCACTGCGGCAAGGCCGTAAATACCTCTAACAGCTGCCTGCCAGCCCAGGGTGAAATACTGTCTTTGTTCCGATTTCCTCTGCTTCTCAGGCTCAGAAAACAGAACTCTGGCGAAATACACTTATTGGGAGGCACCTCTGACGGAAAAAGGCGATTGCTTTTCAAGCTTGATGCCTGCCCCCAGTCAGATGAGCGACCTTGGCTCTTTTTCCTGGTCCTCGTAAGCCCAGTGCAGGGCCTGACCCGTGGCCTTTGAGGCCAGAGCACACCTCGCACCCACAGATCCTGCCTCGGGAGGTTCGGGCCCTGAGCGCCAGGGCTTGCTCTCTGGGACAGGACACTTGCGCTTTCTGGATCCCAGTGGTTTTTGTTTGATTTCATTCGGGGTTTAGTTCACAGAGACAGTGGGCACATTTCCGGCAGTGGCAAATGCACTCACTAATCTCCCCATGCACTGAGTGGTTTGAGTTCAAATGAGATTTTCGGATTATTTATTCCCTTAGATGCAATCGACCATTTCGTTCCAATACGCTCTTAATGCTGCACCAGACTTACAAAGGGACCCTCAGTCCTCCATATCTGCCCATGACATCATCCTCTGCTGCCTGCTACCCCCAGCCTGCCCAGGTTCTCAGCCGCTCGGTCACCAAACCCAGAGGGGAAAGGACCCAAGCTCTGAACCTAAAGCTGGAGTATTAGGACCACAATTCCCAGCCCCTACTCTGTCCCCAACACACTAGGGGCGCCTCCCATGCCAAGCTGGCTAGCAGGGGTCTCCCAGACCCAAGATGGGGCCTAATTTTCACAAGAGAAAGCTTTTTGCCACCATCAATGAAGGACCTCAACGCCCCCTCCCTCACCACAGGAGAGAAATAGTTAAAACTGATAAACACTCCAAATATAAAAATCATTGTCTCTTATTAGTGCGTGATCAGAGTCAGTCATCCAAGACAATCCTGCAGAAGTCAACTGATGAGATTGGCCCTCCATTTTGATTCCATCGTTAATGATCAAAAATATTTTTTCTACAAGGAAGTCGCTTATCGTTCAGAAACCCTTTTGTGCTGGAAAATTTCAGGAACTGGTAAGGTTGGAAACACTGGGGTGGGGATATACCACTGAGTGCTTCTGGGGCGATATTGCCCCCACCCTATGTGCAGATCAGCCTCATCCGCAATGCGGCAGATTGTCCCCAGGTTTTAATATTTCATAGCGTGTTCGCCAGGGACTAGGATGTTCGGATTACATCCTCCAGTGTCGTTGAAAACCAGTGGGAGGGGAAAAAAATAAGGGCATTCTTTTTCCTACCCAAGGTTTTTTTGACGCATAATGTTTCTGTTCAGACATTTTGAAGCAGAAGTAAACCGTATAATAATGTAAAAGTATAATATTTACTTGTAAGCAAAAACAACACATTTAGAGAGCAAAGTATCTATTCTTTTTATACTCTGACAAATAAAACACAGATGCAATGTTTGAACTTGGAGATGCATTGCATTTCTGAAATATCTATTGTTCATACACACACACATACACAAGACCTGCACCAGATTCTCTATGATTATGCTCTGCCCCCAAATATGCATCCATTTTGTGACACAAGGTAATTCAAGTTCACCTGACAATGTCTGATGCAGGAGAAACCTTTCTTGAGTTATGAAGCCTCTACACATGAAATTTTAAAATCCTTTAAGCATATTTAAAGTTCCATCTCATAAACAAGGCCCAATAAACCCCAAAGTCTAGAAGCTCACCAGGACCATTCACCAAAGCCTATCCTCAAAACCCAAGCACAACCTGGGCGTAGAAAATCTACCCCGCCCCCACCCAAGTCCCAGTCCTCAGAAAACACCTGTTAGCCTTGCAGGTACCGTTGACCACAGACTAATCACAAAACCATTGCCCTGTACTTCAGGTGTCTCTAGGGACCCTCAGCAAAGCCGAGATACCTAGGAACCATCCGCATACTCTTCCAAGGATGGGTGGGGGTTGGCAGGACCTGATCCCGGGATTCCGGCGGTGAGACCTGGTCTGCAGCTACCCACTTCTACCCACCACGGAGGAAATGAGAAGTCCCCCCTTCGACTCCTCAGCCTGGCCCGGACCCCGCCCTGACCCCGAGGGTGGGGTGGGAAGGGGACGCCCATTTCTGGATGGAGACACTGGAGGGCGGAGGGTGGCAGTCAGCGACCCCCAGCTCCCAGGGAAGTTGAGGATGGATGGTTCCGGCTCACTGGACTGCCTTGGGTGCTAGGCACCCAGGGCTTCCTCCGTGAGCAACACGGGGACTGGGGCCACTCTTACCCGAAGGCTGCCGAGCCCAAGGCGGCGGCGGCCGGCCGGGGCAGCTGCTGTAATCCATTGGGCGCGGCCGGGCTGCGCGC
>NW_022103899.1:1694652-1700150 GCF_000313985.2 Echinops telfairi | reverse complement strand
CCCCCGCCCCCCACTCCCCTCACAAAATAGCCCGCTCCGGAAGGTAGGCTGAGCACTTTCGGTTTTTGCCCCGCACCGCTGGGGGCAAGCCCGCCGGGGTGATCCAGCGCAGAAGACTGGACTCTACAGGCCTAGAAAGCTCGCCCCCACTCAACCTCCCCCCACCCCCGCCCCAACATAAATTGGGGACCCTCCCATTTCCTGGGGTTTCTGCTGCGGGAGAGTCACCAACCAGCGCAAAGGCCGGAAATGGTTTTCTTACTTGCCAATCTCTCCAGAAGAGGAGTCTGAGGGCCCACCGCCCAGCCCTTGTAGCTCCTAAGAGGTCGCCTTCTGGACAGACAAGCTTAGTGGAGAAGCAATCTTTCTGGATTTCTTTTGGATTCTTCCTTTAAATCACTTCTAAGAGCAATTCTCATCTTTGTAGAGTTTAATTCTAGGCCCTCGTCTCTGCCCTCTGAACACTTGACCATTGAAAAACTGGCGGAAAACTGACCAAAGAGAAGAGGACGATCTAGTTTGGACTCCCGAAAGTCAACCTTGAAAAACAAAAAAAGGATTATTCTTTCCCCCTCTTGTTCCATTTCTGAGAGGAGCTGCTCTGGGTGAGCCCCCAGAAGTGAATGCCCTTCGCTGGCTGCCTGCATTCCTTTCGTCATTAATGCCCGGGCATGACTGTCCAGGTTTTAAAACCCCTTCCCCCAGTCCCTTCAAGGACACCATCTTTGAGGTCTAGTAAGTAATATGTTAATAAATCTTTAGCGTTGGTGTGTGTGTAAATGCCCCGCTATTAACATCCTCACACCCAGCATGTACCTGAATAGACCCTGGCTTAAGCCAGAAGCCTGGGAGCACCTCTGGAGCTGGCCATTTGTACCCACCCCCACCACCCCAAAGTTCCTCTGACTTTGACCTTTGTTTCTGATTAAAAGACTTCTTTCCCATCTCTCAGCAAAAGATAGATCCTTTCTGGAAGTTCATGGGACCAAACATTGGGGAGACCCACAGCAGCAGCCAGGGTCCACAAAAACGTCCTCCCTCTTCCTTTGCCCATCCCAGATGCCCAAAGATGTGACAAATACAGAACACACACGTTAGGATACGAAAGAGCACCTTCACTGACAAAGCAAATAATATTGTTAATTACGTAAGCAAGTGAGGCAAGTTACTGGGGCTTCTCCAGCACAGGCTGCCACAGGGATCTGTACATGTAGAACTGAGCAAAGGGATTGTTGGATTCCAACCTTTCCCGAGAAGTGGAAGGGTCACTTGCCCTAGTCATCCTCTCCTCAGTTCAAACAAATAAAAGCGGAGCTTAAAGGGGAGCTTGCGGCCCTTCTCCCTATGGGGAAGGAGAGCTGGCCAGAGGCTCTTTGTCTAGAAGGGACCGCCATAGTAGCACTTTCCTCTTCCACTTTCCCACCACCACTGCTGCCGCAGCCACCGCTGGCAGAGGTAGGCTTCCCCCTGGGTGTTGTGGGACCTCACAAAATGGCAGTTCCTGAACGGATTTTTCACCATTGAAATTTCACACCCTCCTTTGTGTGTTTCTGACCCTTGCAAATAGAGAGCCTAAATCACTCCAGAAGGCTAGGTTCTTTCATTCAGTGCTCACATTGAAGGGGACTGGGTTGTTGTTTTGTTTTTAATGGTTTAAGGGACCTTGGGAAACCGGCTGAGTGCAGCATTTGAGGACCAAAAATTGACACTTGGGTCTGCAAAGGGTTCTCTGAAGGTTTATGCAAATTTCTGCAGCAAAAATTGTTTGCTCGCTTGTTGCCGCAATGCTCCCATGTTTAGAGACCTGAACCAATTAGAAAGGTGTCTTGTGCGCCTGTCACCAGGACCCTGACTGCAGGAAACACCAGAATGGGGGTGGGGTGTCTAGCCATTGTGAGAAAGGTGGCCTGCTGCGAGTGTGTGCGCGCCCATGATGTTATTCCCCAAGTCCTCTTCATTGGGAGGGAGATCTAGGCCCTTTCCCAGCTACAAAAGGGAACATATATGCGTACATTTGTAACTGACATGTTCTGAACATTTATGTATATGTATGCGTATATATACACACGTATAAATCCATACTCCTGAACAGATCATAGCTGCACCAGAATTTTTTCTACACGAACTAGGATTTTATGGTGGGCTGGGAGCCAGAGGCTACAATACCTTGAGCCCAGAATCCCTGGGAAATAAAGACTTTTAAACTTTCTCTCCCTTCCTTGATTTGCACACCCATCCACGTACCAGAAACCCCACCTTGCCAGTTCAGACAGACCAAAAGCCAGTCCCTTTAAAAGTAACACTTAGGGAGCATCCTTAAGTGGGGACATTTTGTTAATAGAAAGGAGTCCCCTAAATCTAGGGCAGCTGGTGTTCAGCTAGCTCTCTCCCGCGGAGGAGGCCGGTTTGTTCTGAAAGTAGGATCTGTGTACCAATCAGAGCAAGATTTCAGACAGGGCTCTGAGCAAACGTTCCCAAATCCAGCATTTGCAGCTGTCTCCTCTTGTGCAAATGTTTAAGCCTCAGACCACCTGTGACTTAAAATTGCCTTTCCTGGCTCAGGTCGGTGAAAGTTACTGCCAGATTCTTCTCTGGATGGAAACGGAGGTGCTGCTGACTGGCCAGCCACCACCATTTCCTCCCCTGTGTAGGGATAGTCAAAGAGCCTGCCATCACCATAGGAGACGCAGGCCCAGAAGTATAGGATTTTCTTTTCTTACTAGTCAATAAAAGCCTCTCTGGAAATAAATATGCTCCTCTAAAAATCAACACAGCAAGCATGGAGTTCTGCACTGCTTACCTGATAAAGGTGTTTTCTCTGGGGGTAAGGGTGGTGGAGAACTGTCAATTTAAATTCTTCCCTCTTCTCTTCCTCCCCCTCCACCCTTCACCCATAAAATAGCAGCTGCAGGAGCAGCTCGAGTGGAAAATGGATATTTTGCTAATAACAGATCCCAAACCCCAGCATCAGCACAGTCTCAGAGGCAAAAGCTCTGGTGTAACCAGGACTCTGGGCTGTCCCCCACTGACCCTATGATTCCAGCCTTTTGTGAAGTTCAAAGCTATTTTAGCAGTTCTTCATAGCAAGTAGACATAATGATAACCTATGAGAACCCCCTCTCCATATGTGGCTTTGAAGAGAAAATAAGAGAGAAAACTGGGAAAAGAGAGATAGGGGATTCAAGAATGTGTGTAGCCTTCACCTCATTCTTATCAAATAGAAACCAACAGAATAAGGCTTGGCCTTTCTGGAAGCCCAGGGGATTGTTCATAATTTGGAGAACACTGGGTGGGTGGGGGAGGGGTTTGCGGTGCTCAAAGACACTGGCTCTAGAAAGAGATTGATTTCTTTATTAAGGAGCTAGATATGTTCTGGAGCGGTTGTTTACACTCGACTTTTTCTGCCTTTGCTCTCAGGACTTGTTTCAAATTCATGAAGCCTTGGCTTTCCTGGAGGATAGCAGAGGACGTACCAACCGACATCTGAGATGCCCACAGCTAGTTGGCTCAAATGGGCTCGAGACCAGAATGCAAGGAATACAAATAATTATGATACCTACTCACCGAGCTACAGATTTCAAGTGATTACAGAGCAGTTTAAAAGACAATTGAGAAATGAGATGCGTTCTGCAAGGGAAAAGTGTTACAATTGGCTTTTCAAGTATTCATTCATTCTAGATGATTTAGCTGCCATAACTGATATGGCCTAGAGAATAATGATTGAATGTCAACTTAGACATTGTCCTGAAACTTTTGTCACAGCCCAACACATTTTCCCTGAAGCTTACGGAAGCTGGAGAGCCAGGCTAAACATTCCACTCTTCAGCTAACATGTGCTTTTCCTAATATTTGGCCCAGACATTATCCCCGAGATATTATGTTTATAAAATGCTCAAATAAATCTTTCAGGGTAAACAAAAGGCAATCAAATTCTTAATTATAAAAGCAAAAAAGAAAAACCATAAATAATACATCTTCATCAAATAATATAAAGGAAATAGTCTGCAGGCATAATTAAAAAATTAATAGACGTCTCTTAATTCACTCACCATAAGGAAAATATTTTAAATGTTCAATTGCACTTGTTTGATTAATATCAAGCATCTTGTATTCAATTATTTAGTGCTAATTATTAGGAAGTTTACGTTGTTGAGGCAAATCATCAGCTCAGACATGAACAACTACCATTATAAAAATACAGCTACATGGTCACTATCAAATGACCCATTGCATAGGACAGCTCAGGGCTGTTTTTGTGCAGTACTAGACACTTCCCACCCCACCCCAGCCCCCCATCTTTTAACTCCCAAATCGGTCTCAAAGCACAAAAACCTCAAGAGCAGGGACATGAAGGTAGCTTGAAACACAGGTAAGGTCCTTTCCAACAAAGGAGAAGAACGGGATGTCCATCAGCATGTGCTGAACTTTAGCTTTAATAGTCTGGTAAAAAAAAACGTGAAGGTGGTGGTTAATTTGTTGGGCCAGCGGCTCTGTCTTCCTCCGGTTCCTGAGCTTCCTTCTTGCTTTCCCCATCCTTTGCCTCCTGCCGGGAAACTGGAAATTTGTCCTTGTTGTTCTCCTTTTTCCATTTCATTCTTCTGTTCTGGAACCAGATTTTTACCTGCCTCTCAGTGAGGGCTAGGGCGTGAGACACCTCAATTCTTCTCTTCCTGGTCAGATACGGGTTAAAAAGGAATTCTTTTTCCAGCTCTAGAGTTTGGAAACGACTGTACGTTTGTCTTCCTCTTCTTCTACCAGGAGCTGCTGAATAAAACCAAAAAGGGGAAACAGACCGTCTTAAAAAAAAAAACACCAAACACCAAACCAAACCTGAATGATGCCACTGCAGGTCGCTGAAGGTTTCTGGAAGGGGCCTAAGGGGTGACTCACAAGGAGCTCTCTGTAGGTCTGACATACAGAGGGAGAGAGAGAATGCAGGCGAGAGGAGGAGAGAGATTCACAATTATTCTGTCCCCATCAGAGTTACACGTTTCTACTTTTTCTTCAAAGGTCAGTATTACTTTATGAATAAGCAATACATAATACTGGGGCTACTCCAGAAGGAAAAGGGCGGGTAGAGGGAGAGGAGAGGGGAGTTTTAAAGCTAGAACGTGAGATGAAAGCCGATTTCTCCCCCTCTTCCCGCTTAAAAAAAAAAAAAATTGCATCCCAACCTTGTGCTCTCATCCAGGGAAACATTTGAGAAGGAGACGAGCTCTGATTTAAGTGGTCTGGGTCCTCGCCAATATTACCACTGGACGATTTACAGTCAGGATATTGTACCAGCTCGGCCTCTTGCTGGGTCGTAAAAATCGGCTGTCTCTGTAAGTTATCGTATCCGTAAAACTTCGCGGGCTCCCCGTGACAGGCAATCCCGCCGCAGGGGGGAGGCGGCGGCGGAGGAGGGTGCGGAGGAGCGGGGGGGCCGGCCTGGTAGGCAGCGGCCGGGCTGCCCCCACCCGGGTGGAAGTAGTCCTGGCCGGGCCCGGGGCCGCCCC
>NW_022103899.1:1687771-1694111 GCF_000313985.2 Echinops telfairi | reverse complement strand
GCCGGCTGGGCCGCCAGATAATCGCCGGCGCCCCGGGTGACCTGCCCCCGCTGCTGCCTCGACAGTTTCCTCTCAGGCCCCAGGCGATCCGGAGCGCACCGGGAGAAGACGGGGAAAAGTGCGCCCGGCCCCACGGGGACAAGCTTTAGCTGCGCTCCGCAAACCCCCGCTCTGGAGAGAAAAGGCAAAAAAAACACAACAAAACAAGAAACACCGTCTGCCCGCTGCCACCTCTCACCTCGGCCCCCCCGCGTCCCCCTCCCACCGTCCCCGCCGCCGCCGCGGCTGCGACCCCGGTGCGCCACGGCGAGGCATTTTCGCACCCCGCCACTGTGCGGAGAGGCAGCGAGATGGGGCGAGATAACGCGCGGAGGGATCCCGTGCGGAGGCTGCCCGTTGCGCCCGACGGGACGCTTTACCCTGGCCGGGAGATGCCTCCGCCGCCCTTAAAGGGGGCCCATAAAGCCGCAGTGCCAAGGGCTCGCCGTGCGCCCGAGCCCGTGGGAATGCGTGCGGGCCGCGGCTGGCAGGGAGGGGCGCGGAGGACCTGTCGACAAGGGGGAGGCAGGGAGGCCACTTCCCGGAGGCTGCAAGGCAAATGAGCCCCTCCCCGGCCCCGCGAAGTAGCCCTGCTGAGGTTAGCTGAGGCTTTTGTAGCCCTGGACACACGGGCGCGGCGCAGGGAACGTGGAGTGTAGACGGACCTTGCATTTGAGCTTGGGCCTGCCTAACTGGGTTGATTAGAGGCCAGCTGCGTGGCCCCAGATCCTGGGGTTATCAAAGCGAATCAAAGCCCTTCCTTTCCAGCCGAGCGGGTCTTGTGGAAATGAGATGTACATTTACCCTTGACGCGCTGCACGCCTGGCTGAGGCTCCCAGGTTAATTGATATTTAATGGAAATCATGCCCATGAATATAGTTTCCATCATTTCACCCTTGATAGACGTCAGCAGCAGGCGCAGGGTGGGGGGAGGCTAAAGAATGCCAGGGAGAGGTATTAGCATTGCTGAACAGGTAAATAGAACTGCGGACAGACAGAAATGTTCCTAGCTAGGCAGAAGGCACGCTGGCGTGGGTGGCTTTTCCTGGGGCCGCACGCTGGGCTCTCCCGGCTCAGCCCCAGCGCAAGGCAGACCTGGGCCGGCTGTGGCCCCGGGCGGAGTGCGGGGGGGCCAATGCCTGCCAGTACCCTCCCTGAGCCTCGGCTAGCGCTTGGATCGCGCCGGTTCCAAGCTGCTGCAGGCGGCGTCCATCTTCTAAGGATTCTAGTTTCCTCTCCTCGAACTTGGTAAAATAACTGCCCAAGAGCGAGTGCATGCTTAATTTGTAGTAATTTTTTTTTTCTTTTTTCAAAAAGGAAGGAAGCGAAGGCTCAAGTCTTGTGACCGAGGAGGAAGAGAAGCAGCCCCCTCCATGTGAGCAGCTCCGGTGTGAAATCGAAAAGTAGTCCCGATTCCCACCAAAGCTACTGGGTTGTTTTTTTTCACACACTATCAGCTGCCTTCTCTGCTACACTTTGCTACCCCCCACCCGCCCTCTTCCCCATTTCATTGTCCAATAAATGGGAATGTCCTCAGTTCTGTGCATTTCTCCTAGTCCACCTGGCCTTTCGCGGGCTATTTGGTAACCAAACCCCCATTTTTGCGGGATAAACCAGTGTTAGAGGCTCCAGGCCCATGGGCCTTGGGAAGACCTGGGTGACTGTCCCGCCTTAGTGAAAACCCACCACTGCAGTTTTCCACACACCAAATGCAAATGTTTCACCATCTCAGACAGCCTCCAAGGTGAAGGCAAGGACTGATTTCAACTACTGCTCACTCCTGGGGGGTTGGCCCAGACTGTGACCGCCATCCTAAAATCAGTCTGGCTGGACGGAATACCAGATTTTGCAAAGGAAGATTATAAGGTTGTGATGAAAAAGCATAGCAAGAGAAATTTTTCTGCTACTATTTTAATGATTTTTACAGGAGAGATTGGAAGTAGGATCTGATAAAGGTAAAAACAGTGCCAATGAACGTGCTACTGCTGCTAAAAAGCCATCTCATGTTAGTGGGATTGCAGAAGACTTTCCTTGTGGCGATGGTGAGGGCAGCATTTTCCCCTGCTGTGAGCTATCTCCAGGTAATACTTCCTTTAAATCCTAGAACAAAGGAACCCGTGCTGGCAGTTAAAGATTTGCACTTCAGTTTCCCAACTACTCAATTAAAAGATTACTTTCAATAAAAACTTGGGTCTGTGGGAGGTGGTTGGCTGCACTGTGTGCGTGTGTACATGCTTTGGAATGGAGTAGGGAGTGGGAAACAAAATCGAACCTCGTTCGCAAGGCACCTTGTAGAAAGAATTACGATTTCTGGGGTGAGGGAAAAGGACATGAACGCTACAAAATTCATTGCTACGCATTCCGACTTAATTTAGGCAACATTACCTCTTGGGATAAAACACTTAGCTTTTTTTTTTCAAGTTCAAAACAAACAACTTTATTTATAATATGATTAGAAGGGGGCGCGATTAATTTCCTAAATAAAGATCTACGCTTTTACTCCTTTCTATTTTGATAAAGAACATTAGCTTATTACATTTTCCTTTCAGCTGTACCATAAATGCACATTTTCTGAGATCCTGACTAAGCCAAAATCTTATACCTAGCAAATACAGCTGGGTAATTTGACAGTGCACATTGTTTATTTTCCTTTAAAATCGTCTTAATTTGGGGGTTAAAAATAAGATTGTAAATATTTTTAATCAAAGCCTTCCTCCTCCGCAACCCGTTTTATGGGATCAGAAAGTGGAGCGACAGCGCTCTCTAGTGGCCAACTGCCACCTCGAGCCAACTGAGTTTAACGTCCCTGTTAATCGTTTTAAGCCAATTCCAATCTTGTTCTTCTGTTCAGAGCTTGGAAGGCTGGCACTAATAATGCATCATCCCTTTGAGTGTCAACAAGTCAAGCACAGCAAACGGGCTCCTGCGTGTCGAGGATATCCCCATTTGTACTCCCCAAAGCTTCCAACATGCCTTTCTGAAAGCTCCCAGCACTTCTTTTGCCAGACACTCTAGTTCGCTAGTCAGTAATCTCTCAACTGTACTATCAAAGCATAATTATATCTCTGGCTAGATTTAACAAAGAAGAAAAAGCACAACATTCTAAATTTCAAAAGAGGCTTTTTAAAAAGATCCAAGAATTTTGAAAACGTGTGAAATTATAGAAGTTAAGATTGGGGGTTTTAAGATCTTTATTTCCCCCTTTTAAAGCTGTCATTCTAAAGATAAGATAGTGAATAATTGCTGTTTTCACTGTTTCCAATGTTCCAAATGCATTTGTTTGGTCGATTTTAGAGGCAATGTCAGCAAAATTAGAAGCTTACTTCAGTGGACCGCTGAGTGGTTGGCTGTGGGCTTCCACCAGGGTGGCACTAGTTTGAATTTCTCTATGCAGCAAATGGAATCTAAATTTTATATTAAAATAATTCATTGAAATTAATAAACACTCTGCTTGGATTTTTAAAAGTAAACACTGAATTTCATCCATTTGCAAGATTAATCTTTTTTCTCGTTTTCCAAAATGTTTTCCTCCAGTTCGGACATAACAGTTGTATTTTCTATAAGCAAAAATAGATAAAATTGTCAACGAAATTTTTACTTTGAACTTTGGAGGGAAGAACTAGATATTTTTGTGAGTGTGTACCTGGAGCCCTTCACCGTTCCCCACCATGACCATGCCGCTGGGCCTGCAAATTCCAAGACCACTAACTCCCCATCTCTCCAAAATAGGCCTGTTCTATTTTAAAAATCAGCTAGAGCTTAGCGTTTGTCAAAATATTATTAAAAGCCACCCACCTGGACCGATTTTAAAACCAGGAGCTCCCAAACCCTCCCTCCTACCCACCTCCTGTTGATTTCCTAGGTGCTCACACCTTGCAGGGACTCCCAAGCCCCTGGCTTTTTGGTCCAACGCAGTCTTGTTTATATTTTATTGTCCAGATTTTAAGACCCAGTTTTGTCTGCATTTTTCCTTTCCTCCCACAAACACAAACATCAAAATGAGATGGTTTCAAAGCGAAGCGCCTGGCCTGTCGTAAACTCATTACCCCCAGACGTCTCGCCGGCTCGATGGCTTTATGACACCTTGGCTCTTCCTGTTTTCAAAGAGCCCTAGGTATCAGGCTGGCCGCAGGGGCGGGCGGGGGTGGAGGGTATGGGGGCTGGTAGCACCTTAGGCCGGATCTGGGCCTTGGCTTTCCTTCCCAGCCCCAGCCCCCACCTCAACTTTTGCTTCCAGGAGTCCCCTCTTTCATTAGGCTCCCCAAGATCTCTGCCACCTCCTCCCTCCTTCCGCCCACCCCAGGCAGCCTGGCGCCTTCCCTTCTCAGGGCCTCCAAAGGCTAGGCTCGCCCCGAACTCTTGCTCACAATGACCTTCATTTTAGCCTCTGAATACAGCCGGCAGAGGGTCGCGCTGGGGGCTAATCACACAGGAGCTGGCCAGGGGAAGAGGGGGGCGGTGGGGTGGGGTGGCTGGGGAGGAGAGCCTTGACCATTTGGATCCGCTGAGGTCACATTGGGGCGCCAGTGGGGAGGGGCAGCCCTCCAGAACACTGGAGAGCTGGGGGAGTTTTTCGGACTGCAGAGACGGTCCTCTTCCTGGTGTGGCTCGGAAAGGTTGGGGAGATGGAAGGCATGGGGCACAGTCCCAAAGTCTCAGCAGGAGCGTGCCTGGCTGCTGGGCCACCAGCTACCTTGGCGCTCGCTGCAAGCGAGGGGGCGTTAGGCCCAGACCTTGAGTTGGGGAGGCAATGAACCCGTCTGGGGAGGAAAGGGGATGCCCAGGCCCCCGTTTAGCAGGGGCTGAGCTCCAGGCAGGTCTGCCCACACAAAGGGGAGAGCTCTCGGGTGGAAGGGCCAGGGGATAGGCAGAGAAGTCCCGTGAGGGTGCTATTTTGCAGAGAGACAGAGAAAGCAGGCACACACACGGCGTTCAGGGCCAGCGTCTGGGTTCCGTTTGATCAGGTCAGCATTTATTGGTAGGAATCGGTAACAACATTTACAACTGGTCTTGATCGGAGGCGGAGGGAGGCCTCCTGCGGCGGCCCACGTGAGCCAGGCCCTCGTGGAGATTCGGGGGCTCCTCCAGTGCACAGAGAACCACCCCCACGAACCGGCCCCAGTGTCCTGGCCCCCACCCCAGGCCTGGGTCAAGGGCCTATGGGCTTCCTGAGGAAAGGGGGCTTTGTAACCGGTGGGCAACCCGGCTGGGCCTCAGCCTGGGCAGGCAGCCTGGGTGCCACCCTGTCATCGGTTGCCTTCATTCTCGGAAGTGGGGCCCCGCTCGCCCCTGCTTGGGCAGGGCTGGGACTAAAACTACAGCACTTTTCAGAGACAGGGGTGGGGGGGTGACGCAGGAGAGGACTCCCTAAGCCAGCGTGCACTCACAACGGATAATATTTCCTAAGGAACCACCAGGACAGGAAAGGGGTGAGGGGAGCCAGAATGAGCGAAACCCCAAAGCCTCTTGATTTCTCCCAACACGGAAGCGAGCAAATACAGAGTCCCCCAAATACCTCACAGAGACCAACCACACAGTCACTTCTACCTAAAACGGGAGGGGGGAGGAAGGAAAAACAAAAACCAGAAGTACAGTCCGCTGGAGAATTTCTGGAAACCAATCCCCCACCAAGCCAATCCGCCGCCGCCGCCGCCGCCACCGCCCGGGCGAAGCTGAGGACCCGGCCGGGGCCTCGGCGCCGGCTCAGTCGCCTTTGGGACACTTCTCCTTGCTCATCTTTTTCATTTTCATCCTTCGGTTCTGGAACCAGATTTTGACCTGTCTCTCGGTGAGGTTCAGAATCCTGGCCACCTCGTAGCGCCGGTCCCGGGTGAGGTACATGTTGAAGAGGAATTCCTTCTCCAGCTCCAGCGTCTGGTACTTAGTGTAGGGGCAGCGCTTTTTCCGGGTGGAGCGAGCGTGGATCCAGTTCGCTGCCGGGTTGTCTACGGAGGAAGAGGGGGGTTTGGAGAAGGGGAGCGAGGGGCGGAGGGGCGGCAGGGAGAGACGACAGGGGGGTTGGGGGAGAGGTCGTTAAATTAATTTCACCGAGGATGGCCGCGTTTCACAACTTGGGGAGAATTATCATAAAAAGCCTTACTGCCCGCGCTCTGTTTACCGTGCACCCCGCGCGCCCAGGGTAGGTGGTTATGGGAAGCGTTTTTATGGGTGCGTGCTGTAGCTGGGCTAGGGTAGGCTTCTCGACGTTTTTATAGGTTAGTAAAACTATCCGTTTTGCACATTGGAGCCTTACAGGTTTCAGCAATAAATCAGGGGGCAATTTCTTTTGCACTTACTTGGG
>NW_022103899.1:1672448-1686534 GCF_000313985.2 Echinops telfairi | reverse complement strand
GGCGCCCTGAGCCGGAGCTTCGGCCGGCCGGAGCCCGAGCCCGAGCCGGAGTCCCGCAGCCGAGCGTGCCCGGCCGGGTGGTTGGAGGCCGGCCTGGCTGCGGGCGGGGCACGGCCTCCTGGCGCCCGCGGCGGGGGGGAGGGGGCTTCTCCCCTAGATTCTCTCCCTACCGACCCCCACCCTCCTGCACACCCACTCCCTCGCTCACAGCTTGTAGCGTTGTTTAAAACAGGTGGAAGACCTCTGTAATGATATTATGCCTTTCAATAAAAATTTTATGAGGTGTATTTGATTATAGATTAATGTGTCCCTAATAAAACGGACGGATGGAGCAGCTCAGAAGGCCCCCTCCCCCTGCCACACTTACACAGGCGCGCGCGGCCGGCCGCACACCCCCGACGTGAGGCTGCTTTGGGGCGGTGGCTGCCCAGGCGGGGTCTTCCATCTGCTCTCCCAGAGGGCCAGGCCTGAGAGTTGGCCCCACAGGGTGCTCCTGTCCTCCGCGATGGCCGGGAAGGCCCTGGAAGAGAACGGGCTACAGGGGAGAGCCCGCGTCGCCGCCAGGCCGGCCCTGCCTCTCCCTGCATCTCCCAGGCAGGCAGAGTGGCTTTGCACCCTTCACACTGAGGGCCTTTCAACTGGATTCCAGGGGTGTCTGCAAAACCCCGCAGAATGTCGTGGTGCGGGATGACTCCGAATTCTTTGTCCATGTGCATGTGCGTGTGTGTCTCCAGAGCCTGGGCAGCAGCCTTGAAGCTGAAGGAAATTATGCCCATGGTCACTCCCAAATCCATGGTACAAAGGCTCAGAGGAATGCTCTGGGAGCCAGGACAAAAGCAGGACCCGGACGCCAGCGGCAGAGAACATCTTCACTCTACAAGTTGCCCCGGCCCCCTCGGAGGGCTCCTCCAGGCCCAGAAAGAAAGGGGAGAAATGGTTACTTAGGGCCTGATTGATGGCCTTCACCCATGGCGTTCTGGTTTTGTCCCAAAGGGGTTGCCTTGGCCTGGAAGGCACAGGGTCCCTGGGAGACACAGCCCCCTGTCAACAATCAGTGGTGTTCCGGAATCACAGGGAGAGACAAGCTGTTAGAACTCTCTTCTTTCCTTGGCTGCCAATGGAGATCCCAGGTTCCAGAAAATGCCCACCCACCCACCACCTCTTCCAGAATTCACCAAGGTTCGGGTTTTCAAGAGGGAACTTAAAACTTGAAATAAATGGATGTCCCAATACTTTCTGGGCAAAGAGCTCTAACATTTGATTTTCAATAAAGACAAAAGCTGTCAAGGAGCTTTTTGTGAGATGACCTGAACGGACTGAGGAGAATATTTAGAACCACAGCAGGACCTGGGGCAACAAATTTGGGGGACCCACTCTCCCCACGCGCACACACACCCTTCCTTTTCTCCCTGCTGGAGCTGACCAGGCTACTGTCTGGGGCTGGGACCCTGAAACAGCCCCTCAGAGCTGGCCGGCTTCCCCAGCTGTGGACTTCAGGGATAGAAGTCATGTTCATTTGCAAAGTGTCTTTCAGCTACCTTTCCTTTGGTCCTTCCCTTGCCTCCCAAATACCCTGGCTCCAAGCAGGATTGACTAGATCTTCTCCTTTCTTCCTTTAAATTGTTTTTGTTTTTCATGTGGGCCACTCAAAGGTAGTAGTGGAACAACGTAAAGTCCTTCCACAGGGACAGCAAGGCAGAGTGGGATGGGAACTCTCCCGTGGGGCTGCTGCCGTGGGGCTTGGCTCTCTAGGGTTTCACTGGGGGTAGGAATGAAGGGAAGGGGTCTGGGGGAGACCTGAGGTGAGGCAAAGCTAAACTGCTGCTTGTCCCTGTGCCTGCAATGGAGGCCTGACTGCTTCCAGGTGGGCAAGGCTGGGTGCAGCCCACCCCTAATAGTGACAGGCCACCACTCTCTGGGACCTCCGTGAAAGCATGATAAGGAACAGACAAAACCAAAAGGGAGGAGGCGCAGAGTGGGCCACTTTGAGAAAAAGAGAAGGGGAATTAGAACAGCTTGGGGTCCCCACAGCCACCGAAAGTCCGATTCTGTGCCTAACTTTGAGGAGTGAGAATGGGAGAGAAGAGAGGGCTTCCTTTCTCCCCAGTGATGAAAACAGCTCATGGGTGTCTCTCCGTCCCCAGCCCTGCACTGCCCAATACACCCTAGCCTGCCTCCAGCCCCCGGCCCCAGTGTCCGCCCCCCCCCCCACTGCCACCACTGCTCTAAACAGGCAGTGTGACAGGAAGATCATCTCTGTCCCCAAATGCTTTCCATGTCCCCCTAACACATTTCCATTCCAGAAAGCAGAGGGAGCGCAGAACTCATTTCCAGAGTTTATTGCATTATACATGCAACCAGAACATGCACAGAAAGGACAAGTTGTTGCTGTTGCACTTCTACCAAACCACAGACGCACCACAAGGGAAAGGCTATCAGGCATTAGGTCATCAATGTTCCATCTCACCAAAGACAATTGCTAAGTTCATTTGTGAAAAGATACATTGTAATGTGCTTTTTTAGTCCCCCTCCCCCCCCAAAGTTTGTGGGTTTTCTTACGCTTTAATATAGAAAGATAAGATGTAGTTTTTAAAGTACTGGATGTATTCAAAATGCCATGAGATCATGGATTAGCCAAACACACAGATCTTTTGCGTCAGGAAAAACAGGAAAAAGTCACATTGTTGGGCGGATAGATGGGTGGATGGATGGATAGATGGATGGATGCCACTACAGTTGCAATAAGTTAACCCCAAATGAAAATTTGCAGTAATAGTTACCCTGCGTTACGAGGGGAAAATAATAATAAATTACACGTGCTAAGTTTGTTTTAATATATATATATATATACTCATAGGGATTACAGATCACTTGCAGCACGAACAGAATGACCCCAAAGTCACATTCTAGCAGGAAAACAATTCAAAACAAAACAAAACAAAGAGCAATGGAGATTTTGTTCCGCCTTCTCAGTCCTCCAGCACTGGTCCCAGAACGCCGCGGTGCTCCCTCTTGGATCCCGGCCTCAGCCTGGGGTCGGACCTAAGAGAAGGTGAGGTTGGCGGTCAGTTCTCGGATCCGGTTCTCTCGGCTCATCTTCTTGAGTTTCATTCGGCGGTTTTGAAACCAAATCTTGACCTGCCTGTCGGTGAGGTTAACGCTCTTACTGATCTCTAGGCGGCGCTCACGGGTGAGGTACATATTGAACAAGAACTCTTTTTCTAATTCCAGCGTTTGGTGCTTAGTGTAAGGGCACCTCTTCTTTCTGCCACTCTTTGCAGTGAGCCAATTGCTGGTTGGCGTATCAGACTTGATTTCCTCTAACAAAATTAAAGGGAGAAGAAGAAAACAAATCAAGAAAAATATATATATTTTCTCTCTCAGTCTGTTCAAATGTAGCCTTGGGCATGACCCTGCAGGCTGACAGGCCAGGCCGCTTTGGGAAATACTGATATTAAACATTACTCATAAGAGCTGGACCCTGGAAGGGATTTTTAATTGACCAGGTTAAAGCGAACTGTCCTAAGGGACACAATGGAGGCACACTCTTGCCCTCAGTATCCAGGCTTCTCTCTCTCTCTCTCTCAACTTACAGACTTGCACAAAATATCAGTGCAACAGTAAACTTTCCCAAATCTCCCAAGCAACATTCCAACTGGTTCGCTCATAGAGAGGGTCGGGGTGGGCATGGCCATGGCCAAGGCAAGCCTGCGGAGCCATTTCTGCCTGGGGTCTCTCTGGCCACCGCTCCTTCCTCTGCTCTCCCCCACGGGCAATGGAGCCCCCAGTCCGCTTTCAGCTTCACAAGATAACGGAGGATGCTAGCTCACCTTGGCCCTGCTGTGCTCTCCGGGCTGCCTGCATTCTTGTGTCCTCTCAGCCTCTCACAAAAACCTTCCCCTCCAGAAATGCAGCCCCCTCTGGGGCCCACCTCTGGGAAGTGAGTTAGAGGCTCAAAGCAGGCTTCTTTCTCCAAAAGCCAAAGCGTTCTGCTCGGTCTCCTAGCCCTGTCCCAAGGCTGGCCTTGCGGGTGGCCAATGCGGGTCCCACTCTCCGCTTCCCTGCAGTTGTCCCCTTGGCCGATGGATTGCAAAGCCTACCACACTTCCTCCAGACAAAGCCAAGGTTACCCATCCCAGCACGTCTGGCACCCCGGCCCAGGCACTGACTTGCCCCAGTCAGCTCGCGCCCCTCACCGCCGCCTCTAACCCCCGGCAACAAGCTCGCAGGACACGGGCTGCACCCATGTGGCCGCGGGCACGGTGTCCTGGACTGACCGAACGCCGACCGGCCCTGCGCTCCAGGCACCGCCAGGGCTGCCAACCTGAGCTGGAGAAAGGGGACTCTGGGCCGGGTTTACGAGCCGAGCCGCAGTTCTCTTTTGCGCTCTTTTGTTGCCTTTCAGGTCTAGCTCAGGAAAAGAACTACAATTGTGGCCAGCCCTCGCTCTCCGTCCCGGCGCCATCGGCGAGGGGCCAGGACGGGCGGGGAGGGCAGTGGCCATGGGGGTGGGGGAGAGAAAGCGGGACCCTCTCCGGGAGGGCGGGGATCACCCACTCTAGGGCGGCCAAGCAGCACCTGCCGAGTTGGGCGCCGGCTGGCTGCCTGGGCCCCCGGGCGCTCCCTCTCAGCCTGTTCCCGGGCTGCGCGCCCTGCCGGGGGTGGCAATTCTGCTCATACCGACCTTTGCTTTCCTTCTCCTGCACTTCGGGGCTGGACACGGAGACCTCGGCCAGGCAGCTCCTTTCCTCGGCCAAGCCGCCCTTGGCCTCGGGACTCTCCACCTGGGAGACTTTGGCGGGCTCCGGGCCGCCGGCGGGCTCGTTCATCTTCTTCTCCATCTGCAGCTGGGCCGCCGAGAGCTGCGGCTTGGCCGCGCCGCGAGGGTTGAGCTGGAGCATGACAGTGGAGCTGCCTTCGGGGCTATTATTGTACTCTTGGGTTTTCCCGGTGGCGTAGGTCTGACTCAGTCTAAAATATCCAGGGACGGGAACCTCGGGGTTCTCAACGGGACAGGACTCGGGGACCAGCCTCTGGTACGAAGGGACCTCGGCAGAAATGAGTTTGTTGCGCTTATCGGAATACATGCAGCAATTGGATTCTTCCTTAATGTTGGTGGTGAAGGAGCAAGTGGGCACTTGCTGCGTAACAGGTTGCTCTACGCGACAAGATCGGTTCGGGTCTGTCCAACTGTCTACTTGAGGTATATAAGGATGCACATTCATACCCATATTTTGGTGGTTCACTTCTCTTTTGGCCAGAGATGGGAGCAGTCCACAGGTTTGCATTCCATAGGTCCCCATGTCTGCGCTAGGTGGTGGCATGTACATGCTGGCGCTGCTCGAATAAAAACTGTCACTCCTGCAGGCACTGATCAAGGAATCTACTAAAAAAGTATTAGCAGCAGGAGAGCTGTTGGGAAAGGACATTTTGGGGAGGAATTTGAAGAAGAGAGATTGTGTCCTTTGTACGCTGACATCTCTAGGAAAACATTCCCCGTGTAATTGTGGATGCCTCTGCCGACCACATGACAACCAAGCCAATGAGATTTGAAAATGGCCTTGAGCCGCAGCCTCCTCGCGGGTCACGTGCTCTGGAGCCCGGCCGGCCGGCCGCGTAAGCACGGACAACAGCGACATCTACTATGAGTCGGCGATAGTGCGCGCGGAAAACAACCGACCCAGGGCTCGCCGCCCGCCCGCCCGCCGCCTCCCCGGGGCTCGCGCGGCCCTCCAGCCCCACTCGCGGCCTCCGCCCCGATCTCCCCGCTCGGCCAGCGGAAGGAGAGGCTCGTCTGGGGGGCCTTGGAGAGGCCACGCACGGGGAGCGAAGCCGGAGGGCCATGGCGCCAGCCCACTGCAGCAAAACATTCCCCCCTTCCCCGCACACACGCAGGCAGAGCGCCACCGGAGAGGGCCGGGGCCAGGCTGGCAGGGTGGGGGCGAAGGCTGGTTGCTTTAAACCCGGGCAATCGGGGAAGGTGAGTCCAATTCGCGGGGGCCCTGATACTCTCCCACCCCAGGGATACAAAGGAAAAAACCCCTGGCGCAAAAACGGAGGTTAACAGGGGGAGAAGTCCTGGGGACTGGTAGGGAGAAGGGCCGGGAGGGCCGAGAGATCACCAAGCTGGTCGATCCCAGCGTCCAGAGGAGCAGCCCTGCCTGCCCGGCGTTGTCCTCTCCCTCGCTAGCCTGGCTTCAGCCACAAGCGCCCCGGCTGGGTTCCTAACCCTGACCCCTTGGAGGAACCGCGCCCCGACCTCCGAGGGGCCCCGGAGCTTTCAATCAGGGGACAACCCTTCACCGTTGGCTCAGGTTTCCTGAAAGGGTCCCAGCGGCTCTCAGCAGGACAACGAAACCAAGGTCTTCCCTCCCACACAGATAACAGAGAACAGGAAGGAAGGTCTGGAGAAAGAAAAAGGCATTTCAAAGGCAAAAAATGGGTAAAACATGCCCTGGGACGCCAGAAGTTTATGCAAACTGGCTGGCCCAGGCTGGCCGCATAGAGGCAGAGGTGTCTGTCATTGGGTTCTTCTGCAAAGAAAAATATGTTTTCCTTTTATGGATTTTGTAAAAGCATTGGTTTCTGACAAGTGCAAGGTACAAAAGGTTGTGGAATTTATTAATACATATTAAGAAGAATCAGGACGATCAATAAAATTCTCATCTACATTCTTGGGCTACTTGGTAATTTTCTTGCTTCTGAAGGTTTTTAAAGAGTTATACCCGCTGTTGCCACACACGGGAAGATATTTTATTAACAAATCAATCGAGACTTTGTAAAGGATAAGATTAATAGTTAAGATTTAGCATAATGGCATTCGCTTTATGAATTATTGAAAATTATACTATTGATTTTTCCTCTTCACGACTAACCAAGAAGGTCAATTTTTGTTTTAACACAAATCGTCAAATATTAAAAGCTGTACTTTTTTGTCAGAAGTCGACTTTTATAGTTCTGGACGATTCCTAACTAAGATGCTTTGACAAGCTTTGGCTACCTCAGAGAGGAAGGGGGAAGACAGGCAGAATACGTGGGGGGAGGAGAGGGTCGCAGTCCTCTGTTTCCTTTGGCGAGGGAAAGTTATATAAAGGGGATTTGGTCTGGGGTTGTGGTCCAGCTCATTAAAAAACCACCACTACCGCCTCCCTGGAAACCAGGAGTTTTATGAGAAACTTCTCCAACAACTTCCTCCCTGGTTCTCTGGCTGCAGGCTGTGAGAGGCCCTTCGGAAGTCAGGCCTCCAGGCACCAGCAGGGCGCTTTCACCTTGATTCCCAAAGGCTGGCTGTGACAGAGGCCCACCGGAGCAATGCAAGAAGCCCTGCTCCGGCCTGGCCACCCCAATCCTTTGTGGCAATCAAGAGCAGAGAGGGCTGGGGACACTGACAGGGGACCGGCTCTCTGGCTGAGATGGGTGTGCTCCTACTCTCCCCACACTCTTCTGGGCAAGGGCTGGCCTTGGATGACAGGCCCCGAGATTGAACTTGTTGGCCAGTCTGGTGTGCCCCCAGCAGCCCAGATCCTGGAGGGGGGGGGAGCACTTCTCATTAGAACCCCAGTATTCTCAGGGTGGGACAACCTCCATACAAACCTTTCCCAGCAAATCTCCTGACCCCCCTCCCAAAAAGGAATCTCCCTTGGCTTGATGGGGACAGATGCTGGGCACTATTTTTTGGCCTTGGGACTGGTTTCCTTGTCCCCTCTCAGAGTACTCACCCAAACAATAACCCCTTTTTAAAACTCCGCGGTGGCAATGAGACAGACCTTTTAAACCTTTGCGCAGCTGTTCAAATACAACATCATTGTCAGGTTAAAAGCCTGGCGCCTCTCACTGCTGGGCTGCGGGATGCCAGGGAAGACTGGGGTTTAAACATTGCCTTGTGGCAGGGGCGGCTGCTTTTAAGCTGGGCTGGGGGTGAGGGAGTCATGGGGGGGCTAAAAAAAACCCCAAACAAACCAAAAAACCACCCACAACTTTCTATTCTAGTCTGCTAAGGTCCTACCCAGAGCTAACAGCCACTGACCAACGGGTGACTGAAAATGGCTTTGTCACAGCACGGGAGATCAGATTGCGATCTAAAAGCAGGGTGCCCAGGGTTGGACAAAGTGCCCGCTGCCCGTGCGCTTGCTCTTGCTTGCTCGCGGCGGCGCCTGTTCAGCAGCCAAAACCTGAGACACTGTCTCCTCTTTGCACTGCCAGGATAACTGCCGGCAACAAGGATAGCCAGATCTCCCTGAACCGCGAGAAGCAAGGCTGTCCTATCGAATTTTATGCCCGTCCAATGCCATTTCCGAATCTTTATTTAAACATAAAGAAAACATACAGGTTCAAAATAAAGGATCCCAAAGCCGAGCCGGTAGGTCTGCACAGCGCCAGGGCAGACAGACTCTGTCTTCCCAATTTGGGTAAGTTTCCATGTCAACACGCGGTGGCCATAGTCCAAAGTCATGTGTATGTTTTAAAGAGGTCTTCTGTACTCACAGGGGGCCCAAACCCCCCCGTCTATGTCTCAGATATCATTTCAAGTCCAGTCTCACAAAATGCAGTATTAAAATTTCTTTTTCAAATGTCTGTCTTTAGACTATCCTTTCGAGGCCAGAGGCTGCCAATTTTTAAGAGATATTTTATTTTTATCATAAGAAAGATCCATCATAATCGAGATCATGGAAGAGAAAGATCGCTGGGGAGGTTGGAAACTTTGCCTGAGACCTTAAAGCTGAGAGGCAACAAATGGATGGTTGGAAAGCCAGCGCCCTGGAAGTCTCTCCTTCGCTTCTGAGCATTGAAAGTCGCTGCTGTTTCGATCATCTTTAGATCCGCTGGAGCAGTTATCATTAATAATAAATCAATATTGCCCCATAAAGGAGATAAACACCCATCTTTGTACCAGGACACCGCTCTCCCCAGCACAGTTCTTTCCAGGGAAAAATTTAAAGGATGGCTTTCTGGAAATGAGCATTTGTGATCAAGCTGTGGCAGGCGGCCGCACTCTCTGGCCTTTGGAAAGGAGCAGTGGGGTGGTCCTGGCTGAACCGAACCTGGGGGCTCCTGAGGTCACCCTGCATGAGGACCCTAAAGGGGTTGGGAGCTGGAGCACTCTTTAGGGGTTGCTAGTGGGGGGAACACATAAAAAGCCTTTAGGGTGTTCCTTAGGCTCGCGGCGGCGTGTGCCTCCCAGGCAGGGTGAAAAGCGACGAAGGGGCAAATGGAGAGACTGGCCAAGAAACCCCCCCCACCCCCACCCCAGCGCACGGAAGGGATTACGAGGGTCTATGGAGCCAACTCGCTAGGCCAGGAGGGCTCCTCTTTCTGTCTCAGACACAAAAGACTCCGAATTTGGCCTTTCCTCTCCTCTCTAGGGTCTGCGACCTGGGCCCTCGGGAACGGTGGCTACCCTCGGCAGCCGCCCCTCGGCCCAGCTGCCGTCCCGCGGCCGAAAGGAGAGGAACTGCGGGACCGCGGAACAGCCAGGGTCCGCGGGCGGCCAAGGCCAAGGGGCCAAGCCGCCTGAGGAGGAGCTCAAGGACATTTGGGCCAGGGGGTGTTCTCAGGCCACAAAGCCTGCAGCATTTCACAATAGCTAAACTGGGCCTGCTGTCAGACAGGCGGGAGCCGAGATGCCCGAGGGGAGCACCCACGCTGCCGGCCGGCCTCTCCCTAGGGTGCTCGGGCGCCCCAGCCCCGCTCAGCTTGGCGGCGGGGGCGTTGGCCCAGGGCCTAGTCTGGAGCTAGGCTGGGGGCTGAGGGAGCACTCACAATGAACTTCGAGGTGGGGGAAGGGGAGAAACAGAGGCATCACACTCTCTTAGACCCCAAGCAAGGGACATGGGGCTTCGCCCAGGTCGGTGGCCTTCCTAGGGGACACGCGGCAAGAAAACTGCCTCCGATGGCCGCTACCAAAATCAAACTTCTCATGGCCGCTACCAAAAATTAACCCCCAACGCAGGCCAACAGGCAGATCGCAAGAGCGGCCAGGCTTTTGTGAGCCACAAAACCCGTTTGCTTGAAATCTGCTCCCCTTTCCGCAGCCTTGGGGTGCAAACCCATCCCGAGACCGTCTGCTCTCTCCCGCGGCCGCGGCGCCCCAACCCACAACTCTGCGCGCGCCCCCAAATCGCCCCAGGCCCGCCTGGGCTCCCGCGTGCAGAATGAACCCCTTGGTGTCCAACGCGCCTCGATTTCCTTAAAACCGCACTCAGCGAGGATGCCGGAGCCCTCACCTCTCTTAAACAAAAGCCTCGTAATCATCCCAGGCGGCCAGAGATCTCGAAAGGCGACTGCGGCTTTGGGGAGGGGACTCCTAGACTCATATCCATCTATAACTCAAATCCAGAAGAAAACCGATTTCTCCTGCCTTTCGTTAGCTCGCAATAGCCACGGCCAATTTCAAAGTGCTCTCATGTCTCTTTAAAATCTGCCCTTCACACTACCAGGTCAGTTTACTACAAGGTGTTCTTTTCGCAAAGGCTTTAAAAAAAATTTTTTTTTAAGGAAACAACGATTAGATTTCCTATTTCAGGAATCGAGTCGTTCCCTTTTTTCTGTCTTTATACAACTTCCCACAGCCCCTGGCTGCTTAGGAGAAGCAAACAGCGAACACCTTAGCGGCTGCCTATTTCTAACGGACTGAGATCGCCTATTAGAATTCATTATTGCAAAGACAAGGTACCGCGGCCTCCGGGCCAAACGCAGCTTCTGGAACGTGAGTGCGCCCCCGTGTGGCTCTCTAAGGTCCTGCAAACGCGAAATTACAGCTCAAGGGTTCTGCTTGCCTTCAGTATTGGACACTCGCTGACTATGTGTAGACGCAGTTTTAAAAAAAGATAGATGAGGAGAGAAAGAAATAAACCAGTTTTAAGATGCTGTAAGGATCATACTACAAGGGCACTGACATTTTAACGGACGCTCAGAATTCTAAACAAAAGAATCCCCTTCTGAACAAAATTATTCATTGTAGGCTTTGTTTCTATTTCTTTTACCAAAGTCACTTTCAATATACATATAGTTCTCTTTTATATATCTATATCTATATACTTATATGTATATTTCTCTACACACACACAGATCGTTTTCTTTTGTTCCATATCACAGCTAGTGCAATAATTTCTTTGACAGGGTGACATATTACTTTCAAATATAAGGAAGGTTTAAGTTTGAACAGAACCCCTTTTTTCCAATGACTGTTTTTAAACCTATGATTCTTCATCAGAGCAAAAAGAAACGGCTATCTCAGACTCCCCCCAAATACACCCAAAGCATTTCTTAATGGTATTGAAAACATTGCTGGAAAGCATTTAAATCTAATAGGTGTTTTAAGAACAAGTGAATTGCTTTTGGATTATACAAATGTTTGAAGGGAAATTAAGGTTATTGATTCTGAAATTAGGAATTTGCTTAGATTTATGATGAGCCCCAATATGAGTCTGTGTGGTCATGAATGTGTGTGGGTCTGAATGTATGAGTATGTGTGTGTGTGAGAGTGGGTGGCAGCTGAAAATCACAGAAGAACCTTAAGGCGCCTAATTATTCAGAAAGGTTAAAGGTGATGACCTTGACATTTTGGAAGTTCAAAGGCATACACTTATGCACTTATGTTTTTTCCTTCTCCAAAAGAAAAAAAAAAGATCTAGCATTTTGGGGGGTTCATTTGGAAATGCATCCTCTCCCTAAGATGCATGGGGTGCTGTTCATCTTATGGATTTTTTTTACTTTGAGTTTATGAGAAGTTGAAGCGTCATCAGATCCACTTCACCCTTTTCAGAGAAAGAAAAGCCTTTCTCACTCCTCCAGTTTATTGCACACTGCGGAAATCTCTTTTGGGCCCACCAGAAGGTGTATAATATAACCCAATTAAGCTGTTTAGAACTTAGGCTTTTATGGTGTTGTCTAGACAGTTCAAGGTTTTGTAAACAGCCTGGCCTGGCCCCGCAAACAGAAAACGTAGTCCAGCCTTTACCACATTCTTTAACTTGAATCGATAAAGGGGATGAGAAGTGGGTCTGTGGCCCCTGGCTTATTTCTGGGAGGGGGCTTCCCTTCCTGGGTCCAGGCCCAAATGACACCAGCAAAAGAATCAACCTGTCACCACCCACTTCCCCTTGACATCCACTTCCTTTCAGCCAGCCTTTTTTTTTTTTTTTTTAAGTAGGGCTCTCATGTTGATCACTTGTTTTAAGGACCCAGATTTGGATCTCTTTGACAGTTGTTAAGAGAGAATTAGGATTTTCTAACCAGATGGAAAATGTGTTCCTTGTCTCTAGAAATTCCGAGTTCACTTAGGCTGGGAATAGAATTTCTTCTTAGATTCCTGCAGCAGCCTGGCTGGCTCTCACCATCAGTAGGACAGTCCCTGCTAAAGTGAATTTTTAAACCAGTGTAGCTTGGAGGGAGGGATTCCAACCTTTTTTTTCCCCCCTCTAGATTAAAACATTTCCCTCCTTTGGGCTTTTGTTTTGTTTTGTTTGGTGTTGGGGAAAGAGGGCTCTGACTACTGGAATCTCCTAATTGGCCACTGAACTTCTTCAAAGAGGAAAATTCATACAGTGCATTGAAGCTGTAACCTCCATTTTACTAGAAACCATTTATTCACACAAAAAAGACAGTGGCTCATGGCTTGATATGACAGACCATAGGTACATTTCCCATAGTGTAAATAATCTGCATTCATCATCGAAGGAGGTGAAGGCTTCTCTAAGCTCAGAACAAAACACCAGTGCCTTCCAGCCCCGCCGCCTAACTCCTAGCATCCCATTGGCGTCCCAGTGAGGACTGGGAGGGGGAGGGGGAACAACAGCACATTGGCGGTAAAATTGTAAAGGGACGATTGCATTTACCATTTTCCCCATTTTAGGATCCGCTCGGCCAAGTCCCAGGCCTCGTCCGCAGGCTGCAGTTGGTCGCTGGGAGGTCCCGAATTGACCGTGAGAAGGAGTCGGAATCGTGGCTTTCCAGTGAGAAGAGGCGTCAGTAAACCCAAGGACTTTGGGCCTGCGGAGGGCAGGCTGGTGGGGAGGAGAGTGGGGGTCGGTGAGTAGGGGTCGGGGGTCGGGGGTCGCTTCCTGGAGCTCTCAAAATAAGGGGTTTCCAGTGAAATACTGCAGACGGTCTCTGTTCAGTTTCTTTTCTTTCATCCTGCGGTTCTGGAACCAGATTTTGACTTGCCGGTCAGTGAGGTTGAGCATGCGGGAGAGCTGCAGTCTTTTCTCTTTGTTTATGTACACATTAAAGAAAAACTCCCGTTCCAGTTCGCGGATCTGATACTTGGTGTAGGGACAGCGCTTTTTCCGGGACCGCTGGGGGGCCACTGCAAGGCAAAGAGACCCAAGAGGTAAAGGAAACCGTTGTTTGGTCACCCTTGCCCTCCCGCCCGCTGGCTCAGGCCACCCCCAGCGAGTAGGGCCAGGCCCTGGCCCACTGGGGACAGTTCTCAGCCGCCAATGAAAGGCCGTGCCTGCGTCGTGGGGGATGATATATAAGCGAGCCCAGGGGAGAGTGCCGGCTTGGACGCGTATTCATGGCCGGACACACACACACACACACACACACACGCACACGCACGCGGGAGCGCGCGCGCACATACACACACATACACACAGCCAGCCTGGCACCGAGGTGAGGAAGCCGAGGGCGAGGCTGGCTGGGGCAGGAGCCGGGAGAGAGCGGGGCCCGAGCGCCCGGGCATCTGCTGGGCTCCAGCGGCGCGTCAGTCAGCCAGTGGTTTGGATAAAGTCCAGTTCGCCATCAAACTTCCCCCTCCCCTCCAGGGAAGCCCTCGACTCGGGTGTCCCGTTCCCCAACTGGCCAGAAATACCCCCGCCCTCCTCCCTGTGGCGTTGGTTGTGAAGTGGCAGTCCCGACCTCCAGCGGGCCATCCCCTCCCCAAACTGGACACCAACTCTGGGCTGCGATCCCTGTCCCGCTCCACGTCTACCTTAAGCCCACCTAAATTGGCTTCCTATCGTAAACATGCTTTTACTACGGCCCGCGAAACCTTATAGGATGTATAAACCCCTTCGAACGCTTATAAAGTGGCACATAAAACGGCGCAAGCCGAGGGAGGGCCCCGCCGCCGCCCCCGCCCCCC
>NW_022103899.1:1661487-1671959 GCF_000313985.2 Echinops telfairi | reverse complement strand
CCCCTCCTCTTTCCTCCTGAAGGCTGAAGGTCTAGTGAGGCCTTTGTCCTCTCAAGCCAGCCAGGGCAGACGGGAGGAGGGAAGGCGGCACCCTTTCTGGCCTCTACTGGAGACCTGGCTTTGCTGGGGCTGAGGAGAACCCATAACAGGGCCACAGTCCCAGACACTGTCTGGCAGCTCTCGTAAAAGCTGACTGGGAGAAGGATGGGCTGGACGTGTGTGGCCAGGTTGGACGAGTAAGGGAAAGTCATCTGGCAGGACGACGGCTGCGACAGGAAGGACGGCTTGCTGGCGAAGTCCGATGGGGCCACATAGTAGGCGCAGCCCGGCAGGTACATGCTGGCTGCGCTCGGGCTGCACTCGTCAAAGTCGTTCATGGCTGCGCGGCGTGCGCGCCCGCCAGCCCCGGGCCGCTCCCCGCGCCGCCAACCTGAGCCATCGATTGCACAAGAGGCTTGGGCCAGGATCAACTAAGCAAAAATCCCCACCGGGCGCTGACGTGCAATTCATCTTGATTGATTCTGGTGGTAATTGTGTCACGTGACGCCATGGAGAGAAATGTCCTTATATCTATATCAGCGCTCGCCAACACGCCCCGGGACGGCTCTTGGCGCCAGGACGCGCGCGCGCTGGGGGCAGACCTGCCTCCCTCGACCGCCAGCTCTCCCCTGGCTCCTTCGGAGCGGGCTGCGCCGCAGGCCGGTCACCTGCGCGCTGCCGGCGGCTGCCACCGCTGGGCGCATCTGCCACCGCCCGGCCGGGTCGCCCGCCCGCGCCCGCCCGCCTGCGCCGCTTAAGTACGCGGACCGAGGCCGGCGGGGAGGAGGAGGGAGGGGGAGGAAGGAGGAGGAAGGGGGAAGGGAGAGAAGCGGCCAGCGGAGGGGGGAGCCCCAGGCCAGGGCGTAGGGGACTAGGTGTTAGGGTGTGAGGTTCCCACCCCACCCCACACACACACCCCTTCCTGCAGCCGCCCCCACCCCCGCGACGCCGCCACCCTGCCAGCCAGCTCTCTCGCCCGCCCGCCGGGAGCTTGTTGCTTCTCCTCCAAGGGGTGTGATCGCCCGCGCGGGGAGCCCTGATTTACATGTATCTCGGCCTGGCTTGTGGACCGCTTGGTTACTTGGCTCTCTCCTCTCCTGACCCCAGATTCCCGAGAGCGGGCCTCGAAAATCCCACGCCCACCCCCTCCCAGGGACTCCTGGAGCTCGGGCCTCGGAGCCCAGTTGACCCTCCTGCCCTCGCCCTCTGGGTTCCTTCTTTCCGCTCTCGGCCCTTCCCCTCTCTTTCCTTCGGCACCCTTTAGTCTTCCGTCTTTTTCACTAGCCCCTGCCTTCTCTCTCTCTCTCTCTCTTTGTCCTTTCCCACTTTCCTCAGCTCCTTCTTTCCTTCTCTGTCTCCTCAGCCTCTCCTTCATCCAAGCAGTGTGTCACAGTGGGACTATGCCAGTACCTTCTCTCCCCTGGTGCGAAAGGAGGAGGATGCTCACACTGCAGAGCCGCCCTCTGGCCCCAGCCTCCCTGGAGCTGGGCTCTCTGGTGAACAAAAGGATCTGCAGTCCGACTCTCAGGTGCCTGGCTTACTGCTCACCCCCCACCAGACACCAACCACCAGCACTGCCCCCCACCTCGCCCCACCCCCTCCGCTTGCCAACCAGGTCTGGAACCAACTCGCCTCCCATCCAACCCAGTCCTGTGGCGCACATCCCAGACCCCTCTCCCCAGGCGCTTTCGGAGGCTCTGGCCCAACCCAGTCACTGTGGCCCCCACGGCAGGCTCTTGGGCCCAGGGGGAGAGGCTCTCAGCAGCGCCAACTTCCTGGTTCGAGCCCCTGAGCGCGACCAGGCCTAGAGGCTGGCCCTTCCGTACCCCCATCCACTCGCCCCAAGGCCCCTCTGGCCTCAGCGGCCGCCCGCAATCCACTGTCCGATTCCAGGGGTCCAGGCGAGGCCTGGGATCCCGCCTCTGGGAAAACAGGAGCTTTCCAAAGTGGGAGAAAACAAATCAATTTCTCAAAAAGCAGCTTTCCACCCACAAATGCTAGCCCTGAAGGCCTGAGACTGCCCCTCTGGCTCAGGCAATCCCAGCACTGGATCTGGGCCTTAGTCCCACGCCCAGGGTCGACGGCGCTGCGCTGGGGCTAGCTCTGTCCCTGGTCCAGGTCGCCGCAGTGCGGGCGGTGTGCACTCTGCCCACCCAGCTGCCGGAGAGAGAGAAGGAGGATGGTGGGAGCTCGTATCTATTTTCTAGCAGATATTCCCTCTTCCTCTCTCTCTTCCCTCCCTTTTCCCTCCCTCGCCCTCTCCACTCCCTCTCCCTCCTGCTTCCCCCTCAGCCCACTGCGCAAACAGGTCTGCAGCGGCGACTGAAGGCACCCACCAAACCTCCCCCACCTAAAGCAGTGCATCTGTGGGTGCCCCGCTCCCTGCAGCTGGCACCAGACTCTAGCTTACCCCCTCCTCCCCAGCCGGAACCCACCGCACACGGATACGTCTCCCCATCTCCAGTCACCGACTAAGCCTCTTCCCTTCGGGCTGGCGGTCGACGCCCCGGGATCTCGCTCCTAAAATGGCTCCCCGGACACTGCACGCTGACCCTGCGAGCGCTTTGGACCCAGGGCAGCGGCGGCAGGGCCAGCAGGAAGGGGCTTTCTGGGGCCGGGGTGCACACATTGCTGGCACCCTCTCTCTGTTCACGGCGGTAAGGGACAGGGCGTATGCAGTCCGCCGCCCCCAAAGCGGAGCCCGCCGACTGCAAGGGGGGAAATAGGAAGGACGAACCATTCAAGTTCAACGACATGGCGACGGCGGAGACCGCGGGAGCTGTATTTTGGCGACGGAGGGTGCGCCATCTGCAGCCGCGCGTGGGCGTAGAACGAAGGCGACAGTGAGCCCCTTTCCGTGGGTTAGCGGGGACCCTGGCCTCCTCCCTGCACCCCCCCAACCCCGCACAAACCAGGGCGTTCGTTCCCGCGCTGCGGGCGTCGCCCTGAAGCCCCAGCTCTCTCTTTGGTCTTCCACCCTCTCTCCCAACCCCAGGGAGAATCGCAGCCTCTGCACCCGCGCCGCCCCCTCCACATCCTACCGTGAAGAGCCGAACGCTGTGGCCTTGTCCTCCGCCTGCGTGGCCCCACCCGAAACGCAGGGCACGCACCCGCACTCGGCCCTCTGGGTGCAGCCAGCCGCTCGGCGACTGGACGCTTTCCGCGCAGCTCTAGGACGCGATGCGGTATTTTCGAGCCACCCAAGATAAGACACTAACTTGACCTTAACTTTGTCAGGGCGCCCCTAGTATCTGGAGAACGTGAACAGACACTGTCTGGCAGCTCTCGTAAAAGCTGACTGGGAGAAGGATTCTGAGTCATTTCATTTATTGCCACTACAGTTCTGCAAGGAAGCTTTTCCTCTCTGCCAAACTTTAATTATTTATGCTCTTTTAAGAAACGAAAGAAGAGGAAGGGGGGAGGGCACCCAGAGCCAGACCCTTCCCTGTAGACCCTTCGGAATGGGTTCCTCAAGCGAAGCGACAAACCAGGGGAGATCACCTTTGTCCACGGGCGGTTTGGACAGCGCCCTCCCCAGCTTTGAAGGGGGGTTGGTGGTGGACGCAGCTGGGAGAGGCGGGGTGGGGGGACACCCCCACGTAAGCAGACATGAATATTTACAACGGTTCCGGATGGATTTCTCCTGAGTCCACAGGCCTCCTGGAAGCCTCCCCAACTCTCCTCCCTGGTGGGGGTAGGGGAGCCCCTAGACCTTAAAAAAACCCGTCAGCTCTCTGAACTCTCAACCGATTTAATGCCAGACAAGAGTCATTTCCCCCTCCCATCTTTTCCCAAAGGTTGTTTTCTTATCCAACAATCCCGCGTGGATTGCGGCGTTGGAGAACGCTGTGGCCTTTGTGCTGGGAAAAGTTGAGCGCTCAGATTCCCGCAGTATTTCTCGCCAGTGTTTTTTTAGGACGAATGCCTCAGTGGGTCCAAATCTCTCGTCGGGGACCTTGGCTAGCAGAGGAAAGAGGACGTCGCTCTCTTTGGACCTGTGACCTGTGCGGGTCAGGGAAGGAGAACGATTTGGAAAATATTCCTGAGCCCCGGGCGAGCAGACAGACCAGTTTGGACATTTAGAATAATTTGATTCTCAGGGGTGGTGGTGGTGAGGGCCATGGCTATCTCTACCCCTATGCCACCACCACCCCCAGACTCTGGGAAAAGAACGCAGCGCTTTAATGGAATATTGGGGAGAGAAAAAGGCCTCGGAGTGTGTTTTAGGGCCTGCGCCTGAATAAATCTGGGTTCTTAGCCCCTTCCGCAGCCCTTGGACTGAGTTCCAGTGCGGCCTGTCTTTGTTCCGTGGTTGTCCAGAAGGCAATCCAGCCGTGAAGACACAGATTGCAAAGTACCACCTTCTAGATGCACATGCCCAGGTGCGGAAGCCTGGAACCCAGAGGGTCCCTGCAGCCTCCTGCTTCTTGCTCCCCGCCCATTGTATATCGGTATGTAATGACAAGATTTAAAGGCACGATGAAAATATATTTTAAAATTACTCATCAAATTCTCTCCAGAAAAGGGGAATTGGAACGTGGAGCACTGGGTTTCAGAGATGTCGCCATTGTACTCCTCTTGATAGCACCAGGCTTCTCCGACTTCCTTTTAGGAGCCAGTGGGAGAGTTGCAAGGGGGGCAGACCGACCAATGAGGCCCCTGGCCCCCAGGGGTGCAGAGCCCATCATCATTTCCAAGGAAGCAGCATGGTGTGCTGGGCCCAGTGCCAGAATGGATGATTTCCACAGGACTACCACCTCAAAATTCAGTGGGGAGAGAGGTTTGGTTTTGCCTGTCTGAGGAACTTAGAATTGTAGCAGTCACCCTCAGGCAACAATGATCGAGTAGTTTGGGAATTTAAGGCCAAGTGCAGAAGCCCAGTGTCCTCATAGGGTGAGAGGCTTAGTCCTTTACACCTGCTGGTGCCACCCCATCCCCACTTTGGATGTTTCCTATGCATTTTGCTCCTAGGCTTTTATACACCATTTCCTGATGGCCTCGGAGGCCATTTTCTTCTTGAAGGAACAGTCAGCCTCTCCCACCCCTCTTCACTGAAACATCAAGCAGAAAATAAAAAGGAATTCGGTGTCCTGAAACACATTAGGAGGGACTGGGAAGCTGTTTGAACATCGACAGCAGCTCCCTCACAGAGTAACTGGACACCGGGTGTTTATTTCTGATGAAAATATTTCTAGCTGTCTGCTATACACAGGTGATTGTTGTTGTTTTAAATCAAAACAAAAATAAAACATGCACAAGAACAACTAGAGAACGGAGAAATGCAATTAAACAGTCCCCTGAAGTCAGTGGGCTGGGGCTCATGGGTCCCTGTGAGACAATCTCAGTTTGCTGCTCTGGGTGTGGTGAGGTGGGGGCCCAGGAATAGAAACCATTAGACTTTGGGAAGGAATCCGGAATCCTCGGGCTTTTGTGAGGCTCTAGTTGGGGGTTGGGGGTGCTGTTTTGCAGAAGGGGAAGGAGATGAAACAGGGACAGTGGCCAGACCCTGAGAACCCCTTGGTGTGGGAAACACCGCAGCACACCCAGAACAAACCTTGCTGCCAGCCTCCACAGGGTCAGCCTGACAGGGTCTGAGGCAAGTAGGCTCTGCAGAGGTCAAGCTTTCTTTAGCCTTGGAGAGGGGAGGTGGCCTGGCCTCTGGTAGAGGTGGTTAACTGGTGGTTGAGAAGGTTGGGGGACATGGGAACTTCTGGTCCTCTGCCTGGTCAAGAACAGCCAGGAGAGGGCTTTGACTCTGAGGGGCCTCCTCTCTGCTTCTTGAATAGTCAAGCTCTCCCATCTGTCCCAGTGGTGAGATATTAAGGTAATTCCCGAAAGTTATGTCCACACCTCTCCCCAGTGGGCCTGGAAAGCCATATTTAGAGTCAGAGTGGAAGACCCCTCCTCCCTCTCAGTCCCACTTCCTCCTCCATCTCTTCCCCTCCTCCCTGTGTGGTTGGGCCTCCTGGCAGCTGCCCTCACCTTTGACCGGGGCAGTGCTGCTAGCCAGGGTCCAGTTACAGGGAGCAGAGGCTAGCCTGGGCACCGGTGGGTAGAATAAGGTTTTGTCAGACATGTCTAGAGATTACCTGCTCCCTTGTTGGTGTCCCCCCCCCCCAGGGATGAAGTCCCCAGCCACTCCACCTAGCTGGCAGGGGTCAGACCAGCCTGCCTGTGGAGGTAACTACGACTTTGTCTGGCCACTCCTCCCCTCCTCTTTCCTCCTGAAGGCTGAAGGTCTAGTGAGGCCTTTGTCCTCTCAAGCCAGCCAGGGCAGACGGGAGGAGGGAAGGCGGCACCCTTTCTGGCCTCTACTGGAGACCTGGCTTTGCTGGGGCTGAGGAGAACCCATAACAGGGCCACAGTCCTTTCTACTTGGTCTGGAAGCAGGCCCCATTCCCTTCCACTTTTGAGCCCTAGATAGGTACCTGCGAAAAGCAAAACAGGCTGCAAATGGGAGGAAGGGAGACTAGAGCAGTCTAAACCTAGAAAAAGCCAAGTACAAGGTACAGAGCATGAACCCCAGAGCACCCCCCACCCCACCCACTGCTCAAAGCCAGTACAGATGACCACTGGTTCCCATGCAGAACCTCAAGGTCAAGGTTGAGCTTTTACTCCTGACCGGCTCTTGGTCACCTCTCAGCTAGAGGGAAAAGAGAGGAGACCCCGATGATGGCCGCTGGCCTGGAGACCTTTCCTCTAAATAGTGGTGCAGCCCCAGCAGAGAAAGAGCCGCGGAAAAGCCCCTCGCTGTCTCCTTCCCGCACCGGGCCTGCGGCCCGAGTGGAGTGTCAGGACTGCAGGGCGACTAGTAGAGCGCCAGCGCCTGCTCGCGCAGCACCACGCGCTTCTTCTTCATCCGCCGATTTTGGAACCAGATTTTGACCTGCTGGTCACTGAGGTTCAGCCTGTTGGACAACTCTTTGCGCTTCTGCCGGTTGATGAACTCGTTGAGGAGGAATTCATTCTCCAGCTCGGCGATCTGCTGCTTGGTGTAGGGCTTCCGCTTCTTGCGGGCCCTCCCCGGGGCCGCCCCCCACAGCAGGCCTGCAACACAGCCCCCAGAGCGCGCGTCAGGCTGGCGCTCTCCAGGCTGCCTGCCTACCCCCCACCCCCACCCCCGCCCAGGCTCCATCCCTCACGCGCTCTACCCCGACTCCCACCTCCCTGCCCGGCCCAGGGAACGTGGCCACCATTTACCGTCGGACAGCGAAGGTCTCAGGCAAGAGGCGACGCCGGCCGCCTGCACTGTCATGTTCAAGTTGAGCGGACCCTTGGCGTCATCCTTGAAACTGGAGGCGTCGCAGGGGCTCCCCTCTAGCAAGGCCGCAGAGCCTGCCGCTGTGCGGCCCACACACGCGTAGTCGTACTTTGCCGCTTTGAGGGCAGCGACCCCGGAGGTCAGACTAGACTCCGGGATGACGGGCGGCCGCCCCCGGCCTCGGTCCTCAGGCCCAGTGGCCGCATCAGGCATATAGTACTTGGCCTGCTCTTCCGGTCCGTCCTTGGCGCCCAGGGGCTGGAGGCTCAGGGGCCCGGAGCCGGTCAAGTAAGGCTGTGAGAAGCCGCCGAAGGCCGTGGCGCTGGCGGGCTGCGTGGGGGCGCAGGAGGCGGGCGCGGGGGTCCAGGGCAGTGCGCCGCGCGGGTAGGAGATGGGGGGAAGCGCTGCCAACTGGCCGCCATTGGGCCGCAGGTTGGAGAAGTAGAAGGAGTCTGGCGACTGCAGATTCAGAAGCGAACCCACATAGCCCGCTCTGTAGAGACTGCGCTCACACATCTCCAACAAAGGCTTCGGCTACGCTCGCAGCAGTATTTAGTTACAACCGGGAATAAGAGGACAGGCTCAGACGATTGGACAAAACTTTGCTTGCAGGTTCTTCAAAGCCGGTCATTTCAGCACCGCCTACATCCCCCGACCCGTTTCCCCCCCTTCAGGGTATTATGATAACACCCGCAATATTCGAGAGCGCACGGCGAGACTGGCCAGCAGAGTCAGAGCTCGCTGAGCGAAGGCTAAGACTTCTGGGCCGGCCTCAAGAGCTGGGAGTACCGGGCGGAGGGCGCCTTTGCTCAGCTGTCCCGTGGGACCCTTCGGGGTCGTGATTGGCTTTGCGCTCCCATTTCCCGCGGGCCCCGGGGCCCCCCGGCTAGTTTCCTGTGCCTTTACGTTGTGGCCAATGCCTTTTCCCAGTAATGCATGCCCCTCAGGCTTCTCCTGGACGGCCCCAGCCCTATCTTGAGCAATGTAATTTCTAACTCCATCCCCACCTTCCATAGACGCTCCCTGGAGTGACGCCGGCAAGGGGAGTTAGCAGCGAAATCCAGCGCAAGGGAGGCTTGTTGAAAGCAGAGAAAGGGCGCGCCAACTGGGCCCAAACTTTGCACCCAGGAAGGGAGGCTTGACGACACTCGGGCGTGCATCCTCATGGCGGGGGCCTTTACTCCTAGGGTAGTCGCTGTCCAGGTCCGTGGAGAATGCTGGTCAGGGGGCTGGGCAACTCGATTTGCCAGCAGTGATCAAAGGCACATTTCTTATAGCTGCAGGGAATCACCTTGAAGACTACCCCCTGCAGAACCGAACTCCAAGGTGTCCATCCGACCGGAGGCGGGCAGAGCAAGGCAGGACGAATTCCCTCCAGGCGATGGTAAGGGCGGAAGAGCTGGGGCGCACCGGGGCAGTTGGCTAGCAGCATTCTTGCATCCTGGACCTCTAGAGGTGCGGACCACTGGCAGGTTCGCTGATCCTGGGAATAGAGAGGCGGGCGGAACAGCGCTCTCTTCCGGGGCAACCGCTGGAAGCGACGCGCGCATCCCTAGCCGCAGGCCGCCGGGGCGGGTCTGGCCCTAGGGCTGGGGGGGCCCTCCCCTCCAGCCCCCAGACCTCCAGCGACCCTGTGACAGGCGCCCGCCCCAGCCGGCAGCCCGCCCAGCGGCTCCCAAGCCAAGCTGGAATTGGTTACAGCCGCCAGCTCAGCACAGACCACACAGGCGCCGCCGGAGGGCAAGGCTGACCACCGCGCAGAGACTTTATTGTGTGAGTTATGGCGACCAATTGGTCGGCTCTGGGGAACGCAATCGACTTCTTCCTCCCGCTCTAGGGCAGAGGGAGGGGGAGTGGGGTGGGCAAGGCTGGGACTCTGGAAGGCTCCCCACTCATTTCCTTAAGAGCTCAATTTAGAGATAAGCTCCGGTTCAGAGGGCCTTGCACAGGGTAGTAGGCACAAGCTGCCATCCAGTACTCTGGGACTTCGAGGACTCAGGTCCCAGGTTCTGACACCGTTTTTTGCGGGGAGCCCTCCCTGTTCTCAAGGTACTGTAGCCTCATCAACCGCTAGAGCTCCATTTGTAACCGGCTTGCTGTCTCGGTTCGTGCAGCTCAGAGCACACTGGTTCTCAGCCTCTCCAAGTCTAGGAGAGTCTACTGGGACCCTGGAGCAGCCTCACAGACGCAATTGGCCTCCTGGACCTAAAGACGGAAAGGAACTAAATGAGAGAAAAGACCAGAACAGCTATCCTGCCTCCATAGCTTCTTAGCCTCAAACAGACCCCAGCCAGCCCGTACTATCGCCTGGACTTATGACTTTCGAGGTCCCCCAGGCAAGGTCGGATGGTTGGAGCGGGGCGCAGGGGACTTTCAGACAGCGGGGAGGGGCCTTGGAAGTCTTGACTGAGGAGAAAAGGAAAGAGAAATTGGACGCGGAGCTAAAAGGCGAGCTCCGTCAATACCGCCGACTGCCCAGGAGATGGCGAGCGCGCTCCACGCCTGGCAGGCGCCGCCACACGGTCAAGATCAACAGTGAAGGGCGGCGCAGCCAGCCTGGGGTCGCCTACCCCCGCGCTGTCACGGACCGCTGCCAGGCGCGCCAGAGAGGCTCAGAAAGCCGGAGATCGTGACCGCAAAACTGACGCGGGACGCGGTACCAAAGGAACCCAGCGGACTGCCGAGGTCGGGCGAGCGTCGCTCCTGCCCCATTGTTTGGATGCGGGTCCCACCGCCAACGCCACTTTCAGCTCTTGCATCGCTGGTACGGCGCAGGCCTCAGTCCCCCCACGGGCGGTGCACAAAACCTGCCGGGCCTCTGAGATGTTCCTCCCGCCGCCGATGGATCTGAACCCGAAGGCCAGGCTCAGTTCCCTCCCGCTCCGGGGCACCCCTGGAAGTCTCCCTTCCAGCTCCCAGCTGCTCACCCGGAATTTGCTCTCCGCAATCCGGAATTTAAAAAGAAACCATATAACAGCGAAATCTTCAGCTGTTACTGATTATTTAGCCTTTCATTCAAATTTCACCGGAGAGCTTTTGAGCGCCGTTTTAATCGCCAGCAAACCTCCCCATTTCTCTAAAGCGGAGGGAATCTGATGCACACACCACAGATGAAAGGAAAGCCCTTAGGCAACCCCTCCCCCTAAGAAATATACCTGGAAATGGAGTGCCC
>NW_022103899.1:1657749-1661387 GCF_000313985.2 Echinops telfairi | reverse complement strand
GGGGGAGGGAGGGAAAACAAGCCGATTCTCCCGGAAAACAATCCTTTGTGGAAAAAGTCGGGGAAATGGTTGGTGCTCCTTCCCCAGACTACAAGATTGGACACGGGGTGGCCCCATTACCAGGGGTTACGGCACCCCTTTCCCTCCCCCAGAGATAGAATCGCGGTCACATTGCTTTCCCTTCTTCTTTCCTTAATTAAGACGGAGCTGGCTGCCCTGCAGAGGGCTCTAAGACATGAAAGAAATCAAGCTGAGTCAGAGAAAACGAAAGTAGCTCCCAGGCCTTGGGTCTGTGCTGCTTTCTCTCACAGAACCCGAAGGAAGCCTGCCTGCCTGCCTGGGAAGTTTACAGATGTGCGATGGTTTCAAGTTTTTATTTCACTTACACATCATCAAGTTAGCCACCGCTAATTAATTGAGCCAGGCGCTAACAAAGGCGACGGGCTCCCTCGTTCCTCAGCGGCCATTTCCCTGAATAGCAAGAAAAGCCTCAAAGAGAAAAGTTCGTTCGTAGAACCTAAGAACTGCTTCTAGAGGCTTAGGGTATATAAGGAGGCTTTTGGTCATTAATTCTTGCTTGGTACAGAGTGCTCAGAGAAAGTGAGAATGGCTAAGCTCGAAAGTTTTTTTTTTCTTTTAGGATCGCCAAATATGGATATGTCTAATTTCAGAATCTTCCTGGCACGAATATTTATTAACAGCCTTTCTAGGTTGAAAATGTCCAAGAAAGCAAATTTTCCTATATCCAGCACACACAGACCATTGATGTGAAAATAAAACTATTTTAATAAATTGATAACAATGAAAGGTAAGTAAAATTTTATTATTTTTTTGTACTGCTGTTTTTTAAATCACTTTAAACACCACAAATTATACCTTCATTTAAAAACACTCCTACTTAGGTTAAAGCCACATAGAAAGGGAACAGAGTGACTTAAGTGAGGGCTTGGAGGGTTCCGAGACCAGACTCCTGTTGCGTTTCCTTCATCTGTAGAAAACATAATCATATCCCACACACCAAGATTTTACAATAAATAAGAATAGAGAAGGGGTAAAGAGAGAAAAGAAATGTCTAAAGACACAGAGGAGATAGGAGAGTTCTGTTTATTTGCATCTCCCTAGGAGGAAAATGTGATTTTTTAAATGCCTGAAGCTCTACCTTGGTATTCCAGGTCACAGGCATTACATTTACAAAAATAAACTCTTGGTTGTATAAATATGCAGCACTTAAAAAGTAATTGTGTATTGTCACTTTCAGAAATATCTTCCTTCTCTCTCTTTCTCTCTCTCCTTCTTGGACCTTAGCACTCCAAAACCTTTTCATTTTTTGTTAGAAGCTTTGAAGCTCCACCTGAGGCCCTGATGAATGTTTTCAAAGTTCTTAACCAGTTTCTGGAAAAAAACGATCTCACCCTTGGCCACATTGCTGCAACCTTTCCTGGGGGACTGAGCTCCCACAGACCCCAAGGAAAGGGGGGCTATTTATATGAGTCGGGGGTTGTTCTGCTACTTGCAGCCATTTACATGTCTGCATCTAAAGCAGAAGAAAATGAAGGTGCCTACAAGGAGGCATCTCATCATTTTCAAATGAAAGAGTAGACAGAGCCAGGTGGTTTAGAACCAAGACAGCTACGACAGCCCACGAAAGACCTAAAGTTAGAAAGATTGTCTTCAGTCCAACATCAAGCCTGTTTAGTAAGGTAGCTGCTTTTAGTCATCCCAGTACCTTCAACCTCTGCTTTTAGGGTTTGCTCTGTGACCCCAGAGCACACAGCCTGCCCAGGGCTGTTTCCACTTGCCTCAGGGGGACTGCTGAGAGCTAATGATTCAATTACCCAATTACAGGATATGAATGACTGCAAATTGTTCTGCCCTAGTGGATTATGAAGATAATCAGTGCTGGAAACAGATGTAGAAAGTGATTTTTTAAAATGAAATCCTAAAATCTGAACAGCACTTCTGAAATTCATTTGGGAGGATTATTTTAAAAAGACATCGAGTCCCTTATACTGGCCTAGAGGGAGAAACAGAATATTTTAAATGTCACAAAAATAAACCTAGACAAGATCAAAACCAAAATAAACAAGTAAGAAACAGAACTACAAATTCAGGTTGGGTAGCAAAAGAATTTGGAGCCAGATACAGAATGGAGAGGAAAAACAAACAAAAAACAAAAAAATCATTCACAAAAATTGCCATCATTGTCAGGGGCTTGGGAATTAAATACATATTCAAGTCTTTCAAAAGGTCTTTTGGTGAGAACTGAAGACGTTAAGACTCTCCGTGGCCAACCTGGCCCACATCAGGAGACGGTGTCTTTGAGTTTGGAGACGATTTTCTTATCCTTCACTCTTCGGTTCTGAAACCAAATGGTCACTTGTCTCTCAGATAGATTCGTGGCAGCTGAGATTCGCCGCCGCTTGTCCTTGTTAATGAACTTGTTAATGGCGTACTCATTCTCCAGTTCTTTGAGCTGCAGTTTGGTGTAGGGCACCCTTTTTTTCCTCCCCCGGCGGTAGACACACATGTCCGGCTGATTTAGGGCCACATCCCCTGGTGTAAATAACAGCACGAGAAAAGTTAGGGTGGGAGTTCTGCAGTGAATTATGAAAGCCAGGCTGTTTACACTTTATTATTATTATTTACACACTGTTTACATGTTATTAAAGAAAGATGATTTGCATTTCAAAGTAAAGTCAAGTAGTATGTATTATCATAGTTTCTGAAAGCAGCATTGGGCCTTGTAACAGCTCTGCATAGCTTTATAAAGTGGCTCGTAGGTTCATTGCACAGTCCTGCACAACACACTGAAACACAAAACACCTAGGCCTTTCACTCGAGCTTAGACTTCTGGTGTCCCTGTGCTTTGCAGCTTGTGGGCTCTAAGGAAATTTAGTAGCAGTCTGGAGCAGTCATGCACTAGATAAGTGGGGGCCTACATCAGCAACACCTTAGGAAAGAGGTGCCTCCTTCCTGTCGGGAGGAAGAGGGCAGAGAATAGAACATGCAAGCGCTCTCAACTCTAGGGGGTAAATATACACATGAAGGAAGGAAGGAAATCCTGTGAGCAAGATGAAATCGAAGGAGAAATCCACAGACTTCATACAAGCGGGACCAAATCTGTTCCAGTGGGTTAAAGGCCTGGTCAGCTGTGGACAGACACTCACACCTACTCCCAAGTAGGGGCTTTCTTTCCCTCGCCTCCTCTCCCTCCCCGCCGCTCCATTTTTTGGCCTCCTTTGCCCCTACCTGGAAAGGATGATTTCCAAAAGTGAGAGCCCTGCGGCTGATCCTTGGCGCAGTACACCTGGCTGTTCCACCCGTTGGCCAGCGTCCAGGACTGGTAGCCCTCCATAGAGATGTACGCCTCGTGTCTAGGCTCCCCGGAGCCGAAGGTGGACACCATGTCGATGTAGCCCGGCACATGCTGGTAGGGGCTCGTGTAGCCCTGGTAGAAGGACACTTCCTTGGCGCGCGCTGGCACCTCGTTGGCCGGTACGCTGCTGCTGGCCAGGCCGGACACGTCCATGTACTTCTCCACCGGGAAGCCTCCGAGCGAGGCGTGCGGCGACGACTTGAGGGCATTCTGCTGTAAGCCCACGCCGTGCGACATGCGGCAGCTGTAGTAGCCGTTGCCG
>NW_022103899.1:1650987-1656538 GCF_000313985.2 Echinops telfairi | reverse complement strand
CACACACACACACACACACACACACACACACACACACACACACATGCCGCCCTCCTGGAAAATGTCCACGAAGCGTCCTTGTCTTCCACAGCTGAGACTTAAAGTCAATCAAGCTGAGGAAAGACCCGGTCCTTGCTACCGGGACCCTTGACCATCTACCCTACGGAGAAAAGTCCAGGGATGCCTGGCCCACCTAGATGTCTGCCTCCTGAGCTGGTCTCCGTGGTCCCAGCGCTCTCACCCCTAGTCCGGGAAACACCCTTCAAAGAGCACCCACGCTGCCACCAGCTTGCCCGCAGCCAAGCTTCTCTGCCTTCCCTGCAGCCGACCAGCCTCTTACATGTTGCAGCCATCGCTCACTGCCAGTCGTTACTCACACCAATTAATTGGAAACTTCACTTTTCCAGGGCTTTTGTTTCACTTTCTTTTCCAAGCTGCTAACTGTAGAGAGCAGAGAGGGGCAAATTAAAAAGGTGCTTGTCACCAGCAAATTCAGAGCTTGGAAAGGTGCAGCCCACAGCAGCCTCCTTTTATTTCCAGGCTGCCCAGGAGGTTCTGGGCAGCTGTGACCTGGCTAGGCCCCATTTGAAGGAATCTGTTGCCAGGGAGACAGGGACCACAGCTCAGTCACAGCTCCAGCCCTCTGCTTCTGATCTTAGCCATTAATGGGTGCTTGATGTGACCATAAGAACCCCTCAGTCTGAGCAACCCTAGAGCTGATGAGAGGAGGGTGCTGGTTCTTAGAGTGAGCCCGTTTGGTACTCTGGCATCAACCATCCAAGCCAGCCCATCTCCAAGAAAATTGCTCCCCTGAGCCTGTGATTGGTGAAGCCAACTTGTCACCCAGGCAAGCTGTTTACAGATTCAATACAGGCTCTGACTGGGGTAAGAGACCCAGGGAAGTTCTCCTGGGCTGGTTTTGTAAGGTGGGTTGCCAGTGGTGGGAATATCAATGGGCCCCAAACATTCGGTACCCATAAAAAGGACATTTGATGGTGGTGATGGTGCCCGAGGAAGAAAAGGCAAGAGAACTTGACTTTTAAAAAAATCCCTAGACATGGTCCTGATTGCATTCACGTTAGAAGGGACTTGAGCATTTGCTGAGAGTCATATGGATGAGAAGTTTGCAAATGTGCCTTTGTCTACTTGGGAGAAGGTGAAAGTTAGTAACAGCAGTTCAGGACATGAAGGGAAAGCCAATCTGGACCAGGTGATGTGAAAGTTGACTGCAAGTTTTAGACTGGGACTTCTTCCATAAAGTTTGGTGCCAAAACTAACCATGAGATGCCACTTTGAAATGCTTTAATTTCCCGTTGTCTCCCTTTAGTGTTCTCTGAGAAGGAAAGTATATATATTTTTTGTTTGTTTTGTATTTAAAAGCAAACTTTCCTGTGATTTCAAAAATATTTAAAAGGCATAACTAAAGTCAGTGAACACCCACTTTCCTAAAACTAAATGTTCCTGTGGTTTTGTGTGCTGGGCTTTCTGTTCCATATTCTGTCTGATAAACATATCTTAATAGTGGACTCAAAACCCAACCAAATTCACTGCCTGGGAGTCAATTCCGATTCAGTGACCCTATAGGATCGGGTAGAATGTCTCTGTGGGTTTCTGAGACTGTAACTCTTTACAGGAGTAGAACACCTCAGTTTTCTCCCCAACAGCAGATAAATGGTAAAAAAAAAATGATGAAAGTGAAATTAAGATGGAGAACAAACCTTGTCAAGATTTGCTGATTTTAGGTAGCTGTCAGTTTTGGTTTAATTTTCCACACAGCAAATTACATTGTGCAGGACTAGGTGGTGGGGCGTTGTCAATTCAAATGAAGGTTCTTGTTGGGAAAAGCTTTCTCAACTGTAGCCAGGCCTCCAACTTCCCCATGGGACTACAAAGTATCTCTGCCCACTCAGACCTTTCAGAGACAGGGCAAGTTTTGAACAATAATGAGCTTTACCACTTGCTATCTAGCCCAGAAACACAAAATCTGCTCCAGGGCAGTTAAAACGGAAGGGTGCTCTGAAAGGACTCTGTGGGGATCTCTAGCCAGCACCCCAAGGTAGTTGCTGCTATGGGATCATAGGCAAAGGTGGGTTGTTTGGTTTATGAACTGAGGAGAGGTGGAGATAGATCGGTTTCCGCCGAGTGTGGTGGGTATAGTAGGGGATTTTGAGGCTGTCTTTGCTGAAATGTTTCCTTTAGATTATATACCTGGTATCAGAACTCATTTCAGGATTCTTTCTCTGTAGCTGGCTAGGCTGGGGGTATTTTAGGTTTAACAAAACCTCTTTGTTAAATGAAAATCCTTTGCAACCAGAGATAGCTCCAAACCCTGAAGTGTTAGTCTGTGAAACCAGTTTTGCCACCATTCCTGATTTGGGTGAGAAACACTGGTGGCATTTCCTTGTCCCAAAGTCCCACCTTGCTAGATAGAGCAAGTGAGGTCGGCTCCGTCATTTTTTCACGTCAACTTGTCCCCGTCCCTCTCCAAGCTTACCCAATTTATGGATCCACCCTGCTCAGGAAATCACATTCTCTCTACTCCAACCCCCTGTAGATAATCTTTGAAATCACTTCCCTGTTTGGTGCAGGCTTTGGAATGTATTTAGTGGAGAGAATCAAAGCGCCCAGCCCATTAGCAGTGAGCTCAGTTGGTGGCATTAGGACTCTTAGAGATTCCTTTGAAATGGATTTAATTGATGGGCACCACCAGGAAGAGCAAGGCACCCTCATACCGCACTTGGAGGAAGTACAGGAGTGAGGGCAAGAATAAAGTCCTAATTCCAAGGTAGCCCTGAGACACCCAAAGGAGCTGGCCAGGTCATTGGCCACCACCAGCTCTGGGTCCTGCTACCCCTGGAGTGATTTTTTCCCTCTCTCAGAAATACCAGGTTGATTTTCAAGCCAACTAGACCCCTTTAGGTGATAAAAAGCATCAAAATCTGGGGTGGAGAGGGGCGGCCCCTAGGAAAGGCCAGATTGCTCAGCTCGGCTCACTCTCTCTCTGCGATGTGTTCAGTTTGGGTTGAGCCACACAGTGAACCCAAAACCACCCCGCAATTGAGTCCACTCGGATGCCCGCCACGCGCCAGGACAGAATTAAACTGCCCCATCGTGTTCCCAAGGCGGTAAATCCTGAGGAAGCCCCTGGCTGGCGCCTTCGAAGCACTGACTCTGCTGTGAAAAGCCGAGCGCTTTAAACGCTGCACCCCCGAGCGCCTGACCAGTAGGTTTTAGCATGGTTAAATGAAAATCGTTTACAATAACAGGAACAGCATCAACAAAAACCTCTCCAAACTCGAAAGTTACTGGGTGAGACCAGTTTTGCCTCCCTCAGGGCACCAAGCGCTCTTCAGGGATACTGAGAACTCCTCTAGCCCCGAGGGAGGTAAACCAGTCTCCTATTGCCCCCCTCAGGGCAGGGCCCCCCCCTGCCCAGTGCCTGCCGGGACGGTGGGGCTAGCGCTCAGGGACTGGGCAGCTCCTTGTTTTTTCGGAAAACCATAGCTGGGACCACAAGCAGTTTACAGCTGTTTTGCGTACTTCTCAAGGTGTGGAGCTGCCTTTGGAATACACTTTTCTGAGAACATTTTGTAGTCCAGGGCACCTGGAGTCCCAGGGGATAAAGGACAATACGTCAGGCGGTCTCTCCATTATCTGTTGGGGATCCATTTCGTGGTCACATGCGGGCCTGAGGGATGAAGCGTAGGAAAATGCCCCCCGAAGGAGAGCTGGGGGTGGGGCTCGAGGAGGGTCCGGCTGGTCGCGAGGCCGCGTCTCCGGACCGGCAGCCCGCAGTTCCCCAAGCTGGCACTAGATGTCCCTGCAAGTCTTCCTGCCGCGTGCTGAGGGCGCAGGAGTTCCGTGCAGGCTCGGGCCTGGGCTGTCTCAGAATCCAGGGGGGCAGAGCCAGCTGTTCAGACTGGCCAGTCCCGGGTGGGACGCAGAATTTTAGGAAGAAGGTAGAAGAGAGGCAGAGGCAGCCAGAGAGCCCCAGACTGGACAGACGTGGCTGGCGGAGGGAGGGATGGTAGCATAAAGTCACCAGTGGGAAGCCAGCCTTGGAATCACTTAAAAAACAGCGTCTTCCTTTATACACCAAAACTTCCAGGCACAGGGCCACATTTAGTCTAATGAAGATGTGCCCAAAGCTGGAAGCCCAGGCTGTGTAACCCTCCAGCTCTCATCTCAGCAGGCAAGCACGTGGGTCCCACTTTGTGGCCCTGGGCAATCGGGTCTGGGGGCCTCCTGCGGAAGAGGGACGTCAGGCCCAGGTGGCAGCTGGGCTCTGCGAAGCCTGGGTTTCACCGGTGCCATTTCCCTCAGGCAGCTGGGGACAGATTTTATTACCTGAAGTCGCAGGCCAACAGTGTTTACCACTTCACCACGGAGGACCCGCTGCTGGTTGAGAAATAAATATTTAGTCTGGAGGCCTAACAAAAAAAGAAAATTAGGTTTCTTTCATGTCATCCCATCAAAAAAAGGCTGTTCAGCCCATACGAAGTAAGTTCCCCTCTCCCGCCCCTCCAACTAGGCATCTTAAAAATTCCTGCCAAACCGCGTGTCCGCCAGGTCGGATTCCCTTGTTCTTGGTTTATTGCGTGGGCCCTGTATCTTCTCTGGGTAGAAGGCTTTGTTGTCTAAAATCCGGGGACATTGGCAGGTCCTGTCCCATCCTGGACACTCTGGAGGAGGGGCCAGCTTTGGGCTTTTCATCCCGAACAATGCTCCTCTATTCACCGCCCTCCACGCAGACTGGGGACTTTCAAAGTGGGCCTGTCTTCAAAGAAGACACTCGCAGAATGAGAAAATCAACCCCAAAGGGCGCCCAGAGTGTTAGCTTCTTCACCAGTGTGATAGTACCTGAGAGGTAAGTTTGGAGCAGGCCCCGTTGGCCTGCTCCGTCCTCCTCTTGGAAAAATGAATGGGAACTGTTAACTATCGGAAGCATTGCCTTGAGCTTTGGAGATCATGTGCGTAAAACTTGCCGAGACTTGCGCAGTAAGCTGTATCTATGTTAGCCGAAGTGACTCCCAATGATGGTTGTGGGCTCTAAATACATGAAGGGTCATTAAACATGGCTCGGAATGTCCACTGTGCCCCATGTAACATAGTGTAGCAGGGAAAGGATACCTGTTTATTTACTGAGTCGTTTTCTCGACCAAGTCTCGAATGTACTTTTTGGAATGAACCTGCTAGTGTACGTAATGTTAGTGTGAGTTAAAAGCTGCAAAATAGTTTCAAAACCACTAATGAATGAAGATGTCATTGAGTAATGGCGTTTTCCCTTCTCAACAGACTGGGATTTCGGTCTGGTTTGGCGCAGGCCCCAGGGACTGGGGGCGCAGGGTCTCAGAGGACAGGGGGGAGGGACTGGGGAATTGCAAACCCAGGGACCGAGTAAGAGGTCGCCCTCACCATCCTCGCCCGGGTGACTGTTTCAGCGCTTGAAAAGCATCGCACAGTCGCCACAACCGTGAGTAAAACAGACGGGGGCGCCAAACGACAGCAATAAAGGCCTCCGCAGACTTCCGCCCAGGCCGCACCTCGGTCG
>NW_022103899.1:1647957-1650325 GCF_000313985.2 Echinops telfairi | reverse complement strand
TATATATATATATATATGCTGATACTTCACACCTGGTCTCCCCTTACATTCCTGATGCGTCCCCAACGGGTCCAAGGTTAAAAGGAATGTGCCAACCGAGCACTGGGCAGAGAGTCTCCAGGCTTGCCCCCAACGAACTCTGATGATCTGGGTGTGGCGGGAGGTGGAGTGAGGGGGCGCCCGGGCCGGGAATGTGCGACCCGCGCCCAGAGAGCCCACATTACCAGGGTCTCTCGCCAGACTGCTTAGGCAGCTAGCAGGCCCATCTCGGTGTCGCGTCCCTGCCCTCCCCTGTGCCCTGCTGTGCCCACAGAGCTTCCTCTTGTGGCGGGTGGCGGGAGGGCCCAGCGCATATCAGGCTCCGGCAGGGGGGTGGGGGTGGGGGGGTGGCGGAGGCGCGGGAGGAGACGCAGAGCGGCCTCGAGGGAAGATTGATCTTCGTTAAAATGGTTGCCACCGGCGTCATTATAACCATCAATGTTATCGCCCAGAGGCTCAGCTGCCAAGCTGAGGCCGCGAGGAGCAGCAGCGAGGCTGGTGGGCGATTCGCCGTGGCTGGTCTCAACGCCGGGAATACCTGGGGCCACAGGTAAGCGGGGGAGGGGAGGACGAAGAAAAAGGATGGGAAACGGGAGGGCCAAGAAATGATAGTGGTAGATGGGAGAAGGCAATACACACCCCATCCCCCCCTTTAAAACCCAAAGGGCCAGGACGTTGGCACAAAGAATTTGATTTGCGAAGGCAAGGGGAGAATTGGCGACGTAAAAAAGTGGATTTAGGGCGGCCCATATTGTACCGCCCATCGCGACTATGTTTAATGTTAACTGTCGAATTCTGCTATCAAATCATCCAGTGGAGTTTATTTCCCCCAGGGACCATGCGTAGGCGAGAAGCCCATCCATCAGCAGGATTATAAAAGTGAAAAACCCGTGACTTCGAGTTCAGAACTCGCTCTGCAAACGGTGTTAGAAAATCAGAGAGGACCTAATGATTTCCGTTTGGATGCGCCGGCCCAACGCACCTCCCAGGCCACGTAGCACCAAAGCGCTTTCAAAAATTCAGAAGCTTCTCTCTCTCTCTCTCTCTCTCTCTCTCTCTCATCTGTCTGTTTGTCTGTCTCTTTCTGTGCTGGGGTGGAAGGGAAAGCAGCTAGGCTGAGAACTAGGGCGGGAGAGAACTCAGCATCCTATTTGTTAAATAAAATACGTATTTGGTTTTGCAATCCGTCAGATAAGTAATCTAGAGCGGAGCGTAAGGTCTCCTTACGCAACTCTTCCTGCATCCTCCCCTTTGGCCTCCCCTCTCTCACGCCCCCAGCTTGTAAATGTTAAAAAAATATATCCCTTCCCAACGATCTACTCTGGAAATGCAAAGCATTATCTATTATTTAACACGTATCTGTGTCCGAGGAAAAATGAGGAAGGCGCTGCATGATTAGGACCTAAGGGGCAACCCAGCAAACTGAGAGCGTAATGATGCCCCTAAATGAAGGGGGAAATGTGCCGCGGCGCGCTCTATTAATCAGACTGTCAATTTCACCCCGGAGGCCAAACCCCCGGGCGAGCAGAGCAGGCTCCGAGCGGGCAAAGGACCGGAGCCTCCTTCCTCACTTCTTGTCTCTTCTCGCCTCCTACCTGGATCTATTTGTCTGCTCCGAAGCCGCCTTCATTACCCACTGACAGGAGTGTGTATTTATTTGCTTATAAACCTGTTACAATAAATGATTATTCGAACGGCGTCATTCGTACCTTAATGACGAGCGGGCGCTACTTTTTGATGAATGACATCTCGGGCTCGGAAGGATGTATGGGTCATTTTGACCAGTCATTCCCTCGCTCTGGCATCCCACAATTTTTTCCGCCTCCCTCCAAAAGAGATAATAATATTTAGAGGCGCTCGCTGAGGCTGAATGAGGATTAGCCCTAGGCGCAGTCCATCATTAAGACGGTACAGCCAGCCGGGCCACTGTGACTTTTTTAGAAAGCTGAGATGATGGAAAGAATAAGAAAAGAGATGATTCTGATGGAGAGAGGGTTGCACAGCCCCACGGCCGCCAAGAGGTTCTCCGGTTTGTCCGACTCGGCGGGGAACGCTGTGCTGGAGGCCCTGGAAAATTCGCAGCACCCGGCTCGCCTCAGCCCGCGCCTGCCGTCTGCCCCGCTGCACGGTGCTCTGGGAGAGCTCCCCGCCAAGGGCAAATTCGAAATAGACACTTTATTCAACCTGCAGCACCCGGGCAGCGAAAGCACCGTCTCCGCCGAAATCGCCTCCGCCGCCGCCGAGAGCCGCAAGAAGCCGGGCCATTATTCGGAGGCGGCCACCGAGGCCGACATGAGCAGCGACGTGGAGGTGGGCTGCTCAGCGCTGC
>NW_022103899.1:1646704-1647707 GCF_000313985.2 Echinops telfairi | reverse complement strand
TCAGCCCCTATCAGACCCTCTGGCCCTGAGCTACGCCGGCTGGGCTTCCGCGAGAGCGGGACAAGGCTGGAGGACCGTGCCCTCCGGTTCTGCTCCTCGGAGCCCCACCGTCCTCAAATCCAGCGAGGTGCGGGCCTGGGGCACCACGCCCGTCCCCCCCTCTCCCCCTATCCCTCCGCTCCAGAGCCGCAGAAAATGTGTCTGCACCCGGGCCGGGCCAGCAGCTGAGCCCCTCTTGGGGAAGGGTGTCCCGGGCAGATGCTCCTAACTTCTTAGCATACTGCCTGGGAACCCCCAAGGTCAAGTGCAGGAGGGTTCTTCCGGACTAACCGGAGGGAACCTGGCCGAGCACCTCCGCTCAGCCCGCTTGGGGTCAAGGAGGAAAGGAGCTGAAACTAGACTCCACACCTCAATGACTCTCATTTGAACTGCAGCTGTTTTGCAACTCTTAAAATATATTTTTTTAATTAAGCCCCCAAAGACTAACCAAAATAGAAGAGAGGGGAAAAAAAGGGCGGGGGTGGTGGTGTGTCTAAAGGCCAAAGACAAAACTCTCCCGCTGTCTCCAAACCATTGCAAACCCAGAGCTTCCCAAATTGCACGTGAACGTGGGCACTTTCCCCTTAGGCCGATTTTGCTCCAGATTTGAAAAATTCTAATCCTCAATCGAAAAACAAAAACAAAAAACCAAACCAACCCATCCAAACCCTTCTTTAATTCCACTCGGATTCTTGGGTTATGAAGGGCTCCCCAAACTTTATTGATTCCATTAACGGCAGCAATTTGTAAGCATGACAGACCCTATCAATTCTGGCAGCTCCTCGCCTCCCTGGTCGCGGCTTCCCCCAGTTGCGCGCAGCCCGGGCTCGGGGCTCAGGGTCCTCCAGCGACTCACGCGCTGTGGGCCATTTTCTTGCTAGGCTACACGGACAGCGGCTCGGCCGCCGGCAGCACCACGTCGACGCCGGGCTCGGGCCTCGGCAGCCTGCATGGAGGCGGCGGC
>NW_022103899.1:1644999-1646604 GCF_000313985.2 Echinops telfairi | reverse complement strand
GGTGCGGCGCTATCGCACGGCGTTCACCCGCGAGCAGATCGCGCGCTTGGAGAAGGAGTTCTACCGGGAGAACTACGTGTCGCGGCCCCGCCGGTGCGAGCTGGCCGCCGCGCTCAACCTGCCCGAAACCACCATCAAGGTATGGATTCCAGAGCGCGCCTGCTCAGGCCTCCCCTCCTGGGGGGAGAGGGGGTGGGTTCTGGGTTGATTATTGTTTCTTTTCCTTCTCCTTTCCGGGTGGGTAGGTTTAACGGAGGGCTTGGAAACTCACTGGGGGTGGAAAGCAAAGAAGTTGGCTTATTTCTCTCTGCCGAATACGAACGGTGGGGCGGCCTGGCTGACCTGGAAGGGCCCCTGAAAGGCGGCGCCTCTGTCGCAAGTCTGCGCTTGGGCTCGAGCCTGACCAAGTGTCCCGGGCCGTGGCCCCACTTCCCTCTCGGTAGCCAAGTCGGCTGGCTTTGTTCTCCAAGCACGAACCAGAGGTGAAACTTTCCATGCGCTCTCGATCTTTATTTTTCACATAAATCGTTAAAAAGTGGGGAGAAGGATACAGTATTTAAAAAAAAATCGATTGGCTTGAGAAAGTAGTTTCCTAAGCAGTTTTCTTTGGGCCAACGGGGGTGGGGTGGGAGGTGACGAAAGGCAACCTCTGGGGGCTGGGGGAACAAAAACGAAATAGTCCTTATTGTCTTTAGGTGATTAATTTTATTATCCTCTAGGGAGAGGTTTAGATTGGAGGTTGGGCGCCTTCGTGAACCCTTCACGGGGGACTCACATTCTGGAAAAGAAAAGAGGAAGCCCCACGCATTAGGGCAGGGATGTAGAACACTGGTCGGTTTGCTCGGGCTCTTTCTTGAATTTCGGGTTATCTTTATTAGGGGCTGTGCTGGGAGGGGCGAAGTCGCCCAACTTAAGGGGACACAGGCCCCGCCATTATTTCAGGCAAATGATTCGAACAAAATCACCACTGCCACAGGGAGAGCGGACTCGGCCCCTGGGGGGCAGGTCCTTGCAGCTCGGAGGGCTCAAAACCTGGTGAGGCCAACCCTCAGACAGGCTGCCGCCGCCGCTGCCTCTCTCCCCCTGGTTGCCCAGGATCGGGGTACAAGCCCCGGGTTGGGAGGTGGGTGCCTAGGGAGGCACGGTGGGGCCGGGCCGGGTGGGTGTCTGGGTGGCAGGAGCGATAGGACCGGTTTGGGAGAGGACGAACAAGAACCGCCAGCGCGAGGGCAGTGCCCAGGAGCCGCGGGCGCCGCAGCAGGGGGGCCCGCGGGGCTGACTTGCGCTCCGCTGGGAGCCCAGGCTGGCCCACGGAGGCGGCGGGCACGGGCACGGCCGCCGGAGGCCCGGAGGGGCAGGCCGGCCCGGGCGGGAGCGAGTCCGCGGGGGCGCTCCCTAACCCGGGCCGCGGCGCGGCTCTCCCCGCAGGTGTGGTTCCAGAATCGGCGCATGAAGGACAAGCGGCAGCGCCTGGCCATGTCCTGGCCGCACCCGGCCGACCCCAGCTTCTACACCTACATGATGACGCACGCGGCCGCCACCGGAAGCCTGCCCTACCCCTTCCACTCGCACGTGCCGCTGCACTACTACCCGCACGTGGGCGTC
>NW_022103899.1:1641261-1644429 GCF_000313985.2 Echinops telfairi | reverse complement strand
GCCCGCCCGACCAGAGGGACGAGGCGCCGCTCACCAGATAACTACGCGCGGCTGCCGCTAGGGGGCAGCTCCCGCCCCGCTGCGTGTGCCCGGGGGGTCCCCTGCGTGCCCCTTGTCCCCTGCGCCCGCCAGGGGGCGCCCCGGGGCGCGAGAGGCCGCGGCGAAACTGCCCCAGGTCGGGGAGACCGGGGCGGCGAGTGCGAGTCCGGCCGGAGCCCCCTCCCCCACAAAGTAGTTCTATTTTTGTATTTGCCGCCCAGCCGCCTCTCCTCGTCCCTCCTGTGTGCTTCTGGCCGCCCAGGCCCCGCTCCCCGCCTCTGATCTGAGCTCTTGGTCTCCCCGAAGACAATCCGCCCCCCTCCGAGTATCAGGCCGCACCGCGTGGCCAGAGCAGCGACGAGCCTCGGCGGCGAGGAATGGGGTGCACTGGTGCCCTGTGCCAACAGTCACCCCGAGCCAGGTTTCCCCAGCTGCTCTTGCTCGCTCCCCTTCCCGGTCTCCTCCTTAACCGGGCCTGGGCGGAGGTGGCACTGTGCCCCCCTCATCCTGAACCGGTCAGGGTCCCCACCGGAGGAGCAGGTGGCTTGGCCGTTGGAGAAGGCCCGGCTGCGGGTGTGTTTGTGAGATTGGAGTCCCGCGCTTGGGGCGCTGGGCCGGTGGGGCTGGTGGCCGCCGCCTTCCTCGGGAAGTAGAGCGCCCCGAGGTAGGAAGGGAGGGTGGGGTCGCCCCCTCTGCCTCAGATCTACCTCCTTTCCCTCTTTTTCGGTCTTCGGGTGGTTTCAGAGCTAAAGCTGCTGAAGGTGCTTGAGTGTGTTGTGCCAGCTACGCTAGCCTAGGAGGTGGCACCCAGCGCCAGGCCTGCAAAGAGAAGGGCCGGGGCTGTCGGATTTGGAGAGGCGTTTTCAGCTCCATTCCCCTTCTCTGCCCGCTTCACTCGATCTGAGAAATACTTGAATCTCTAGATATCTGCTACGATCCTGAAACACCTCCTTAGCCACCTTTCCAACTCTCTCCTCCCCTCACTCCTCTTCCCTCCTGGGTTTCCTTCTCCTCGGGTGAAACGGTTCTTGGCACATTTCTCACGCGCGTCTATTGCGCCTTTGCCTTCGCCGCCGCCGCCAAGCCACCGCTGGGTTGCTGAGACCCGCTCCGCCAACCCCGGCGACTGGAGGGGTTTCCTTGAACTTGAAGAAAGGCACATCAAAACCCACCAGTGTTACTGCCACGTCAATTTTGATGCTAATAATGTGCAGATTATGACGAAAATTGCCAATCATGCTCTCTGATGGACCTCCTTTGAATGTGGAATTGGAGAAAAGTTCCCCGCCCGGAGACCTGCTGTCAAGTACTAACAACCCGCTAAGGGAAGTCATTAGGAGAGACGGATAAGAGACTCGGTACATAAAACATTGTTCTTGGTGCATAGAATGTATGTTATTTAATGTTATCTCTGTTACCTGAAGTGATTCCGCAGAAGAAAGCCACGTTCTTATCATCTCAATTGCCAATTTTCATTTTGGTAACTTGGACGCCCTGGGCAGACTTTTCTCTGTTAAGTTGATATTCCACCAATGTGAACAGCCTCATTAAATCAAGCCCAGATATTTCCAGAATGCTCCCCGCAGAGCCACTTCGCTCCTCACATAATGAGATTTTTTGAAGAGCTGAAGCCCTATAATAACTTGCTAGTGCTTGTTGGGGCCCAGTGAAGTGGGTAGATGCCAGTATCAAAATGTAGGTGTACTACCTACGTATGTACATGTATCTATGTGGGAGTAGATTATATATAGTTTGCATATTATATGTACCCAGGCTCCTAAACATATATATATACACACACACCCATATAGCTACATCGGCACTATTTCCTACAATTTATTTCAAATTCTTATCCTGCCATGGTTTTTGTTATTTGAAAGACACTGGATTTCAAATTTTCACTTCCTAAAAATAAACTCTTAAAAAAACACACGTCTTCCAGGAGAAACGATCATTTTTATCAGATGGCAAATAGTTCAAGGGAAAAACCAGTATTTCCAAACTCCTGGGGGGTCTATTAAAATAACCCCATAAGGTGTTAGCTGACTTCCTCATGAAATAGCAATGATCTAAAGCTCAACTTTCTGTTTTTAAAAATGAGACGAGACTACTTATGTAAGATATTGATTATACCAACTTTTGCTCCTTGAGTTTACATGAAAAATATTAATATATAATCTAAGGCTAAAGAAAAGAAACCAAAATATGGCACCCTTTTATTAGCTTTACCTTTGTAGATTGTTAAAGTCCTTTGTTATTATGATCAGCTATCAGATGTATATAAGGTACTTTAGGCAATAATGTTTACATTTCCCCCAAAATATATATGATTGATGAGAACGCTGGTTGGTAAAATTAACACAAATTCATCTTATGTTAGGTCCATTGGATCTAGTTATTATATTAAACTAAAACTGTAAATAAAGTCTTCGTGCTTTAAACATTGCTGGCTGTATGAACTCACTGTAAAATATTTTACAAATGTGCAATAATTATAAAGCTTTGTATATTATTATGTTATTTATTGTGTTTGGTCATGTAAAATAAATGTTATTTAAATCAAAGCAATTTTATTTGTTTAAGAGATTGCAAAACAGTGCGTGCTGGTGTTTGTTTTTAACTGTGGCATCCAGGGTTATGAAAATCTCTTAAAACTACATATTTAAATCCATATAATACACATATCAGACGGATTAATTCATTCTAATCATTATTTTTATGGCAAATACATTACTCATGTTTATAGGAGACAGGCACTAAGTCCAAACATTGGTTTAACGTTAATTGGCTGGCTAAACAGATAAGAGTGTTTTGGAGTGGTGTGTGTGAGCTCAGGGCTACTCATTGCCGAGGACACACCTGACAAAGGTCCAGGAAGTGTGCACACACCGCTCGGTGGGGATGAGTCTGTTTATGTTTCCAGCACTACCAAGGTAAACAATTAATTCCTCCCTCTAATTAACTTGTCCGTTTTCGATTCTTTCATTTGTGGCATAAAGATTAATCATTCATTCAAGGAAAATGTCCGCGCTTAATAGGCACTTAACAGCACCAAACACATTCTCCTCCCTGGGCTCACCCTCCCTCCCTAGCCCAGTCTCTTTTGGCTTCCTTTCCAGGTGGGGAGGG
>NW_022103899.1:1636261-1638761 GCF_000313985.2 Echinops telfairi | reverse complement strand
AGGTTTGCCCCCAAACTCCACACCAATCTCCTTTACCTTCAAGATTACACCATCACACCAATTTGCAAAGAATCTCTCCCTCCACCCCCCAACCTTCTTCAGGAGAGCCAGGGTTTGGTGGGATGGTGGTGGCAGTGGTGCGCTGGTGAGCACACAGAGATTGGGGGGGGGGAAAGAGGGGCTAGTTCAGTTTGCAACGTCAGGGAAGGGCAAGCTGGTCTCTTCTGAGGTTCAGCCCAGAACAGAGACTTTGAAATGAAACCAGCAGCCTCCAGACCTCAAGGGTAACTCTGAGCCAAGTTGGGTGATGCTGGAACTCTGGCCCGGTCTTTCTAGGGTGCTGGGTAAGCAGTCTGTGAAAATGCCTTTTTTATAGATTCCCCCACCCCCATCCCGGTCTTATTTTAATAAATACATCCTCAGGCATTATTTACAAGCTCACATAATTTACCTATGCTATTTGGCAAAGCAACTTCGCAAAAGAAAGTGAATGAATAAATACTTCATAACTGCTGGTGGAGCAGACTGGGTCCTGTAATGAAGAAAAGATTTATGTCACCTTATTTCAGCCCAAATAGCAGCAGCCTCGGCTTGTCTCAGCCCAGTGCTTCTATTTAAATGTTACTTTCATATATTATGTGGCATTAATTTAACTATAGCTCATTAAGGCAGAATGAAATGGTTAAATTAACTTATCAACCCATAATGATGATGAATGAGGTATTAATTTAGATACAAGCTGGGCAATTTGCAAGTTTACGCATTCTGATGGTTCTCAAATAACATTTTGAATAGCGGGTCAGCGCCTCAATCAATTACATAAGCATGTAAAGTCGGTCTCTCGAAAAAAATCCTTTTTCATGCATATGCATTAAAACATGTTCTCAATTATCTTCGGAAATTGCCTTCATTGGATGAAGCAGCAGCCTTGGACGCAGGTTCTGATCTTCCCTGGGCTTTTATTAAAGCTCTGAGCAGCTTTGGCAATAACAACTCGGATGGGCTGTTTGTTAAAGTGTTTACCAAAGCAAGGGGCCAGCGGGGCACGCCAGTAGAAAAACGTGGGCCCACCTTCTTGGGCGCAGTTGCTATGACTGGCTCCTTGGTCCAGCTGCTAAAGAGTCCTGTCAGCCCAGACACCAACCCACCACCCTCCGCTTCCCTCCTCCCCACATACCCCGACTTCGGCTTTCCCGACCTTTAATTAATTGCTGTTTCAAAGCCAGCCTTGGGCTCCGGCTGTACTCTCCAGGGAAACTTAGTGCCCGGCCCAGCGTTCACCATCTCCCGAACTTGAGCGGGGCTGGCCCGGCACGTCAGGCAGCTTCCTGCGACCCCTGTTTTTTCTCAAGCCTTGGCCTCTATTTAGCCCTGGAATGGGGCGCTGCTGGAGGGGAGAATTTAGAAGTCGAGGTCAAGGTGACCCTGTTGTTCCCCACCCTCACGCCAAGACTGGGAATGAATCCTTGCGGGTCTCCAGCTCTGTGGGCTCGTTTTAGGGGGTGCGATGGATGGGAGTTACTAAGCCACGTTCCTCTCTGGGGTAGGGGGCTTCTGGATCCAGAAAAGGACCCAGCCGGTGCGTTGCCCAGTTGAGACTGCCAATTTAGAGGCCTATGGAAAGGAGTCTTTGCGCCTTGTAGGGAGACTCCAGTGATTACAATGGGCTTCATCGAGTTCCCCGCGCCCCCTTCTTTTAAAAATGTTGGTGCAAGTTAGCAGGTGACTGTGCAGTGCTTTCTGTTTGCCAGACATGGTCCAAAACATTCAATCCACACGGACCCAGCTAATCCACACTACGCTTTTGGGAGGTGGTTCGCACCGAGATCTGCGTCTCACGGAGAAGTACCAGGGGCCCTGGGGTGAACACGTTTTCCAATCGGCTACAACTGGGGTTCCGCGCAGGACCCTCAGCTCCGGGGCTCGCGTCCTTAATGGATCGGCTCAGCTGCCTCAGAGAGGGACTTGGGCAGGTAAACAAGGGGCAGCCCTCCTTTATGGTGTGTGTGTGTGGGGGGAGCCATGGGAGTAGACAAGCAATTCTACCCTATTGGGTAGGCATAAGGCGGCCCTCTGTGACAGCGGGATAGCAGGGAGCGACAGGAGTGTAGTAGCCTGTCCATCCTGGGGCCCTTCTCTCCTCTGGGCACCTCAACTCTGGGGTATCGCCCCTCCCCCACCGGAATCTGCGCCCTCTGTCTCTTTGGGCTTGGCCTTCTGTGAGCTTGGTCACGGGATGAACGCTGGCACCACTTACTCCACCTGGCACCCAGTCCCTCATTCTGTGTGTCCCAAGGGCCAGGGCTGGTCATGCAGGAGTAAAGTAGGGCGCTGGAGGAGGGAGGGTGATCACTGGAGCCCACACTTTTGCAGAGCGATTCCCGGAGGACAGGAGGAGCCTGGGAAGCGGCTCCAGGCCTCAGGAACTCAGGGATGCTTCCTGATTCCTGAGGGTTTAGAGAGAAAGAGAGAGAGAAAGAAGAAGGAGGAGGAGGAGGAG
>NW_022103899.1:1634765-1636161 GCF_000313985.2 Echinops telfairi | reverse complement strand
GAAGAAAATAGATCACATAGGGACTGTTTTCAATGGCCCTTTGCCTTCTGGATCTTTTCTGCTTGTCCACTGTCAGGGCGTCCCCACCATGCTGAGGGTTCAGATCAAGCAGTGGGGAGGGGTGTGTGTCCTCTATTGGAAACGTAGATTTGTTGCCCTCAGATCCTGGCTCCCATTCATTCCAGAGCAAATGTAAGAGGCTTGAATGGCCAAGTGGAGGCGACAAGCTCAGGGCCATAGGGTCAGGAAGTGCTTTCTTCAGAGAGACCAAGTCTAGCAAGGCCCAAAGGTCACTCAGAAACTCACCACAACCCCCTCTCCCCAGCTTCTCTGGTCCTTCCAATTTCTGTTCACAATCAGCTTCTCTTTTTCTGCTGGGGCAACCTTTCCTTGCGCACACACACACACACACACACACAGCCTAGAACATTAGTGGTTTACAAGGGTCAGGGGTGGGTTGTAGCTCAGAATCTCCAGAGCATGGATTAGAGAGAGGCTCAGTAAATGCTTGCTGACTGACCCCAAACCCAAACCCAAACCCAAACCCAAACCCAAACCCAAACCCAACTCACTGCCATTAAGTCCATATCGACTCATAGCAAAGCTATAGGCCAGGGTAGAACTGCCCCATGAATTTCAGAGACTTTATGGAGGAGTAGAAAGGCTCACCTTTCTCTCACAGAGTGGCTGGTGCTTTTGAACTGCTGACCTTTCAGATCGCAGCCCAACATATAACCAAAACCCACCAGGACACTTTGGTTATTGACTGAAGGAATGAGTAAATGCTTGGGTGGAAGAGACTCAACTGGGGTGGTGGGAGAAGGGCCGGGGCCAGCAAGACCTTAGAAGTTCGATAAGAGCAAATAAAGTCCAGGGCTAAAAAAAATCCCTCCCTTAACCAATACCGGAACTTAGAAGGCACCAACTGTGGGGAGACAGGTGGTGTGTGTGTGTGTGTGTGTGTGTGTGTGTGTGTGTGCAATGCCATTATGGCTGCCTGTGATCCTTCTAGGTGGGGGGGTGGGAGGTGTCATGGGACTGGGCTGGGAAACAGTCTCCTCACAGGACTTGTCAGGTGACCAAAACTTTCTGCAGCCCCCGAATCTGCCAAGGAATAAAGAAATGGCCCCAAGTTCTCCAATAGGTCTCCTTGCTCCAAGAGTCTTTAGAGGAGACACACTGTAAGGGGAAAGGGAAGCAGAGATTTCCTGGGAATCTGAAGAGATCTCAAAAACAGAAAGGCTCCCCAGGCATGCAGGGTGGGGGTCTTGAGGGACCTGGGAATAGAGATGCCCCTAGGATGGTGAGAGAATAAGACTGGTGACTGATGGAGGCAGCCCTGAGGTTGACCAGGACCAAAGTTAATGTGGGAAGCAGGTGCTGACTGGGGGGGGGG
>NW_022103899.1:1576246-1634665 GCF_000313985.2 Echinops telfairi | reverse complement strand
GGGGGCAGGATCAGACTCAGAGAGGTCAAGGCTTTAACATAGGTCCAGGTCCAGGGATAAGATGGTGTGTGTGTTTGTGTGTGTATGTGGGTCTGTGTGTGCTGACCATACCAGGAAGCTGTGACCTACTGGGTGGATAAAGATGGCTCCCAGATGAGAGACTCAGCCCCTCGGGGATCTGCTGCCAGCAGGCTATGTGGGCAGGTGTTTTTACCTATATTCCAACAAGTAGGAGCCCTGGTGTGGTAGTGGTTCCAAGTTGGGCTGAAAGTCACAAGGTCAGCAGTTCAAAACCACCAGCTGCCCCTTGGGAGAAAGAAGAGGCTTTCTACTCATGTAAAGAGTTACAGTCTCAGAAACCCTCAGAGGCGGCTCTACTCTGTCCTATTAGTTAACAAGAGTCAAAATGGATACTGGGAGCGTAGAGGGAGAGTGGGTTGGAAAGGGGGAACCGATTACAAAGATCTACATGTGATCTCTTCCCTGGGGGATGGACAACAGAAAAGTGGGTGAAGGGAGGCGTCAGACAGGGGAAGATATGACAAAATAATAATTTGTAAATTAGCAAGGACTCATGAGGGAGGAGGAAGCGGGGAGGGAGGGGCGAAAAAAGAGAATCTGATGCCAGGGGCTTAAGTGGAGAGCAAATGTTTTGAGAATGATGAGGGCAATGAATGTATAAATATGCTTTACACAATTGATGTATGTATGGATTGTGATAAGAGTTGTTATTTATTTATTAAAAGATAAATAAATAAACTAAACTAAAAAATTTCATTATATAAAAAAAGAAAATGATAATGGCAACATATGTACATGTATACTTGATGCAATTGATGCATGGAATGTTATAAGAACTTTAAGAGCCCCCAATAAAGTGATTTTAAAAAAAAGAGTCAAAATGGACTCGAGATGACAGTGACTGAGTAAGTGAGTTATGATTCAACACCCACTTTCCCTTCCTACTCTTGTCCCCTCCCCCAGTTAAGAGACTCCGTAACCTTGCAGTTTGAAATTTACATGTCCATCATTGATGATGTGGCCACAGGCAAGTTACGCATCCTCTCTGTGCCTCAGCTTTCCAATCTGTACAACGGGAGTGGTCCTGCCTCAATAATATCTTGTGAAGCGTGAGTTAATATGTGTAAAGCTCCCACTAAGTACTGGCTTAGTAGAGTAAGTCCTGTGTGTTGTGACAAGTTAGTGTGGACAGAGGACTCTGGTTGGCTCCTTTCCTCTGTTAGGCTGAGGTAAAGGCCAGCTCACTGAAGGGCATCAACCCTGTCCAAGACCTGATTGGGTGAGCCATGCTTGGGTAAGCCAGGCTGCAGGCTGGATAGGTAGGGACCTGGGCACAGCCGATGCAGAAAGGAAGGAGCAAATACATCTGATCTTGGGGAAGCACTCCTTATATGCCTCCCTGTGGTGAGCCGGGCAGGACAAGAGTATGGAAGAAGTTCTCATTTGATCCTCATGGTGATCTTAAAGGTTGCTCCTCTGAGTTATGCATCGTTCATCCTGTTTCATAGCTGAAGAAACCAAAACTCAGAGTGGTTAAGCAACTTGCTTAAATCACACAGCTAATACACTCTTAGCCAAAAGTAGAATCCAGATGAGTTTGTCACTAAGTAGAAGCCTTAGAAGACTATTCCCAGTTGGTTCCTCTCCTTCCCTACCCCAAACAAAACAGACAAAAACCCAAGTTCACTGCTATGGAGATGATTCCTACTTATAGTGACTCTATAGGACAAAGTAGAGTTTGTCCATGGATTTCTGAGGCTGTAAGTAAATCTCTAAGGAAGTACAAAGCCTCATTTTTTCCCCACGGAGTGGCAGGTGGTTTCTAACTGCTGACCTTGTGTCATGTGCCAGCCAAACACTTAACCCATTGACCACTGTTCCCTCTCCCTATTCCAGGGCTCTGATATGGGTCAGAACTGACCGTAACAGCAGCAGCAGCAGCAGCAGCAGCAGCAGCTTATCCCCTGCCTTCAAAGCAAAAGCAAGGGCATATTGGGCTGTGTCTGCCTGGGGCTCAGAAAGTTGACCCTGTTGATCTTTCTGCACCTCAGTTCTCTGATCTGCCAAATGGGTGCAGCAATAGAAACGGTTTCATTGAGTTGTCTGTGAGACTTATGCGAGACAATACTCATAAAGCCCTTTAAAGTTTGGCTGGCAAGTTCAATAAATGGCAGCCTTTGTAATTATTTTTCTTGTCATCCTGGTGTGTGGGGGGCAGGAAAAAACCCACTGAGTAGAAAGCTAGACTTGGGCTTATTCAAGCTCAGGAACCCCTCATCTTATTTCCAATCCGAGCCTCTCAAAATCACAGTAAGGGTGCCAGCCACCCTTTTAGAAGGGGAGAGTGGAGCTAGGCCCTAACTGTTAGGGGGAGGGCATGGGCTAGCATCAAGCGCAGTGTTACTGTCTTTAAAACCCTGGTATCTAAGGTGTCAACATCTTTAGCTGCTCAGGGTCTGGACAGACCTCGCTGTCGATCTGAACTTGGCAAGGATCTGGGGAGACCCTCAAAGGCAGAGTTTTGGGTGGCTTGCCAAAGTGGAGCTCTAGCAGCCGCAGTGGAAGGTGTGGACAGATCCAGGTGACCCGGAGTGGCTGGTCCCAGGAAAGACAGGCTTCAGGGTCTGGACGCTTTGGTGGAAACGTCAGTTTTGCTGTGTGGAACAGCAAGAACATCAGTCTGCGAGAACATCAGTCCTCTCTAGGAGGCTCCTGAGAGGGACCTGGAGCTTTCCCTGGCTCACAGGGGCTCAGGAGGGATTTCTAGGGGCCAAAGGGCCGGGTGTGGTGGTGGGTGGGGAGAACACCAGACCTTGAAGTGGCGGGGGCACCCTGCCCAGAGTTCCCCAAGTGACAGGGAGGTTGTGACTCAGCCTGGTGATGGGACGCAGGGGGGCGGGGGGCGGGGGGAAGCAGTGCACAGTCAGGCAGGGGCAGTGGCTTCGCCTGGGGCCTCTGAACACAGCCTGGCTTTGGTGTATCTATTGCCCTGAACTGACTGGGCTTGGACCATGAGGGCCAGGGACAGGATTCTGGGGGATCTCAGAGATCCGGGCACTGACTGGGGCCATCACTGCTCGGCGCCCGCGAAAATCACTTCCAGTCCCTTGCACAACTCTTCCTTCAGCTTAGTGGCCTTTCGCGGCCAGAGGATCCCCCGACTCCCGCCCTCCCCCCATGGCCTCCAGAGGAAGGACCAGAAAATCGCATTGTTTTAGGGCCTTCTGGTCACTTGTAGGCCCATGGTCATGTTCGGTTCTGTCTCCCCATCCTCCGCATTTTAGAAGAAGAAGGAAAAACAAGAGGCACAATCTAAGGAAGGCCACAGAGGAGGTCCTACTCTGTAACCCAGGGGATGCTTAGGAGGGGTCCCTGGTGGGTGGTCCGAGCCCTTCGTTAGTTGCAGCCACGGGGCGAGGGCACCCCAAGACTGGTCTTGGCCTGACGCACTGCATGGAGTCAAGGCCGCGGTCGCTTCCCTCGCATCCCGGGAAAGGAAGACTGGGCTCACGCGGACCTACAACCCCCCACGGCCGCTAAGGGCCCGACCCCTGGGACCCCGCAGGCGGACAGCGTCTGTCCGCAGAGGCGCTTCTCTACTGGGAGCCCCAGCTTTCGGTCCTGCAGGCCTGGGCTTCGCCAACCGAGACCAGTGGTTGGAAAGAGGTCCCGGGCCACCGGACGCCGCGGGGACTCGGGCTCTGGCTTGGTCCCGGCGGACTCCAGCCGCACCCGCACTCACCCGGCCGCCGGCGGGCGACGCCAGGGATGCTCTTCAAAGGTGCGGGTCCTGCGTTGACGACGGCCCCAGACGTTGCTCGGTGGAAACGGGACCCCGCCCTTTCAGAGGGCTTGGGGAGGGCTTTCTAGGGTGCACTGCGGAGTTTGTCGCGGGGGTGTTTCCTCCCTGCACTCGGGGGTTCAGAGAGCCTGAGCACCCCTGTGGCTACCGGCAGGCGGATGCATTGGGCGGACACTGCCGCTTGTGGCCAAGGATCTGCAGGCCTTGGGGTGCCGGCCATGCCCGCGTTTGAGACCCTGGCTGCATTTCTGAAGTGTATCCAGGTATGAAGAAGGAGCATTTGGACTTTTGAAGCGTTCGACCCTGCCCCTGGGGGAGGGAGGGGCGCACCCTCTGACATCTCTTCCCGGCCCCGTTCCATCTTCCTCTTCCTGGTGCCATTAGTGGGTGACTGGAAGTCTTAGAACCAAGTTCATTGCCATACCAGGGAGCGGGCTAGCGAAACGGCCCGGGTCTGATAGTGGCAGGAGAAGGCAGCCCGAGAGGCCCCTCTAACCGAGACGCTACCTCCTCGAACCATGCAATATTTCCTGAGCCTCGGTGTCCTTCTCGGTGTAAGGGGTGCCACGATGCCCTGCATGATCTCATGTCACATACAGCAGTGCCTTGCCCAAAGGAAGACAGATAATGAAAACGAGCCCATCGTCATCTAGGCCACTTTTAAGGAATGACCCTTTAAGGAATAACCCTGGAGAACTGAGTGGAACTGCTTCCTGCTGTTACCTTTATTGGGGCAGGCAGCCTCATCTTTCGGCTTTGGAGAGGCGGGGTGAGATTGAATCATTGATCCTATGGTTAACAACCTAACGCCTAACCCACCGGACCACAGGGGCTCTCTTGAGCACAGGAGGCTCTCCCTGGGTGCACACATCAGGGCAAACCCACACGTCACACACGGCAGAAAAGGAGGCTGTGGGCAGGCTCAGAGGCTGAGCTGAGGAGCAATGGGCGGTCACAAGTAGCCAAGGGGGTTGGCTAAAAACAACCAGAGAATTCCTTTTCCCGTGCCTTAGTGGACTCCTAACCAGTAGGACTAGCATTTCAAACCCCTGCAGAGGAGGCTGTCTGCTCCCATAAGATTCACCGACCCAGACATCCTACAGAGGGTCTGCAGGGCTCTGTTGACTCCATAGCAGGGGGTTTGATTTGATTTTCATAATCCAAGGTCCCAGGTTGGCGCCTTATGGTTCCCAGTCTGATGGGGAAAACCCTACTTTGCCTTTCTTTTCAAATGCAGGCGACTTTGCCGACACCTTCCGGAAAGCCATTTCAAAGGGCAAAGCACAACAATGACCTTACTTCCCTTTCCATGAGGCAGAGGGCAAACAGAGAGACAGATCGCCTTTCCTCTGACTTCTACTTTAAAACAGTCCTGCTTAAAACAAAACAAAACACTACAGGAAAATAGTGCTGCTGTAGGGAAGGGCTTTACGCTGTAACTGCAGTGGCACTCAAAGCATGTTGGCGTGCTTTTCAAAAGGATGTGTCTGGGGAAAGAAGGGGTCAGAACCCTTCCTCAGGCACATCCTGCGACCCCCAGAAGTGACTGTTGCCAAGTCTCTGGCTCTAACATCGCGTTGCCTCGCCTGTATGTCCACTGGGTGTCTATGTGGCAGGGTCCATTTTGGTTCTGTTTCCTGTGGGTGGTTTCAAAGTGAATCCAAATCAGTAGACCAGCTTCGTTTGGTTCCCTTCCAAAATTAATGTTTGCAAAGATTTTTCTCTCTTCTTTCCGGCATAAAACCCAACCTGTCCAACAAAATAGAATGCATTACCTTCAGTTAATGTTGCAAAATCTATTAAGTTGTTATCTGGGTGGCGTTTTTCATCTTTTTAGAAAAGATGCAGCCGATGAATTATATTAGCCATTTGGCTTGATCATAACCACCGATTTTCATCTCACAATGTAATTGTTGTTGAAACACCGACAATGTCTTAGTCAAGGTGCTTAGGAAAGTTCCCTCTCGTTCGTTCTAGCTCCTTCAAACGATGATGGAAATCACCATAAAAACTCAAAGTCATTAGGCCGTTCGTTTTCATGGGTTTAGATTCTGGGCCTTCCTGGCGTTAGCTCGCTGCAAATAGACTCTCCCACTCACTCTGTGGGCTTGGAACTCCGGACAGGAGCTGCCCAGGGCAGCTTGCTTCCTTCCGTGGCCAGGCACAGGCTGTCCCCAGCCAGCATTCGAAGGAGTGGGAGGGGCCTCACAGGGCTACTCAGTGGCGTTGGGCAGCAGTGCTGGCTGGGAAGGCTGCGCAGTCGTACTTTCCTGCAAACAAAACACGGCACCCTTCAGTGATCTTCATACTTTGTCCATTAAATGTACTCCCTCGTGTCAATGCCAGGGTAGTTAACTGGTAAACGGATGTTCCCAGTATCATCTCAGAGTTAGAGAACTGTGGCTGATGGTTTGCTTTAACTCGGAGTTTCCTATTTCCCTGAATAGTCCCCAGAGTCATTTCTGGTGCCCCTCACCCCACCTCGCCCCCGCTCCCCCTGCCCCTTCCACCCAAGTGATGGTTTCCTTGCAGCCTCACTCTTCTTGCTTTAGAGAGAATATATTCCTGACACTTTGATACACACCTTCGGGGCTTTGGCAAATATTCACATATAGTGTATTTTTAAAAGTACACAATAACACTAAAACATGCAGCATTTAAAGTAATTTGGCCTTAATGCAGGCTGACTTTAATTGAGGGTGTGCTTTTAATGAACTGCTCTGTATATCCCTCAGTTTAAAGAACAAGCTACCCACCATGTCAGCTCGTCTCCTGGAAGATGGAGTTTAAATGCCAGATGGAGAGCTGGCCTGTTAATAGGCAACGAGGCTTGACTTTAAGTTAATTGTAGAAATGTGAAATCTTTTTATAAGCTAGCCTACATCTCAATTAACTAGAATTTATTATTTTTATTTTACTCTTACCTTTTCTCATAGTATTTTCTCACCTGGTATTGATTACATTTTCTGACATAGCTATTACCCTTAAGTTTGCTACATGGAAAGTATTTGCTAAGAGCCCGAGAAGGGTTTGCAAATCATTATATCACTTGACCAAACTCGTTGGCATCAGGCTGATTACAACTCATAGTGACCCTATAGGATAGGACTGCTCTGTAGATTTCTAAGACGGTAAATCTTTTTGGGGAGCAGTCAACCTCATCTTTCTACTGAGGATCAGTTGATGGGAACCTCTGACCTTGCAGTTAGGAGCCTGAAGCTTAACCTGAAGTGCCACCAGAGCTCCTATACATCATCTGAGAAGGGTTCTCCCATGGTCATTGTCTGGTTGTAGGACCACAGACTAGAGGATTGACTTCACAATTGTCTTCTGCTCTCAGAAGGATGAACCTGCTGCCACTTTATCAAGAGAACAAGCTTTCTTCTCCAAGGGTCTGCCATAACTGGTATAGCAAAACAATAAAACCAGTAACTATGTTGGGGATAGCCCACAGTGCCTTTTGATCATAGGTACTCAATAACTGTGCAACAGAGGCACAAGTAAATACCTTAGGTCTTTCATTTCCCTGCATTATTTCTTTAATAAACATTATTGGCACATAATATTGTTAGGGTCTGAATTGTATCCCTTCCCTTGAAAATATATACTGAGATCCTAAGTCCTGTTCTTATAAACACAACCACTGGAAGAAGGAGTTCCTTTTTGGTATGTTAATGAAGTCTTATCAGGATGGATTCTAAACTGCACCACTTCTGGATTAGGAACGCGCAGAGCAGAGAAGGACACCAGTGGGAAGGAGACACCCTGCGAAGACAGGGAAGATGCATCTACACACCCAGGAACTGCCGGGCCAGCCACACCCAGAACCTGGGCTGGTATGTTCCTAGACTGTGAGGAAATGCCTTTCTGTTCTTTACAACCATGCACTTTGTCATATTTTTGTGACAACAGCACTAGGTAACTAAGACAAACATACTTGCACATAAAGAAAAGTGAACAAATTGCAAGTAGACAGCTTGATGAATTCTCACAAAGTAAATGCTTTTTCGGAACCCCCATTTGGATCAATACAGAAGACGCTTCCACCCGACCAGAATCTCCCTTGTGCCCATGCCCACTTACTGCCTCCTAAAGGCAGATGCAATCTTAACTTCTACCGCAATTCATTGTCTGTTTTAAAGTTTTATATAAATGCGATCACTCCAAATATACTCCCTTGTACTCTCTTCTTTCTCTCCTGCTACTTATATTCTTCCATGGAGTTCAGTCATTCATTCGCCAGCATATGGCTCCCCACAATTTTTTTTTGACATTTGGGCTTTATCCAGTTTTGGGGTGCTATTTAGAAGAACGCTGCTCTGAATATGGTATTTGTCTTTTAGTGTACAATTGTATGCACTTTCTGGTGGGTGAAACACCTAGGGCTAGTATTGCTGCCTTATCTTATGTCAGGCATCATTATTAATCTTACTTCCTGGGAAGGATAATACAATAATTCTCCAATAACATCCATGTACCTCAGAATAAACATTAATGGCCTTATAATTTCTTACAAAGTCCTAAAGAGTTTGACTCTGAAACGATTCTCTTTTTTGCTGCCTACCCTCCAAGCTTTGAACTTTTCAACAGTAAGAATTTGATGCAAAGGGAGGGGCCTTCAAGACTACTTAGTAATGTTGGATGTGAGTGCTGGCTGGGAAGAAGAATGGATGCCCTTGAACTGTGGTGCTGGTGAAGAATACAGAAAGTACCACGGACTGCCCGGAGAATGAACAACTCTGTCTTGGAAGAAGCACAGCCAGGGCTTCTTAAAGGCAAGGATGGTGACACTTTGTCTCATGTGCTTTGGACATGTTGCCAGGCGAGACCAGTGCCTGGCGAAGGACATCATGCTGGCTAAAGTAGAGGGGCAGTGAAAGCGAGGAAGGCCCTCGGCAAGATGGATCAACATGGTGGCTGCAGCAAAGAGTTTGCCCATAACTGTTGTGAGGAGGGCTCAGTGTTTCCTTCTGTTGTACACCGGGTTGCTGAGAGTTGGAACTGACTTAATGGCATCTAACAACAACAACAACAACAACAACAACAACAACGATGACGACGACGACACACTCCATCCTCCAGGTTCCTTGAGTCCTCCAGCTGCTTCTCCCTTCAAGACCTTTGCCCTGGCCTGCTTTCTTTGCCTGGTGTACCCCCAGGCAAATATTGGGTAGAGGAGCAATCAGACAGCACTCACCTCTCTCTTTGATTCGAATTGGACCTTCTCCGTAAGGTTTTCCCTGGCTAGTCTATTAGTGTCATAACTCTTGTTGGCTTTCCCACTGCCTTTCCTTGCTTTATGATGTTACATAGGACTTACTGTCATATAGGAACCCTGGTGGCATGGTGGTCCCGAGTTGGGCTGTCATTCACAAGGTCAGCTGTTTGAGACCACCAGCCCCTCCTCAGGAGAAAGACGTGACTTTCTACTCAGAAGCTTACAGGGACCGTTCTAGCCTGTCCCAGAGGGTCACTGTGAGTCGGCATCAACTCAAAGACAGTGAATTTTTGGTATTGTTATACGACATTCTCTATGTTGTTACTTGTTTGTTTTTAATATTTTCCCACTACGCGTATAAGTACTAGCTATATTAGACCCTTGACAAGATGGATTGACATAGTGGCTACAACAATGGGCTCAAACACAAGAATTGTGAGGCTAGCCCGGGAGCAGACATGCTTTCTTCTGTTGTACACTGATCGCTATGAGTCAGAACTGACTCGATGGGACCTAACAGCTAGATATAAATCCCACGAGGACAAGGATATTTATGTTCCTCTTGTTTCTGTTTTATTAACCAACTGCTTTACCTGCTGCTATATTAGCCACCTGCCAATACCTGAACAAAGCTTATAAATGAATACTCAATAAATATTTACTGAATGAAACAATTAATAGATGAGCAGAGGAAGCCTGATTGTGAAAGCAGGAGAGTCAAATGCCTTGGGTGTTGGTCCACGTGGTGTCGCCAGTTGGACAAGTCATTTCTAGTTCCTTTGCCTGTCAAGTGGAGATCAGAGTAACCTGTTCCCCACAGAATTGCTGAGTAAGATATGTGGGTAAGAATGGTTCCCTGAACAGACCCGGGATTTTTGTATATTGCTTCTTTCCCCCCCCCCCCACCACCACCCCCTTTCCTTTTTCTTCTTGTTTCTTCTCCTTTTCTCTTTCAAATCTTTTTTTTTTTTTAAATCAGTTGGGCTATGTCATAGTTGGTGTGCCTACCTATATAAGATAGGCATGGGAAGCATGCCTGAGGAGAGAGCAGTGGGACCAACAGTCCTGGGGAGACCTGGGGGGTGAGGGCGGTGGGAGGTGAGCAGGCAGCACCATAGACAGGGGAACAACTAGGGTATTAGAGTCAGTAACAAGGAGGAGATAGGGATCTGGGGGTGGAATGGATCAGAGCAACAGCAAACTAGCTAAGAGAAGGTACCAACAGGCTGAAATAAGGGGACAGTGGGGCAGGAGGAAGGTAAAACGAAACAGAGGACGCAAAGCAATGGAGGTATAAACCTAGTGGTGTACAAATGTAAATACATTAATCCACAAAAATAGAGGTATTGATCTGTGTACATATATTTATACGGCAATACACTGAGGTAGGGGATGGACTTCGGGCCTCTGCTCATACCCTCTCTCAATATAAGAACACTTTGTTCTAAAAAATCGGCAGTCTGAGATGTTCACCCTCCTGACACAATCACTGAAGACAAAACAGGTACATAAGCAAATGTGGTGAAGAAGGTGGATGGTACCTGACTATTAAAAGATATAACATCTGGGGTCTTAAAGGCTTGAAGTTACACAAGCCGTCATTCAGCAGAGAAGCAAGACATTGACATGGAAGAAGCACACTGCTGGTGTGATCATGAGGAGTCATAGGGACCAGGTAATAGGCATCAGCAGACAACAAACAAACAAAAGCATATTGTTGAGAATGAAATCCAAAGTCCACCTACAGACAATGGAACAATCCCCCCACAGAGGGACCACAGGCAAGGGATGCGTCAACCAGGATGCAGTAAAATACACTATATTCCTCTGGTTCCTTGAGGCTTCCTCAGCCCCCACTACCATGACCCCAGTGCTGCTTCTCAATTCAGACTAGACCGGGACATGTACACAGGTACAGATAAAAGATGGGAGCTCACGACACAGAGAATCCAGGAACAGGAGTGGGAATACTGATACCAGAAGGGTAGGGGGAAGTGGGGGAGAGGGAGGGAGAGAGCGGGAAACATCGCAACGATGGACACGTAACCATACACCCCTCTACAGGGGGAAGAACAACAGAAAACATGGGGGAAGGGAGACAGCGGTCAGTGTGAGAGATGAAAATAATAGCAATGCACAATCTAGCAGTGGGTTATGAGGGTGGAGGGGAGGGAGTGGGGAAAAAAAAGAGCTGATACCAAGGGCTCAATAGAAAGTAAATGTCTAGAAAAGAATGAAGGCAACGCATGTATGAATTCGCCTGATGGAAGCGAAGTATGGATTGTGACAAGAGTTGTAAGAGTCCCCCAGAAAATGATCATTTAATTAAAAAAAAAAAAGAATGCTTCCCAAAGTTTAAAATCTAATCTTACTGTGTGCATAAGAAGCCTTTGGGAAAATGAGTTCAGAGTGATAAGGAATGCACAGTTAGTGCCATGAGATTTAATACTGTTCCCAGTCCCCCCGCCCCCCACTGCGCCCCCTCCCCATTGCTGCCTTGGGTCAGGAGGCTAGTGCATGTCTAGGTTCAACTCCTTCTTGCTTTTGTATCTTATTGATGCATGTTTCTTCTTAGTAGAGACTGGAGATTGGGGGTTCCTGCAGGCATCTGAGGTCTCAAACCTCCATTCGTGGGTAGGGGTGGGAGTCATAAAGGAAATCTAGGCTCAGCTTGAATGATGAGAGCAGTAATAACTGCTTACATTTATTGAGTGCTTGCCATATGCCAGGTAAATGATGCTTTGCATCTATTAACTGATTTATCATCATAACATCCCTTCAAGGTACTATTACTACCCTTCATTTTACATGTGGGGACAATGAGGCAGAAAAAGGTAAAAAGAATTTTACCAAGCCTGATAGGTAAGATCAGGATTTGAACCCAGGGACTCTGGCCATTTACTACTCTGCTCTGTTGCCTAAGTTCTACTAAGGCTCCTGTGTGACACTGCTCTAAGAAAGGCTAGTCTGGAGCTCAGCACATGGCAGGAGGTCAGGATAGAGTGGGTACTCGGTGCTGCTGCTGGGGAAAGTAATCCTGTGAAGATCTCAGTGTTGTCTTACACTATGGAACTGTTTGAATTAGAAAGACAGCCACATGTGGTTTTAGAGAAAAGAAAAACCATGAAACCACAGTAGTAGTACTTTTGAAAGCTACCTGTCAGTGGGTGAAGTTTTTGAATGGTAGAAAAATCTTATCATCAATAGTAGCGATAATTGCCTTAGATTAGAACATATGATGAGTCTATCACAGTGGTGCAATATATGTTCCAAACTGTTGGCCACCATTAGAAGATACTGCGGAACTAACTCATTATTTTGAAAACATATAAAAGGAAATAAGATTTATTCTGCCTCTCTTATATGAACTATACTTTGGGTGACTAATTAGTTCAAGAAGGCAGTTTCTCTTAATAGAAATATTCCAACACATCACTGAAGACAAAATAGAATTGGAGCATTACCGTTTTGTAACTAAAATGGAATAATGGCTCTAGGTACTGAGCTGACATTATAAAAAAGAGAGATAGCAGACATTATGTGCCTCCCAAGGGAGGAACACACTATCACTTATGAGGTCGTTTCTCCCCAAATTTTGCACCTGTATATGACCAAGCTCCTAGATCAAAATGGCAATTTACAGAAAATACAGATGATAGAGGAATATGCCAAAGAGGTAACAATAAAATCCACTCTCTGGGCAACTTTAGATGACAATCAATTTCTGTGGCAAAAACATTGCAAATAAAAAAGAAGAGGAATACCTATGAGCTAAAAAATCGTTATAAGACATATCAACCAAAATTGATTATGGTGATGATTGTGCAACTATTCCTAATATGACTAGACCACTGAATTGTGTTCCACCGAGTGCCAGATCCTTGTTTTTGACAAATACTGGAATTAATGGATTGCATACCCGGTAAACTGCTTTAGCAAGCTGATGAAGCGCTCGCTCATCTACTGCAGGAAGCTTGTGTGATGGACAGATAACCTGGAAAAGAAAGGGAATTCCCGAACAGTTCCTTGTGCTCATGAGAAACTGGTGCAGGGATCAAGAGGCAGTTGTGTGAATGGAACAAGGAAATAGTGCACGGCTTAAAATTAGGAGAAAATTTGTGTGACAGGGTTGTATCCTCTCACCACACTTATTCGCTCTGTATGTTGAGCAAATCATCAGAGAAGCTGGATCATAGGAAGAAGAATGTGGCATCTGGATCAGAGGAAGGCTTATTAACAACCCAGGATCTGCAGATGACACAATTTTGCTTGCTGAAAGCAAGGAGGACTTGAGGCACTTGCTGATGAAGACCAAGGATTGCAGCCTTCAGTATGGATTACAACTCAATGTCATGAAGATCAAAATTCTTACAACTGGATCAATAGGTAACATCATGATAAGTGAAGACAAGATTGAAATTGTCAAGGATTTTGTCTTGCTTGGATTCACAATCAAAGCTCGTGGAAGCAGCAGTCAAGAGATCAGAGGATGGGTTGCATTAGGTACCTCTGTTGCACAAACCCTCTTTAAAGTGTCGAAAAGCAAGGATATGCTTTGAGGACTAAGGGAAGCTGACCCACGCCATGGTATTTTCAATTGCCTCATTTTTATGTGAAAGTTGGACATCGAATAAGGAAGACTGAAGAAAAAAAATCTTATGTTGATTTAATCCTATTTTAGCACACACACACAATTCAATCCTTAGCATCCTAATAGATTTAAACAAGAATGTTCATGGCAGCTTTATTTACAATAGCTCAAAACTAAGGATGACTCAAATATCCATCAATAGTACAATGTGGGCACACATTGTGGTAGATTCATGCTCTTGAACACTACGCAGCAATATGAAGGGCATACTACTGATAAAAGCATTAAGGTGCTGAACCTCACAGACATGATACATGTAAAAGGGACCAGACACAGAGGAGCTTTTATCATAATTTTTATAGGAAGTTCTCAAACTAGAAAAATGAACCATGGTGACAGAAATCAGGATGGCGGTTGCCTAGTGGTGGGTGTGGGGTGTGTGTGCTTTGACTGGGATGGGTAGGAGGGATTATGCTGTGGCGATGGTCATGTTCTGTATTTTGATTGAGGTGGACGTCACATGGGTGTATATGTTTGTCAGAACTCATTTGACTTGAGCACTTAAGATCTCTACCTACTCATTGTGTATACATGATGCCTCCGTGGACAGACTAATGAAACCACTGAGGGTGTGCTGGCAACCTGTTGCCTATTGGGAGCTATGCAGGCAGTGCTATTGTCTCAGCAGTGGATAAGGCAGACTCGCCCTAGGAGTGGAGTCTTCCATAACTCGATCTTTCGATATCTGATTTGGGCTTAGAACTCCTTTTCCTTGGAATACTTGGTCATGTGGGCCCTGAAAATGCAGTCATTTAATAGTCTAATGAATTAAGTTCTAGCTCAAGGTCAAAGGCAAGTGGAGTTTAGGGAGCGTGGAAATCTGTAGAGACCAGGGCACTGAAGGGCATATGCAGGACATCCCTAGAGCTGTGAGTAGCTGTGAGTAACCCCTAGGGCTGTGAGTAGGAGATTGGGGCCTTCGTTTCAGCTGCGTTAGTGCTTCGTGTCCTGTGGTCATGGACCCATCCCTTTTCTGGGGCTTAAATTCTTTATTTCTGCAAAGAAAGCAGAGGAACAGAATCCCCCTCTCCGATTCTGCACAGCTTTGTCTTTGTCCAGGTGCTATTACTGTCCTAGGAACTGACTCAAAGGTTGTGGTTGGTTTTGTTATTTTTCCCCGGAGAGACTCAGAAACTTCCCATTTCCCCCTCTAAATCCACGCCTCCTCCAGACTGATTTTCTTCAGTTTTTTTCAGCACCATAACCACTTATTCGTTCTCCAAATACTTAGTGAATACCAGGCACACATCCAGATACTGGTGATCGTGAATGTGATGACTAAAAGGGTGTATGTGGTGCTAGGTGAGCAGGACCTGGGACACGGCACGCTGTAGGAAATGGGGGTGGACTGATGACTTATAACATGTCCTTCTCCCTCTTTAACAGAGAGACGTCCATCTGTTCAATGTCAGGATCCCTGTTAAACTTGTGACTATCTGTATATTTCTTAAGGAGACAGTGACTGGACTGACAGTTCCTGGGGGGCGTGGGAGGGAAGGAGGCTGGGGGAGGTGAGCCAAGAATGATGGGTACAGTGGAATAGTAAGTGTTCTAAAATTGATGGCGAGGAGGGTGGAGCTTTTCTGGTCATGCTTGACCAATCAAATCGTATAGGAGAGGAATTAATGAGAGGTGAATGATGGGTAAACATAATAGTGGGGCAGGAGGAAAAAGGAAAGAGAAAAGAAGGGAAATTGTATATATATGTAAATATGAAAATTAAAAATATATGTGTATTTGTTTATATGTGTATATGTGAGCAAATGCAAGAGGGAAGCAAATGGACTTTGGGCCTCTATTAAATCTTACCTCAATACAAGAACAATTTGTTCTAGTAATGTGACATTGTATGAAGTCTTCGCCAGTTATATCAGTGTTCATAAAGATAGCAGTCCAGCTGTAAAATATATCCTGGTCAACTGAACACCCCCTCACTGAGGGGTTGTGGGGAGGAGACGAGCCAATCAGGGTGCAGGGTAGCAATGATGAAACATATAACTTTCCTCTAATTCTTTAATGCTTCCTCCCCCCCACTATCATGATCCCAATTCTACCTTACAAATCTGATTGGACCGGAGGATGTACATTGGTACAGACAGCAACTGGAAACACAGGGAATCCAGGATAGATGACTCCTTCAGGACCAGTGGTGAGAGGGGCGATGCCTGGAGGGTGAAGGGAATGTGGGGTAGAAAGGGGGAACCAATTACAAGAATCTAAGTATTGCCTCCTCCCTGGGGGATGGACAGCAGAGAAGAGGGCGGAGGGAAACATCGGACAGGGTAACTTATGACAAAACTATAATAATTTATGAACTATGAAGGATTTGTGAGGGAGGGGGGAGTGGGGAGGGAAGGGGAAATGAGCAACTGATATTAGGGGCTAGAGTGGGAGGCAAATGTTTTGAGAATGATGAGGGCAACATATGTGCATATGTGCTTGACACAACGGATGCATGTATGGATTGTGATGAGAATTGTACGAGTCCCAATAAAACAATTAAAAAAATATCCTGGTAACAACGGACCCTGAGACAGGTTCTTAGCCTTTAAATCTTTCATTCTCCGATGCTACAGTGGCCGAACTTACACCTGATTGTTCCAGTGATAACGCCACACACCATGAAGGGAAGGAAATTGGAACACATGTCTTGGTGTGTGCATTGAGTTACACAACTCAGATTGGAGAAACAAAAAGTATTTAGAAATGTCAGCTCCTCAAACCGCGTGGTTTGAGAACCAAGCCTCCCAATTCAGAGACGCATGGAGTTATTTCTTGAAGCCCAGATTCAGAATATTACACGCTCCCCTGGGATTAGGGAGCAGGTTTCACCGGAGCCATCCAGCGTGTCTGATGTAGCAGATTAAATTCTGTCAACGGAGCAGGAGAAACTATACCTACGTTTGGTTCAAGAGCGTATTTGCAGCCAACAGATGCATGCCAGTACCTACACTGCCTGAAGGCTAAGACAAAGTTTGTAGGCAAAGCAGGCATCCTTAAGGGAGAAACAGAAATTGGAAAACTGGATAGAGTAAAAAACAAATCTAGGTGAAAGGGGAGGGTAACAAACCAGCTGACTTCAAAGAATGGTTCTGGACATGAGATGTCAGGTTGTCTCTGGAGGCAATCCCAGGTACCGGAAGCCTGAAAAAAACCTCTTCATATAACATGTAAAACAGCCAACTGCAGCAGAGGAAGCACTATGGGTTGGATTTTGGCAATGCGCAACACCAATCCCATCCACTGGCGTGGGGTTTCAGGAGGACAGCGTGGAGAGCTCCAGCGCCGGCTTGCCTAACTCTACTGTCTTGAGAACACGGACTGCAAAGTGTCTCCAGTCTAATACCAATGACTCCTTCTTAAAGAAAAGATTGGAATAGGATGGCGTCTCACGAGTCTGAGTGGTATCTTTTGCCATTACAATGGAAAACGGAAGAAAAGGTTTGTGTTCAGCTTTCAATGTAGTGTCGCAGAACTGATTTCTTTTTGTTTGTTTGTTTGTTTTTGTGTCAGCTTTGTAAAATGATAAATGTAACAGCCAAATACATGTGTATTATTTAAATTTCTTTCCTGTACAACTGACTTGTTAAAAAGATTAAATCTTAGATCTTGGTGATTCAGCAGTGAACAAAAGAGACCACAAGCCTGCCTTGAAGAGTCGTGCACATCGGGTGTGAGGGCAACGGGAGGAACGTCTGCTTTCACAGTTTGTGAGAAGCGCTGTCGGGGAGTGGAGAGGGCTGCTGGCAAGGATGGTGAGGCCTTTTCTAAGGCCTCGCTGAGCAAGCGACACTTGAGGGGGGACATCATTTCTGGTCTACCTGTATCCAGCCATCTGGTTAGTCCTCTATTGCACCATCTAACATTCTCAATTTTGCTTCCTCTCCTAACTAGTAATGCCCAGGTTCATGCCTTCCTAATATTCCATCTGGATTACTACATCTGCCTCCTAACTTCTCCCAGTCTCTTATCTTTCCTTCCCAAATCAATTTTCGACAAAGCTACACCAGGGAAGTGATCTGAAAGGCTTATCTGACCATGCCTCTCTCTCGCCGAAAATACATCACTGGCTCCTTTCTGCTAACAAGATAAAACCCAGATGCCTCTACAAGGCATTTAAACTTCTTTTGGTCTGGTCCACGACAACTTCTCTACCTCCCTTCCTCATTGTGCCAGCCTCAATCTATTTGCCTCAAAAAGAGTTGTCCCCTCCACGCACATCCAGAATGTATACACCTTCATTTCTTTGACCAGTAATTGTTGTTATTGCTGTTAGCTCTCATTGAGTTGGCTCAGGCCTCAAAGTGACCCGAGTGTAGAATTTCTCCATCGGGTTTTTTGGCCATAATCTTTAGGGCGTCAGATGCTCAGGTCTCTCTTCTGTGGGGTCTTTGGGTGGGTTTGAATCAGGACCATTTAGGTTGGCAGCTGATTGCAGGCTATGTGTACCGTCCACGTGCCAATAGAAATCCTATTCTTATTTGAAGATGCATTTTTAGTCATCACTTCCTCCAGATGACGTCTATATCCTGCGTTTGGTACCCTAACCTCATTTGACCGGGCCCCTCTGCTTTGTGCTCCCTGGATTGACTTTCCTGAATCAGGCAGTTTGCCACCGTGTTTGACATGGTCAGGGATGGCTCTGTTTGCCTTCTGGGACTATGACATTTCTGAACATAGGACTTCATCTCACTCCTCTCTGTCCCTTGGCTGCAGCGAAACAGCCAGTGATTTTATTTGCATGCTGTTCATCTCGTTCCCTTCCCCCTCACTGATGTCAGTAGATCAACCATGGTCATTTATATCACATGGTCATTTATATTCAGAATTATTCCACCACCACACGCTCTCCCTCCTGCTACCCTTTCAGAGCCATACCTACCCTCCTGCTGTGGGGTCTGTAGGTGGGTTTGAACCAGGACCATTTAGATTAATAGCTGATGGCAGACTACGTGTACCATCCAGGTGCTGGATTTCTAAAATCGCTCCATTTCCAGACTGATTTGAACTCAGGTTAGTTACCAGAGATGCACAGTTTCTCACATGGGAGGAAAATTCCAGGTGATCTCACTCAGCTACTTATCTGACATTAGAGGCTGTTCTTCAACTTTTCTGCAAGTTTTGGGGTGATGGAATCCATTCAGCACAGTGTCACAGTGATAGAAGTTTGGGGGATTCTCAACACCCTGGAGGTCGCACCTTCACTATCCTCCTCTGGGTCAGGATGTTGTGTGTGAAGTTATGATGAAGCAGGAGGTTATTGGTATTCAACCATACACATGCTTACATATACATGCAAACACAACCACACAGCCCAAGTTTAAATCTGTACATTGCTTGCAATAATGAGCAGTGGGCTATTACCTAACTATTAAGCATAAGTTGGGGACAGAGATAATACCCGGAGAGAAAAATATTTGTAATTTGATGTTAAAACCATCTGTCAAATCAAGAGGCTCAGAGTGAAAAATAAATAAGGTTAGTGCGTGCATTCTCTCTCTCTCGTGTGTGCTCACACACACTGCAGGAAGGCTGGAGAATGCCTGAAAAAGAAAAGAAAAGAAATGAAATGTCTTAAGGAATGTTGAAGTAGAAGGGTATGAAGATAAGAAACTGCAGTTCATAGGCTACCAGATGCAAGAGAACGAGGAATATGGTTCTGTGGCTGATGGCAGTGTTGGTCTATGGGTGGGACACAGCAGCGGGAGCTTCACAGAGTGGCTCCAGCCAGAAATGCACAATCATGGGCCCACGTAAGGAGAGATGACAAGAACAATGCCAATGATTTTTCATCTGAATGATTTAATTTGCGCAGGCAATCACATGAAGTAGCTATCATTTGCCATTCCATCCTTTTACTGATGAGGAAATCAATGCTCAGCATTCTTCTCACGATTCACAGCTAAACACATTTGAGTGTTAGGCTCTCATTGGCTGCTTTTGATTACTTGCAAGATTCTCCAATTTACATAGGAAAAAAGTGACCCTTCCTAGAAGACATCATGTTAGTAATTCAAGTCAGTTAGTAGCAAAGAGCTCTGGTTGCTAGTGGGTAAGCTTTCAGCAGCCCATCAACACTCCTTTGCTGAAGGGTGGAATCATCTGCTTCCATAAAGAGGCATCCTGGGAAACTCGATGGGGCATGTCTACTCTGCCCCACAGGTTCGCTGTGAGTTGGGATTGACTAGATGGTAATCTTTCTCTCCCTTTCTTTTTATGGGGACAGGGTGAGGGGGGGGGGCAAAGTCGTTTTAATTGTTAGGTCTTTAAAAAGTATGCAAGCTATGGATGAATCTCAAGGACATGATGCTGAGAGAAACAAAGAACTGATCTCAAATCACACTCGATGATTTCATTTACCGTATATACTCGAATATAAGCCGACCCAAGTATAAACCGAGGTACCTAATTATTACGGGAAACCAGAAAAACTGATTGACTCGAGTATAAGCCTAGGGTGGGAAATGCAGGACCTATTGGTGAGTTTCAATAATCAAAACAAATGAAAATAAAATTACTAAAATTTGAGACGTCAGTGGGGTAATGTATTTAAATATTTATTTTAAATAAAAAAACATAAATAAAATGACAACCAGTCATTTAACATTAGTAAACCAGCACAGTAAGTGGAAAATAGGTTCAACAAAAACAGTAAGGTATCAACAATGATGCCTTAAGAGTACTATTCCCTGAGCTCACGGTCTGCACGATGGCACTGACTCTTACTTGCCGGCAGCAACCACAGGAGGATGAGGATGCAGCCGACCGAAAGCCTCGTCTGTGTGCTGCCAGGCCCACCACTAGCAGCGGTGAGGCGACGATAAGGTAAACGCCTGGGTCTACCACTGACCCGTGTATAAGCCGAGGCAGCCTGGCGCCGTGTGGCTGGGGCGGCGAGGCGGTGAGCGGCTGGGTCTGGGTCTGTCAGATACCACTGACCCGTGTGTAAGCCAAACCCCAGTTTTTCAGCACATTTTTGTGTGCTGAAAAACTCGGCTTATACACGGGTATATAACATTCTCAGAATGATGGCATTATAGACATGAGACCAAAGTAGTCGTTTACAGGATTTAGCAATGTTGGGGGAATGAAGGAAGGTAGGCTTGACTACAAAAGGGTAGCAGGAGGGAGAGCTCTGTGGTGGTGGAATGATTCTGTATCCTGGTGGTGACGATGGTCACCTGCATCTACACATGATGGAATTATACCACGGCCTGCAAGTCTGAGATCACACTCTCATATCACTTGTCCTTCCCAAAGCTTTCCTTGTGGTCACCTGGTGAAATACACGAGGCGTCAAGTCCCCTTGTAAAATGTCTGGGCTTCTCATTTGTTCTAAACTGATAAGCTAGCCTCCATCCAGTCTTGAAGAATTCATGTAAAGAAATATGAGGGTAAGTGAAAAACGATTGCTGCTTAGGTTCCAGTGCAGACATGCGTGGGTTTACTCCACATAAAATGCTTCTAGGATCAGTGGGTGGCACAGACAAGTCCTCTCAGTATTACACTTGTCTTTCTCTCATTACCCACTGCCAGCGAGTGACTTCTTATTCACAGCGACTCTATAGGACAGAGCAGACAGCCTCACTTTTCCTTTGCAGAGAAGCTGGTAGGGTTGACCTGATGCCTGTCATGTCAGCAACCCCCAAAGCTGAGTGGGTTCTCTGACCATGCTTAGCCCACTTTGCCATAAACGTTTCAATAGGCAAACCAAACCAAGCCAGGTGGGCCGGGGTAAGGTTTCCCCATGACATTCTCATTTGTTACCCTCAAAGAATAGCATTTGTTACCCTCAAAGAATGAGCAGGTGCACGGTTGTGATGGAAAAACGATTTTCATTGCAATTTCCCTCCCCTTTTCTCACCAATGTAATTGTGAATGTTCTTCCAACTTCTTCATCATACACACCCATGATCTGTCCTGTGTCTTTGAGAAAAATCTATCAAAATTACCCCTTGTGGAATCACACACACACACACAAACACACACACACACACACACACACAGTCATAACCTTCTGAGCTGACTTCTCTGCCTGGAACTTAACTGTCCCAGTAGATCCCACTGTGTAGAGTGAACCTTTTTTGAAGGCACTCTAAGCAAAAATGGAACTCTGTGTGATAGTAAGACCCCTAAACTTTCTATTATGGAAATTTCTAAACATCAAAAAAGGAGAGAATAGTAATACTCATTGCGTGTCTTCTGTAATGATTTATCATCGATATTCTTTTGCATAAACAAAGATCTACTTCTTTTATTTTATCAATAGTATATTTCAAGGTGTCAAGATGCTTTTAAAAAACTGTACCTAAATATCTGTATTTAGTCTTTTGAAAAGAAAGTGACAACAGAAATGATAAAAAAAGTCTTTATTTACAAAATTTATATCCATAGAACATAACTGCTTTCTTTGGAACAAGGAAACTTACAGATGACAGCTATTGCTTTAGTGTCAAATAATGCTTCAAGCAAGATACTATAATGATCATTTCTATTTGAAATAACATGATATTGAGGGGACCGGTTACAAGGAACTATATGTGACCTCCTCCCTGGGGGACGGACAACAGAAAAGTGGGTGAAGGGAGACGTCGGGCAGGGCAAGATATGACAAAATAACAATTTATAAATTATCAAGGGCTCAAGAGGGAGGGGACAGTGGGGAGGGAGGGGAAAAATGAGGACCTAATGCCGGGGGTTTAAGTGGAGAGGAAATGTTTTGAGAATGATGAACAAATGCACTTTACACAATTGATGTGTGTATGGATTGTGATAAGAGTTGTATGAGCCCCTAATAAAATGTTAAAAAAATAACATGATATTAATCAGTGGATATTAATAATCTTATTTGTACCTAAATCATTTACTAATAATATTTTAAAGCTTTTAAACCATCATGTTAACCATTTGCTAGATGTTAAGTGTTTAGGAGGAAACGTGAAGAAAATATAAAGACCTTTAATCATAGCTCCTTTTTCATAAAATACAAATTCTCTGCAACATCTTTATATGAATCTGAAGCATGAGGTGAAAAGTCTTTCCACTTGTAAGCTAACAGGTTCTATGCTACAGATTTTTCGATTGACTCATTTTCTCCTTATATCAAATAATATTGCCTCAAGCCTTTTTGTACATGTTTCTCCATAGAATGAGTTCCAAGAAGTGAACTCAATGGATCAATGTATATTTTACATTTTGACATAAAGTGCCAAACTGTTTCTTCACAAGGGCTGAACCTTATTATTATAGTCACAGTGAGATTATTTGAATGACACTAAAATCTTAACCTAACTTAAAAATCAGAGGCTGCTTACTGCAAAGGAAAATGATAAAGCAATTAGTTTCCAGTTTGGCCCATTGAAAGATAGTCTCACTGCAAATGTCAGCCACGGTTGTAAACTTAGATCGGATCAATCAGGGTCTGCTCTTTGAGGTGATGGTAGGTTTCATAGCAGCCCAAGGCTGTGGTTCAGATGTGGGAATACTGTCTGTAAGAGATGATTGGAATAGGCATGCAGGAAGGTGATCACAGTGTTTACCCCTCGCACCACTAGAGTCCCCAGCTTCCTTCAATTCTCCCTCCAAATGCCAAGTCTTCAGAGAGACTTTTGTTGATCTCCCAAACCAAGTAAGAGTCTTTTTGCTCTAGCTCCTGTTTTAGGTACTGTCAAGTCAGTAAAAGAATAAACACTGCTTAGTTTTGCACCATCCTCACAACTGGTGTTATATTTGAGCCCTTGATGCAGCCATTGTGTCTGTCAGTCTGTCTTCTTGAGAGCCTTCCTCTTTTTCACGGCCCCTCTGCTTTACCAAGCGTCATGTTCTCTTTCAGGGACTGGTATCTCCAGTGAACACATCTGACTAGGAGAGACAAAACCTCACCATGCTGGCTTCTAAGGAGCATTCTGGCTGTACTTTCAAGATACGAGGGGTTACCTAAAATAACAAAAAACAAATGGATTTTTTTTCTAAAGTTTTGTATTTAATTAAAAAATTATTTTATTGAGTGCTCATACAATTCTTATCACAGTCCATACATACATCCATTGAGTCAAGCACATATGTACACCTGTTGCCCTCATCAATCTCAAAACATTTGCCCTCTACTTTAGCCCTTTTGCTCATTTTCCCCCTCCCTCATGAACTCTTCATAATCCATGAATTATTATAGTTTTGTCATAAGTTACCCTGTCTGACGTCTCCCTCCGCCCTCTTCTCTGCTGTCCACCCCTCTAGGGAGGAGGTTATACTTAGATTCTTGTAATTAGTTCCCCCTGTATTTAATTTTTTTTTAAGTAAAAAACTCCTTATCACCTTCAAATCCTTTCCATTACACTTAATACATTGGTCAAATCTGTGATTCCATTCTTGGAAACATTTTGCCAACTCATCTTTTTAGGTGGTTGACAGCACCTTCCTGGATTTTTTCTGCACCTCTTCTATGTCGTCAAATCATTGTCCTTTCTTGTCCCTTTTCATTCTCAGAAACAAAAAGAAGTCACACAGAGTGAGGTCAGGTGAGTCAGGTGCGTCGGACAAGAGAGGCATATTGTTTTTTGCCAAAAACTGGCACACTGAGATGGCTGCGTGAGCAGGTGCATTGTCCTGGTGGCAAAACCAGTCTGCCACAAATCAGGCCTTTTTGGTCACACACTGTTACATAGTCTTTTTAGAACCTCTAAATAGAAAGCTTAATTAACAATCTGACCTGGCTGAACGAATTCCCAATGCACTACAAGTTGACATTTTTGTCTGCTGGGGAAGTTGATGCACATCCAGAACAAGGTTTGTCATCAATCAACATTTCACCTTTTTTGAAAGGAGAAAACCACTCTTACATTTGAGTTTTTCCCATAGCGCTGTCCTTGTAAGTTGTGTTCAACATCACACTTTTTTTTTTTTTAGAGTGGGAAATAAAAACTTCATTATTAACTTATTTCAACAGGAAAAGTTGCCCAGACACCGGGACAGCATTTCCATCGGCAGCAGGCAGCAGGTGGTGGAGGGCACCGACATAGGTAGGCCTAGGATAGTCTCCTTGCATCCTAGCAGAGGGAGAGCCCAGGGAAGGGACCCGGTTCCCTCCCTTCAGCCGAGAGAGACCTGAGAGCACTCCAGCCAGGGAAGCCCGAGACAACAGTCGAAGGCCAATCCGGGAGGAAATAGAGGGGCACAGGATGCGACCCCTCAAGACTGGCATCGCCAGGGGGGCGTCATGGGTTGAGGGTTCTGTCGATAGGGCATCACCACCGCCGAGGTGGACAACATAAAGCTACTCATCATCTGTTTGGTGTCCTCCGAACTCCGGAATTGGCGAAGCTGATCAAGGAGCAGTAGACGGCAACCCAACACTTCAGCGCAACACTTTGCTTGGCCTCCGTGGGTCCGATATACTGTTCGCAGACATAGCCGAGTGCAGGGCTGGGACGCGCCCCGTCCGCGGTGCGGCGGCAGCTTCCAGCCCATCACAACCCTTTCTGTGGCGTTTTCCCCAAGCAGGAAACAAAATCTCACAGCTGCACACTGTTCTCTTAAATTGGTCATCGCAAAAAACAAGGTTTGCGTGAAACTGCTTTTATGAAAAGATTCACTGTGACCAGAGAGAACCTTCCCAGGCGACACCACTCATGGTCCCCTATAATTACTCCTCGTAACACACAGCAACTTTGAAATTACTGACTTCGATTATTTGTAAAGATGTCTGATTGCTCCATTAGAGCCTAAGCTGCATGAAAGCAGAGAACACAGTTGTTTGTTTGTTTGTTTTTCAGGTCTCTAGCTTGCACATTCTATAACAATTGTGCAATGGGTGAATGACTTAATCTATATTTCTATTCAATAACTATGTACTTAGGTTAATTTCAAAATTAGCATAGTACCAGAGCAGGGCAAATATATACATGAATACCAAACTCAGAGCTATGTTACAATGCGACTGGGAACTGACTAGAAATTACAGAGATTAAACCATTCACTGTTGTAAATGACACTGTCAAACGCCAGTTTTGCATATAATTTTTGTCATTTTTAATAATATTCATTCCCACTCTTTCATGATCAAGTTATATCTCACAGCAGAGCTACTTTTAAATGTACTTACACAAATCAGAACTATCTTGCTTTTCTTATAATAAATTATCTGCATCAGCAATGCATAATATAGAACTGAAGTTATAAATAGGTTTTTATCTGGGCTAAAGAAATGATTACAAGGCAGTGAAATGCTGTCATTCAAAATATCCATTTGACTCCCACTTATTTTAAATTTTACTTTCATATAATTTTGATGAAACTGTAAGGGCTTAGGAAAGACCAACTAACTAACATTTATTCAAGTCATTAAATGTTTGACTATAGCATCTCACCAAACTTCAGCATTCTGGTTAAAAATATTTGGAGAACCCACTCATTGAGCATCTATTAATTTAGTCAAATTATTTAGACCTTTCATAGTGAGTTGAACAGTGCTCTCCCCAATTAATGTCCACCTGAAGCTTCAGAATGTCACCTTATTTGGAAACCGAGTCTGTGCAGATGAAATTAGGTAAGGATTTTTCGAGAGAAAAAATGATCCTGAATTTAGGCTGGGTCCTAAATTTAATGTCCAGGATCCTTATAAGAGAACATAGGATACAAAGACAGACATATCTCTGTCTCAGAGATATTTTGCGTTCAGTTCCAGAATATGGCATGAAAGTAAATGTCACAATAAAGCAAGCCACATGGGTGTTTTTTCCACCCAGTGCATATAAAAGTTTGCTTCTAGTACACTGAGCCTATTAAAGCTATTACACACACACACACACACACACACACACACACACACACACACACACGAAAGTTAGAAATATTGCAAGAATTACCAAAATGTGACACAGAGACAGGAAGTGGTATGTGCTGCTGGAACAAGGGCGCCGCGAACAGATCCATGGAGGGTTGTAAAAACCCCAGCATCTGTGAAGTGCAGTCAAAGAAGACATGCTCGCGCTGAGAAGAAGGTGACAGGAAGATGGAGCCAGAGATCGAAGTGATGCCAATGATGGATGGCAACCACCAGGGGCTGGCATGGGATGGCTTTAGCCTCAGGGCTTTCAGAGGAGACCAACTCTGCTGACACTGTGATTTTGGATTTTTAGCCTCTCGAGTTGTGAGAGGAGAAATTTCTGTGGCTTTAAGTGGCTCGACTTGCAGAGTTTTGTTCTAGCAGCCTTAGGAAACTCATACCATTTCAATGTAATTATTTCTTGTTCTTCCAGTAAAAGTAAAAGCCCAGCTGGAACACTGACGTCCTTTAAGGATCACTGAATAGGTTCTGACATGATCACATTTTAATGTAAGCATACTTTTGAGCTGCTGTATGGAAAAAATCATATGTTTAGATTTCTATTAGAATATGTGAAGAAATACATATTTACTTTGATATTTACTTAGCCTTTTACCTATTAGTTTGTGTTTTCAGAGACTGGAAACTTCAGTTCAGTAGAAGGAATATGCAAGTTAAGAATTTAAGTGGTATGCATTCTATTAGGAATTTATTCATCGGCGTTTGGTAGAGTACTTGGGGGTTAATATATTTAAAATAATAATTTCACTTTGTAAGACATTCTCTTGGCTGAAGTGCTCATTTGAGAGATAAACTACCTATTTAAAGAGGCTCTTTCTCTTCCTTACCTTTGCCAGTGTTTGTCCTTAGTATTGATTAATATTGATAAGAAAGCTACTATATAAAGAGATAAAATATAATACATGCAATTAAGGAAATAAAAATATCAAATTCTGAGTTTCCTAACAGACAAACTTTTTGGATCCTGCAAGACTTGAGTAAGATAGATTTTTCTTTGGCTTGACGATTTATTAGCATATTTTGTGGGTCATATTTGGTCTTTTAAAAATTTGCTTTGCTCATTTCAGTCCTGTTTGAAATCATGGCACCTTCATACAACCGAAGCCAGCCATTGGTGTTTCTTGGAAACGTTAATGCTGAGTTTAATAAGAACGTTTGTCTTTGGGAAGCTGCCAGCTCTTCCTAAATCCAAGCTGGGTTTGTAATGTCTCATTTGGAAACCCAGCTTACCTTGGAGATAACAACCATCATCAGGACACCTGTGTCCCAGTGCAATTTCAAAAAATAACTCTGGACAGCTGCTTAGCTTTTCTGTACCTCAGCTTCCCCAGCTGTAAACTATTTTACAGTAGGCACTCCATTTTTGAGGATGAAATGAAAATGGCCCACCAAGATGCCTAAGTAGACGAGGGAGAGGCTTCAAAGGCTTTTGGAAAAATGAAATGAAAAGATAGTGGGATTTTACCGGGAACTCTTTGAAGCTTGTATGATGGTAACTAAGAAGTATTGCTATTAGGGTTCAAGTTCATACATGTGCAGGTTTATTCCAAATAAACTATGCTTAAACGTGTCTCCGGGACAAGTTCTCTTGGTAATATTCTTATCTTTGTCTCATTCAGGTGCTTTAAAAATTAAAAAAGGCCCAATCACTATCCATGACAATCTGCCAGGCTACTTAAATTCAAGGCAGTGAGGTCAGCTCAGACTGCTACGGCGAGTGTTTTTTTTCCCAAAGGGACCTTGATAGATTTTCTTGAAGGACACACGATGATTATGGGGGTGAATTATGAAGTTTTAAGAACATTAGGAAATGCATTGATGAGCAAAAGGCCAAGGAAGTTGCACTGAGAATTTTTTTCCCATCATGACAATGACAATGCACTTGCTCAAGATTAGCCCTGGTGGCATACTGTTTACCTGTTGAAAGGTCACCTGTCAGCACGGAGTACATCTATCCTGCCTTACAGGGTCACTAGGAGCGCTATCGACTCCATGGCAGAGCGGGGTTTGGGTTTGCTGTTCTACGAGCGTTTTCTTGAGAAACTTTACCCCCTTCACCAGACAGTCCTGCTCTCACCTTTCCGACTGCCCCCCACCCCAAAACTCAAAGAACCTTGAAAAGGTGCACTCTCTGATCCCTCGGGGATGCCACAATTACTGCTTTGAGGTGTGAACATGCTCAGGGGAAGTGTTTTAAGATGAATCACTGTCTTCTGGAGTATGTAGACCCAGATGGAAGCTTTGCTTAGAAGCAATCATTTCACATTTTGATAATTTTATTTAATAAAGGCTTCTATAATTTTGTGACAACACTTATTCACACACACAGCGCCGTCTTACTCACACACACACACACACACACACACACACACACACACACAACCCTAGTCAATCCTGACTCATAGCAACCCTGTAAGACAGAATAGAACTATTCTCTAGGGTTCTCAAGGCCGTACTCTTTACAGAAGTAGACTGCCTGCCACATCTGTGCTCTGAGGAGCATCTAATGTGTTCCGTCACTGACCTGCTTGTTAGTCGTCCAATGCTTAACACCAATATGCCATCTGGGCTCCTTAACCCACACTTACCGAGTGCAAACCCAGGGGGTAGGCATTTTACGTGCATTCAAGTCCTATGAAGTAGATGCTACCATGAACTCCATTTTGTAGAGCAGAAAACAGAGATGAATTAATGTGTTCAAGGTCACACAGCCCACGTTCTTTAACATGCTCTATCTGAGCCTGCCCTAGGGTTCAGCTAACGGCACCTATTCACCTATTCCAGCTATTTTTTTCCTGATCGATGGATTAGTGTCTGTGCTGTGTTGTATCCCTCTGGTAAGGAAGGGGCTCAGTGAGGCTGGAAGCTCTCACTGGGTGGTGTCAGTGATAGTGGGGGCAGAAATCTCCTTTCCTCTCGTGCCCTGAAGAGTGCACGCCTACCAAAGAGACAGAGTGAGTGACCTCAAAATAGGTGTTGCCCTTTGGCTCCTATGGGGAAGTGGGGGGACATAGAGCTAAGTATTACTGTCATCTCTTTGGGATATCTAAATACAACACCCTCAAAAAGCAATTTGACACCGGGTGAAACAAATGGTCAATGGAGGCTACAGAACCAGATGGCAGCGGTTCGAGGTTTGGAGGAGGAGGCGCAGCTATGGTTTCTCCAGGCCACACATGGTATCCTCATTCATATTTAGAAAGCGTACGCATGGACATTGAGGGTGAGCTTATATGACTCTGAAAACCTTCACTGCAATTTGAAAACAGTGACACCGGGACCTGGCTATGTGGAGTGTGAGATGAGATTCGATGCTCTTCCTGAGGGGTTTAGAAATAAATTCCATATTTTGGAATCATATTGAAGTCTGATTTATATCGTGAACACAGTCTAGGGCACAAACAGAATATCTTACCAAGCCGGAGTTAAATGAGAGTGACACCCCGCGCACTCTGGATGCCAAGGGTATGCTGATATCGTGCGAGCAGTGTGCGTGAACGGTGAAGGGGGATGCACAGCCCAGGCCACGTGTGAGAAGCAGACACCTAAACGGATGAAGCTGGATCTTACCCAGTTTCGTTTTAAGTTATCCATAGTCTGAGAGGCAGAGAATGGCCACATCAATGAACAAGAAAGGACAGTGTAGAGAACCATAAACAAAATGGAAGAAGATGTGACTGGGCATGTCTGTCTGTCTGTCTATCTATCTATCTATCTATCTATCTATCTATCTATCTATCTATCTATCTATCATCTATGTATTTATTTATTCTTCCAACTTTGGCATGTTTTTTAAACCAGAATCATGTCCCCCAAAGAGATCAATGCATCCTAAATGTTCAAAAGTATTTACAAAAACACTTAGACATTTTAAAATGCTCCTTTCTTCATTCCTGCCCCATCCCCCAAAGAAAAATGTATTAAGACTGTGATACAAGCCAGTAGGCAGCAAAATACTCTGTTAATTTTAGAAGCCTACCATATGTCATCCTAACACAACTGAAAACTGTTTTAATAGCTCTCTTAACATATCCTGTGGTTTGAGATACTGGATGAAACAGTGTCTTTCTGGCTTAATTGTGCATTTCCGTGCTTACCTTTTTTTTCTCGTCAAAACAGAAATATTTTAATGGTGATGCATATGAACATAAAAACCTTTAACAGACTAACCGAACAATTTGGTATGCTTGAAATAACTTAAACTCAAAGCCCAAAGTTAACATAAAGTGTTTTTAAAATTATCGATCAGAATCTCTAAAAACAGGGTTTATTTTGTTGTGTGTTAATAATTTACCTTCCCAATTTACCCTCAGGGAAGCAACTTTTGAGATGATTATTCAAATCACGTACAATGCATCATTTGTTTATTTTAATGCAAAAAATAGAGGTAACTAGCCCAGAAGAAATCGGTAAAATTATATGAAAAAATAGACAACTTAAAAAAAAAAGTGTTACTGTGAATTAGGTGAAGGTTTACAGAGCAGATCATAATTTCACATCCAACAATTCATGCACATTCTCTCTCATTCGACTCGTCCACTGTGGCCCCTCCATGGTCCCTTACCTCCCTTCCTCTTGGCGTTTCCGTTTCCAGTCCTCCTCCTGGCCCAGGGCCACACCCTGGTGGCTGTGACCCATGAGGGCAGCAGTTAGAACTCGGCAGGTTGCTCCTGGAGAAAGACTGGCCTTTCCACTCCCGCCAACAGAAGCGCTCAGGGACACTCTGCCCTGTCCTTGGGGGCCACTCTGAGCGGGCATGGACGCCATGGCACTGAGTCTAGCTTGTTTTTTCCTCACCTAACTCTCTGAACATCGTCCTTTGGTAAGTGCTGCTTTTCTGATTTTAAATAGTTGGGTAGTTTTTAAACAGTGTTATTGGCATTTAATTCACACATCGTGCAATTCAATAGTTCAATCATATTAAGAAGAGTTATACAATCATATTCACAATCAATTTTAGACCATTTTCTTCTTTCTCATACTCATTGTTATTAGCTCGCCATTTCCCTTAAATGGTTGATTATTCTGATGTGTAGCTAGTTCGGTTCCAGACCTCACGGGTGACTTAGCACCATAGTTTTGGGGTTCCCACTGGTCTCTGTGCATCTGGTAGGTCTAGTCTCTTTTATGATTTTGAGTTATGGTCCACATTTTTCTCCTGCTCCATCCAGGGCCTCCTAATGTGATCTTTTTCCGAGGAGTTGGTAGTAGTATCAGGGATGTCATTAACTATTAATTCACAACAGTGACTACCATAAAGGTTCAATGCACATTTATGATATTTAAACAGAATGACTTGTAGTTGTTAAAGGGCATCTTTCCTCATATAAAGTATTTTAATAAAAGCACTTCAATAATCTGAAATACATTTATGTGCATTTAAACGATTATTTAAAGGAATCCAAATCTATTAAGAGAATTCCAGAATGTTTAAATATATCTAATTTCTTTATTGAGAAAAATTGAGAAAATGATAAACTTGTTTAGTGTACTTTAAGGCAATGTTAATACTGATGTACTCAAAAATGAGGACAAACAGAAATCGAATTCCTAAAGCCACAAACGCGAAGATCATTTTTCTCCCCATAGGTCTTCCAAGGTCCACAGTAAACTTCAAGACAACACCTCTTAACAGATAATTTAAGGATAATGAAATATTGTGATTAACTTAGCTTTCTGGGTAACAAAATAATTGGCACGCATGTGAAACTTTTTGTTCTGGATCACATTTTAATGAAATAGAGTATAATAGGATGAACTTGAATAGTAACTCTATGTCAAACACAGTTGTGCTGTTTTCTGCCACAAAAGGCTGAGTGTAAGGATTGACAACGTGAAAATAAATTGGCACTTATGACTGCAAAGAAATCTGATTATTTGGGTCTGGTTAGAGAGGAGCTTCTGGTATTTCTTCAGTTTTCCTTTTGATTTAGTATAAATATTACATTAAATGAAATTATCTTCTTGAGCTTGGTGTTTTCTTCAAAACTAAAAATCACAAAAGATTTTCAGTCAACTGTGTTTTATTGATTCGTTTACTTCTGCTTTAATAACACATTAGTAACTATCGCTATAATATAAATATAGGGTATACAGTACTACTATTGGTGTTAAATTAGAGATTAAAGCCTATCTATTGATCTATCATCTATCTGTTTGACTTCAGTTAAATCAATATGAAACTACATTTAAAATATGCAGGACTAGATAGTGCTTCTAACTTAAGAGTCAATTTAATTGGGAGATCACTGACTGTTGTGTATATTTTTGAACTTTTCCATTTTTTGGAAATTATGTGAGCATATTATTTTTAAAACAAAAGTAAACTAATGAACATTTATTAGGCCAGAAAGAGGCAATAATATTCTTATTGCTATTAGTTTTAACACAGTTAAGATGGCTTATTAAAAACTGAATCTTGTAGGATCAGATTTATAATTTTATTCAATTATCTTTTTTTTTTTTTGGTAACACTGTTGGAGTTTCAGCAACTATAATTTGACTACATCTGAAAAGGATTAAAGTATTAGAAATCATTGATCTTACAAAATGTTATGAGTAAGACTAGAGAATTTTGACCAACTCTTATAATATTTAGGGAAGATAGATATCATGCAAGAAAAAGCAATATTATATTGAGTTTAGGAAAAAGTTCTTAGAGGCCAGTTTAACAGTAGGATTTTTTAGGAAGTCTATATTTACCCCTTGAATTTCTATAACATCTCAAATAAGTTTAAATCACTGAACACTTATAACAGGGGACCTGATGAGATATGGTATAACATCAAGAACATTATACATAAAGAAAGCAAAAGGCCATTAAAAATAAAGGAAAGAAAGAAAAGATCACAGTGGATGCCAGAAAAAACTCTGAACTTACTCTTCATTGTAGAGTAGCTAAAGTGCATGGAAGAAAGGATGAAACAAAAGAGTTTAGTAGGAAAATTTAAAGGGCAGCTCGAGAAGACAATGTAAAGTATTCTAATGAAATGTGCAAAGACCTAGAGTTAGAAAACCAAAAATGAAGAATATGTTCAGCACATCTCAAACTGAAAGAACTGAAGAAAATAAACCCAGGCCTAGAGTTGCAATATTAAAAGGTTCTATGGGCAAAATATTGAGCAATACATGCAGGATGAAGAGAAGATGGGAGGAATACATAGAGTACTGTATTATAAAGAATTGGTTGCTGTTCAAAGGTCTCAGGAAGTAGCATATGATCAAGAATCAATAGTACTGAAAGAAGAAATCTAAGCTGCACTGAAGGCAGTAGCAAAATATAAGGTTTCAGGTGACAGAATTCCAATGGAAATGTTTCAACAAGCTGAGGAAGCTGGAAGTACGCGCTAACCTATGTCAAGAAATTTAGATGATAGCTACCTGGCCAATTGACCAGAAGAGATCCGTATTTGTACCCATCTCAGAAAAAGGTGATCCAACAATATGTGGAAGTTATCAGGAGATATCATTAATATCACATACAATTAAAATTTTGCTGAAGATCATTCAATAACGGTAGCAACAGTATACACAGAACTGCCTGATATTTGAGCCAGATTCAGAAGAGGACATAGAACAAGGGATATCATTGTTGATGTCCGATGACTCTTGGCTGAAAGCAGAGAATAGCAGAAAATATTTACTTATGTTTTATTGACTGTGTGAGACATAACAAATTATAGATAGGCTTGAGAAGAATGAGGATTCCAGAACATTTCATTGTACTCGTGCACTGACATTGGGTCTCTACTCAAGTCCTCCCTCAACGCAAGAACATTTTGTTATACTAAGCTGGCATTCAGTGATGCTTACCTTCCTGACACAATCGCTGAAGACAAAATGGGTGCATAAGCTAGTGTGATGAAGAAAGCTGATGGTGCCCAGCTATGGTAAGATATAACATCTGGGGTCTCAAAGGATTGAAGTTAAACAAGCGGCCATCTAGCAGGGAAACAACAAAGCCCATATGGAAGAAGCACACCAACTCGTGTGATTATGAGGTTTCGACTGGGGCTAGGTATCAGGCATCAGAAGATCCTAAAAAACCATTTCAATGCGAATGAGGGAGTTCTGAATGGAGACCCAAAGCCCATCTGTAGACAACTGGACATCCCTCACAGAAGGGTCACAAGGAAGGGATGAGCCAGCCAGGGTGCAGTATAGCACTGACAAAACACACAACATTCCTCTAGTTCTTTAATGCTTCCTCCGCGGCCCGAGTTCTATTTTAAAAATCTGGCTAGACCAGAGTATGTACACTGGTATAGATAAGAGCTCTTAACACACAGAATCCAGGACAGAAAATCCCCTCAGGACCAATAATGAGAGTGACGATACCATGAGGGTAGGGAAAAGGTGCAGGGAGAAGGGGGAAAAAGGGGAAACCGATCACAACGAAGTTGTCAAGGATTTCATCTTGCTTGGATCCCTCATCCCCCACCGGGGAATGAACAGCAACAACGTGGGGGAAGGGAGACAGTGGATGGTGTAAAATGTGAAAATGAAAATAACATAGATTATCAAGGGTTCACAAGGGTGGAAGGGTGGGGGAGAAAGGGGAAAACAGAGGTGCTGGTACCAAGGGCTCAAGTAGAAAATAAATGTTTTGGAAATGATGATAGCAACATATGTACAAATGTACTAGATACAATGGATGTATGGATCGTTATAAGAGCTATAAAAGCCCCAATAAAATGATTTATTAAAATAAAAAACGAGAGAAAAAATGTACTCATGCAGAGCATCTACATGGACCAAGAGGCAGTTGTGTAAACAGAGCAAGGGAATACTGCATGGTCTACAATCAAGAAAGGTGTGCATCAGGGTTGTAGCCGCTCATCATACTTATTCACTCTGCATGCTGAACAATCCCTAGAGAAGCTGGCCTACATGAAGAAGTCCTGGTGGCACAGTGGGCTCGGTCTGCAAGGCGAACCACCTGAGACCACCACCTGGTCCACGAGCAAAAGGCGAAGCTTTCTCCTCCCGTAAAGAGTGGAAGTCTTGTAAACCCACAGGTGGCAGGTCTCCTCTGTCCTGCATGCTCATCATGGGTTTGAATCTATTCAATGGCAATGCGTGTGTTTTGGGTTTAGACTTTAGGAAGAACATGGCATCAGATTTGGAAGAAGGCTTGTTACCGTTTGATATGCAGATGACACCACTTTGTTTTCTGAAATTGAGGAAGACTTAAAGCACTTGCTGATAGATATCCAATTTCAGCTTTCCATATAGATTACTACTTAATGCAAAGAAAACAAAAATCTTACAAGCAGGCCCATAAGGAACATGATAAATGGAGATAAGATTGAAATTGTCAAGGATTTCCTCTTGCTTGGATCCACAATCAATGCTCATGGAAGCAGCAGGCCAGGGATCAAAGGACTCACGGGTCAATCTGCTGTGTAAGACCTCTTTAAAGTGCTGAAAAGCAAGAAGGTTACTTTGAGCACTAAGGTGTGCTTGACCCAAGCCAGGGTATTTTCAATCACTTCATAGGCAGGTGAAAATTAGGCATTAATTACCAAAGAAGAATCGATCCATTTGAATTATGATCGCCGGTAAAGAATATTGAAAGCACCACAGACTGTAAAGAAAGCCAACAAATCTGTCTTGGAAGAAGCCAGCTAAAACGCTCCCAGGGATGAAGCCGTTTCATCTCATGCTTGGTAAAGGACATCATGCTCGGTGCAGTCGAAAGGCAGGGAAAAAGAGGACGAGCCTCAGGGAGGTGGATTGACCCAGTGGCTCAAACATGACAAGGGGCTCAAACATGGCAGCAGTTGTGAGACGGACCGAACAGTGTTTTGTTCCGTTTTCCATAGGATCTCTATGGGCTGGAGTCAACTCGACAGTCCCTAACAACAACAACTTATTTCCCATGTTGGAATATGCTGAAAATTGGTGCGGGTTGAGCAGAAGTTTATTTTTCCTGGCTGATCTGATAAAACCAGGTGTATCCACCTAATTGAGTCATGGGAAGACAAAGCACGGCAATTCTTGTTGATTTTATTTCAGGATCATTTGGGACAAAAATGAAAACACAACAATTTGGTGTTCGAAAGCGATTTGAAGGTAGCGTGGTATTAAATAATGAATTTTTATATAAGAAGTTGAGACTTGGGCACTGGAGGTGCCTTGCCGCATTTTAAACTCGGCTGCCAGGCAGTATGATGGTTACATAATTATCTCACCAATTTTAGGAGTGATTTTTTTATAAAAATACTTTATTGACTTGACTAATGAGTTGAATTTATAAGATAGAATCTTTTTTCCTCTCAGAGAATCTTGTTTCTCAATATTTGCTGATGATATAATAAGAATATTTAGTTTTTTTCTTAAGTGCCACCCTATGCAAAACAGTTTACATGAATTATCTCATTCAGTCATCACAAAACTTAATAATGTAAGCATTATTATTATTTCTACTTTACCCATAAGGAAACAGACACTCAGAGAGGTTAAGAGACTTGTCCGGGGACCTGTTCATAAAGGTCAGACGGGATTGGGTCAAGTCTGTCTGCTTCTAAAATTTGAGCTCTTCCTACCACACTCTTGTCATCCCCAGAGCTTAGGCTCATCACCCAGTCGACAGTCATTTTTGTTAACCACACACAATTTATTAAAGATTAAACAGCTCTAAATGTTGTGACAAATTGTTCTTAATTCATTGCATTAACCCATGTGCCCTTATTTCTTCTGAGGTTTAGTAAGTTCTGTTCCTGTACATTATTCAGTTAAAATTTTTTTTTCTCTTTAGATTTTTACATGTGAATGTACTGCCCTTCTGCCAAGACAGTTTGTATGTTCTGTCGACTTCCACGTAAAGACCATCACACAATTTGCATAGTGGTGGTCTAAATCTTTAAGAATTGGCCTACATAATAAATATTTAATATCTTCGGTTTCTTGCCGATTTTTTTTTTGCCATCATATCCTCTACATCATCTTAGAAGATTCCGGTTAACGTTACTCTTCTTGTGGAAAAGAACCGAGTGCCAGGAAACTGTCTATGCGATACCACTTACGAAACAAGAATTAAAATAGTTTGTTCCCAATACAACGATCAGCAAAGCAGAGAGACTATTTCTAATGAGGAAAGTAAATTAAGACAATAAAACTCCCACCAAGATTTATAGCCATCATAAACTACTCTCTTCTACATGCCCTGGGTCTTTGACTTAGAGTTTCCACTGTGTGGTTTTACATTTGTTCATCTGTGGCTCTGTCATTACACTACAATTTCATCCATTCCTCTTTTGTTCTCTCAACTACTTTCTAACGTCAAGTGCAGTGGAATAAATGCTGAGCTGCAACTGCAAGTTGGGAAATTCAAATTTATCAGCAACTCCTCAGAAGGAAGAGAGGCTGACTGCTCCCTTCAAGCTTTACAGACTTGGAGAGCCCCGGGGACTGGTTCTACTCCATACTCAGTCCTATAAGGACGTTATAACTGGGAACCTGAAAACAAAAATACTCAATAAATGGGGACTGAAAAAAATACCAAGATAATCATGTCTGTTGAAGGGAAGACTTAACACCATTAGAGGATCAAGCTCCTAACAAACTAAAAACGTAGTTTCTCATGGTAAAATAACAAGGACAGAGATGTTCGTTAAATTTTAAAGTGGTGGTGAGGATTCCGTGGAGTTCTTTAGATGGAAGTGGACAGGGCACAGAAACCGTCTTGGCAGAAGAGCATCACCCACTTTCTACAAGGCTGTCGGAGGGCTGGCGTGCAGGTGAGGGGCTCAGGGACTAGTCCTTCCTTCGCAACTTCAGAACCCTGGTGGTCCGATGCAGTTTGTCTTTGGGCATTCGATTTGTGATTACGCACGATTCAAGACATATTATTTGGCTCTAGAAAATATAAACTAAACCTTTTAACACAAGAAGAAGAAATTAAGGGACAAAGAGATTGTCCATACCTGCCGGCTTTGGCGTAGAACACACGCAGGTACAACCCTAATGTCTCACTTAATTTTTATATCCTATGTATGTATCATGCTTGTAAACTATCTATGTTCTCTAATGACATTAATTTGTGGTGACTTAAATAAAACACAGAGGAAGACATTTAGCATGAGAGCCATATAAAAGCAATTTAGGATAGAATTTCCACATGGCAGACAGATTGAAAAAATATAGCAGAAGAAACAGATTTCGAACATTATGAAGAGCCGTATATTCTCAAGTAGAAGCCGAGTTTTTCTGCACATTTTTAATGCAGTTTTTGTGGTAAAATTAGGTGCCTCCACTGATACTCAGGTCGGCTTATACTCAAGTATATACTCAACATTTTCTGAAGTACGGATACAGCCTACTCCGGCTCTAACAGTGATGTTTATAGAGGGATGCTCGGCATCCATCTTTTTCACTGAAGAAAGAAGTTAAAGTGACTGAGTTGTTGGAATTTCACTTGCTCCCTGAACACATCGACACAATTGAGGCATCAAGACCACCATCGGCATCTTTGGTCTCTCTTCTCCTGGTTGAGAAAATAATTCCTGTTCCTAGTCAATTTCTCTGGACTTCCTCGTAGCTTTTTCTTGTCTGCTTAGGTTTGATGTTTTTTCCCCTCCTTGGTTTGGGGCACCAAGTAAACACCACATACAGGCAGAAAAAAAAAAAACCCTTGCCTCTGAAGACCTGAAAAAAGATGAATGGGCTTTATTGGTGGGGGTTCGGTTTATAATGTAGGTATAATTTCCTGTTTCGGCCAGTGATTGCATCACAGTAATCTAGGTCTATTGAAGAGGGTTCAGGGCACTGACTCCTCTGCTACCCGACCAAAGGACTTGCTGGGTTCCCTGACGCTGGGACAACATGGAGGGCCGTACACAGGAAGTTCACTAATGAAAACTAATTGAAAATTAATTCACCACGACGCCAGGGAAGAGCTTGCATTTAAAATGTTGTGTTGTTAGCAAGCACATCTCTAATCATCCGAGCATGGCAAAATACTTCAGAACGGCACACAGGTTAATGAGGTGGAGAAGCGTCAGAACAAAGTCTTGTAATATTAAAATAGCCGTGGAGCTTAGTCGGGCTGTCTGACCCCTCCCTCTGGCTTCCTATTCTGCCTCATGCTACCTATGTATTTCATTGTCAGTACCCGGAATTTAAACCAAGTTACTCTACCAGAGAAGACATTTTACCCTCCACTAAAGGAATTCCACAACAATCACTCTAGATATGATTATTAAGTATGAACTTTGCAAATACCAATTTGTCTACTGTCCAAAGCTTAATGAATCCTCACCCCCACCCTCCTGCCCCTGCCAATTTTTTTGGTCTGCTCTTAAAAGCTTTTTATTATGAGTCTTTTAAAAGCATGCAAAAGAGAGAATGCTATATGTAACCCCATCTGACTTTAACAGTTACCTAATGGGAACCCATTTTAAGCCACATTTTAGTAAATTTGAAGAGCACATATGTACCTTATTGAAATTGTCTTTTCTTTCTCATAAGACAGGTCTTCAGTCATAGAGGCTTGCTTTTCTTCTTTCTATATCTTTGAACTTTCTAAAAGAACAATTATTAAAGAACATTAATTCTTTAAAACGTGCCCCTGTGTCTTTTCTGATAAATTATTTAGGATCTTTTGAAACTTCTCGACATGCATAGAGCTTCTTATTTAAGTTTAGATTTACAGCTTTTTCTTTTTCTCTGTTAGGACTCAGCTATCCTTAAAATTGCACTGTGTCTTGGGCCCTCCAGTACAAAATGTGATTGTTTTCCATGGGCATGCCCATTTTTGTTTTTGCTCTTTCTTAGCACAGTTCATAATTATGTCTGGTATTAAATATATTGATAAACTGGTATGTCAAAGAATCCATTCAGTTTTTCCTCTTAAAGAATTATTTAAACAATTTTGATAATGAGAAGTAAAAGAAGAATTTTGGAGATAAATTCTTTTTCTCCATTTTGTTACCACCAAGAGTAAAATTCTATTTTCCTTATTGTTAGTTCTTTCAGCAAATGTTATCTCTTAACACTTCCAAAATGTATTTTTCAGTATACTAGATTGAATCATAATCCAATGAAGAGAATAAATATACTTCCTTTGTAAAATGTTCTGCAAAGTTTTACAAAGCTATCAAACACGATCCCAGTGTTCAGAGCACACAAATGTTATGGGCACCTTAATGGCAATTCTTTCCAGGTACAGAATTCAGATTCAACTTCAACAGTAGAACCAGGCCCTCTTAAGACTCCTTCGTTCTTCACACGCTTGTACGTTTAGGAGATTAATTTTCCACATCTTACAGCAACTCATTTCGCAACAATTCTGCTTTTGTATCATCTTTTTGGTTTAATTTTTGTTTAATAGAGTTATTCCTTTATCACGTAATTCTGATATTTTCAATTAACTTGTTTAGGTAAATAGATAATTAGGATATTACTTTAATGTTATAAGATTTTCAACATAACATTTTAAAATGGGAAAAAGAAAAGCTAACAGAATAAAACGTTGAATAGTTCATGAAAAAAATCACGCACTGTCCCAGGTGAAGTAAGTGATTCGTTGTGGGGTATGTGATTAAATAAAAAAGTGTCAACGTTTTTGTGTAATTCAATTTCAAAAATAAGATCTGATCGAATAGTATCATGTCTACCTTTGTTCCAGTCTATTCTAAATGAGAAATGAGATGGGAAAGTGAAATACCTTAATTTTTGAATTAATTTATTCCATCGATCTGATATGTTCGGTGAGTAGGTTTCTTTCCTTCACTGAATTTTTGCTGCGTTTGCATGCATTTGTTTAAGTAATATTATTATGTTGCCTGTTCTGAGACACACGAGATAACTATTATCTTTTAATTCCACTTTCCCACAAACTTTTTGAAGGCCCTTCGTATACCATACTTATTGAAACAACGCGACGTGATGAGGTAACAGCAATCAGGAACAGGAAAGGAAATAGACTGTTTACTGAAGAGGTCCATTACGAGAGAGGAGCCCAAGACGGAACACAGGCAGCAGCATATAAAGTGTCTTCTCCGGCAGAGAAATACGAGCAGAGATGCAGCATGTGCGGCTCCGGAGAGGTACACATGCATGACATTTCTTGAAGTTTTACACGAGCCTTTATTTTCTAAAAGTCATGCCCATGTTCTGTGCCTCAAGGTTCTTGGCAGTCGCCATGAAGGGGGATTTTAGGACAGGAGCAAAGTACTTGAATGGCCTGTCAGAAGAAAATATGACTGTTTTCGTTTATGGCTAACAGCCAGCCAACTAGAGAGCTCTCATTTGCCTTCGATAACTTACAGTGGACATTCCAGGTCAGACGCGATCCTGCAAAACAAACAAACAAACCCCAAACCACGAAGAAGAAAAGAATCCCTGGCTTCATTTGGGCTTGAGGATTTCAAAGCTGGTATTTGCAAACTCAGAAAAAAAGAGCTTTTCATTAATCCATGATTTTGGAAACAGTTACGTTAACCCACAACCACATACAAATACAAAAATCCTAATGGGACTATTTTCTTACGAAGCCTGTAACAGTTTACATTCACCTAATGGCCTGGGGTTATGAGCACACTACTCAATTAGAGAATTTAGGCTGGTTGCCCACATATTTTAGAGCAAATTATCCCTTCACAAATGCAGAACCCCCTATATAAAACGCCTAACCAGTATTTCCTGTAAAAAAAATACTATTCCCTAAATTCCCACCTTGAATCTACTAAGAATTTCTCTTTTTGCTAGGGCAAAGATTTTATGGAAATATTTGTTTTTATATCACATACCTTGCTGTTGGTCTTCCTGCTAGCTTGTGTGTTTTGACCTTGAAACAGTTAAGAAATTACAACCTAAACACTTCTAGATAAGATATGTTTCTTTTTAAAGTACTTTTGCTACTGATAGCCAAGAGTCTGAAACCAAAAGGTGCAGGACCCTGCCAATTCTTTGATAACAGATCTTCTGCTTGGGGGGTTAACAGAATTTCATGGTTATCCTTAACACTTACTATTTCTTCTTATGCCTCTTTCATTTAGAAGGGGGTCGGTGCTTCCAATCTATAAACACCCATTAAAAGTTCTCCACCCTTTTATACTTGGCTGCTGGTCTTAATTGTCTGCAGATGGGTGGATCACTGCATTTTTATTTCAAAGGTAGAGATTTGCAAAATGTAAACGAGCCTATTTAAAGTTCTAAATCAAGACTTTCAACGTCCATTAAAAAGATCTGTGTGTAAATGGAGATAGAACTCAACCGGAAAGTGTCTTTTTGCAACAAACGTTTTCAACTATATCTAAGAAGAGGTTTCTAACACTGCCAAATGCATTACCTATATAGACAAGACAAACTGTTTTGCTAGAAGGCTATTTTAAAATTTCATGCAAATCTTGGAACTAAGGAAGTGTCTGTAACACATTATTTTCTTCTTTTACAATAATTGCTCTATAAGAGGTATTATGTAATTTATCCCACATTATACATTTTCACTGGGTTGAAAAGGAACAAAAACATTTGTTACATTTTACACAACATAAAAAGTCAATACATTATAGACCTACTGCATTAACTAAACCAACATTTTATTGTATTTAATATAAAATCCAAAAATGTGACTAGTACTCAATTTTCAATTCACCTATGGAATTATTATTTTCTTACCTAAATTCTTCTTTTCTTAAAAAATGAACCTCAGTTGCTTGTGACAGAATTGAACGTGAGCTAGCCATTCTTGGCCCTGTGGGGTTCTGCCTTATCTTGCCTAAGGGCCTGACAGTTTCTCTCAGACTCCAGTTTCTTCCGTCCTCTTTGCACCAGCGTTTCCCATTAGTCTGGCGCTTCATTAGCCCACCCTGATGGCTGACCACTTCCAATCCATAAATTAAGCAGAAGGAAACCGCAGAAGCGTGCTTCTTTTATCTCTGGAATCCAAGCCCATCACAAACTCAGTGTAGTTTGACATCCCTGGGATGAAAATAAAATATTCCGAGTAGAAAGCATTGCTAGAACATTGGTGCTTAAAGTCCAGTCTTAGACGTAGGAGGCAGCAAAATGCCTTTGGATTCTTTGGCTCACTTTGGTTTTCTATATCGCTTCAGTAGATACATTCTGTCCTCATGTTTCATCCCCATCAGTCAGAACAAGATTTGAACAGTTGACAATTATAACTTCTTTGTCTTGTCTCGAAGTCAGCAGTTCTCAACCTGTGGGTCACGACCCTTTTGGGGGTCGAACGACCCTTTCAGAAGGGTCGCCCGATTCATAACAGTAGCAAAATTACAGTTATGAAATGGTAATGAAAATAATGTTATGGTTGGGGATCACCACCACACGAGGCACTGTAATAAAGGGGGGCGGCATTGGAAGGTGGAGAACCGCTGCTGAACCCTCCAGTGCATTTAATTCTAGCAAGCAGGAATGGTGTTTCCCTGCACTCCAGTTTTAACTCGCAGTGTCTAGTGACCATGGTCAAAGGACGTTCCAGTGTTCAAGGCTGTGTTGGCTTTCATGTCTCACTTAACTTCTCTGTTTGTGATGAAAGGGAAGCAAATATTGGTCAACCAAATAGAAACCCAACCCAACCCATCTCCCCACCCCTCGAAGTCCCCAAACAAACAAGAACCCTAAAACAATTTAAGGTACTTTCCTGCAGCTTGCAAAAACACATTTACAAGCTCTCAACAAAATTTTACTTTTTTAAAAGCCATCTTAATATTGGTTATCTTTTTCTGAGTAAAAGAAGCTGATGCTTTTACATGTGGATCTTATTACGGGAATAGTTGTCTAAGCCTGCTATTGAACATAATCATATGAATTACGAACTGTGACTTTATTTCTTTTATAATCTTTGTAGTCCTTGCCATTACTTTTACATGTCTATGTCTGGCATTATGTAGCTTTGAAACTATGCCAAAAATATTTATGGCCGTATATCTGGCATTCTCATACAACGTGGCTGGGTTGGGTTTTTGAGCTGGGCAAAGCTTATTAGCAGATACTAAGTTCTTGGCATTTGTTGGGAGAAAGTCATATGTAATTTTAGCGCTCCCCTGAAATATAACCTTTTGTCCTCCTTGAAACACGTAGGGAGTTGAAATTTCAGTGCTATCTCTATTTTTTTCTTTCAAATTTGGAGTTATTCATTCTTCAGTTATAAAGTACAAAAATGGAATTAAAAATTAACAACAAAATACAAGAATGAATACAATGTGGACCATTTTGAAACATTCCCATGGATGGTAGGTGCAAAAGGTTTGCTGCGTGGACAAATCCCAGAGAGCTGGGGCAGGATCCCCATGGTACAGAGTGGGGCTAGTACTTTATGACCACATAATAATAATGATGATGATTAAAAATCAAACTATGGGTGAAAAATTCTTTCACTAATTTCTTTGCAGCATGGCTATAAAATCATGTACAGAAGTGTTAAGCAGGTATCTAGTTCCTGCACTGGAGTTTACATCCCTCCCTCCGCTACCACATTGCTTATTGTGCTTAGACATAGCACAGGGTTATAGGCAAACAAACAATGCAAACCTATATTTTTTGGTGCCCATGCACAGGAAAGCCTATTAGAACAGGCTATCAACATATTTAAGATGTTAAAGGATACTAAGATGTTAAAGGATAGAAAAGAAGGCTATATTTTAAAACTCTTATACCACCTTGAAAACCTTATATATAGCTGCTGTGAGTCAGGATCGGCTCCATGGCTGTGGGTCTTACACAAATATCAAAATGAATGCCTAGCAAGTATTTTAGTGAATGCATTAACTAACTGAAGAGGGAACCAGTAAGATGTCTAGCTAATTCAAAGAAGAATCAAAAGAATAACATACATGTGGGCAATAAGAAACATTACAGTGCTTTTATAACTAGAAACAAAACTGACCTAGCAATAGAGCAATAATCCATTGCATTTGACTGATGCCAGTTTATTTGCCCTTTATGCAGAAGTATCATTTGTGTTATCTATTTTCTATAAGTTACAAAGTAACGCATTAGCTCAGAGACAATGAGGGTAAAGATGATCCCAAAAAGTACATTACACCAGATACTCGGTCATCTTTTTTTAAACCAATTTTTAAGTCTTTCATAAAAAATCTTTCCAACAAAGGTTATTAGAATCTTTAATTAAGTTGTCCAGTATTATAACAACTAAAGGTACTGTATCCTGTCATCACTTTTTAAGCCAAAATATGATATAAATCGTTTTTAGATTTATTTTCATTTTACACATGAGTCCATTTTTTTATGATTAAAATGTTCATTTCCCTTATTTTGTATGTTCTCTGACTTTGAACCACTAAAGCCCGAGTTCATGTTTTATGCACATTAATGGTGAGACTTGAGACAGTTCAGACTCACGTCACCCATTGTCCACTACTAGAGGGCAAAGAAGTGGTGAGATTGTACCTGGTGAGGGATGGGAAGCGTGCCAGGACCAGAAGCACAAGGCAGTTCTGTTGACTTCCTGCCCTCACACGTTTCCTTGCCTTTAATTCTCCTTGATAGTCGAAGAATCAAAGGAGGCAATGGAGACGGTAAATTGTGCTTCAGTAAAAGGCCTATTCACTAGGCCGAACAAAACCGTAATCATAAACATAGTTGACATATTTACAGTGACGTTCTTCCATGCATCCTGGTGTACTCTCCTGTCATTATTGAGCTATTTTGAACGTGAAAGTTAGACATTGAATAAGGAAGACCGAAGAAGAATCGATGCATTTGAATCATGGTGCAGGCAAAAATATTTCGAGTACCGTAGACTGCCAGAAAGACAAACAAACCTGTTTTGGAAGAAGTACAGCCAGAGTGGTTCTCAGAGGTAAGGATAGTGGGACTTTGTCTTGCGTACTTTGGCTGTATTGTCAGGAGAGACCAGTCCCTGAGAAGGACATGGTGCTTGGTAAAGCAGAGGGGCAGCTTAAAGAAGCCTGCCCCCAACAAAGAAGGCCCTCTAGGAGGTAGATTGACATAGTGGCTTCAGCCATGGAGTCGGTGCTGACTCAGGGTGACCTACAGGACAGGGTAGGACTGCCCCTGTGAGTTTCCGAGACTGTGACTGTTGATGGGAGTAGAAAGTGTCGTGGTCAGCAGCCCAACCCGTAACCACTGTGCTCCAACTGTCAGGACGGTGCCGGATCTGGCAGCGTTTTGCTCTGCTGTGCATTGGGTTTTGGGTCGGAGTGGACTCAATCATTACAGTGATATATTTGTAGCTGAGCACCGTCTCTGAAGAGGAGGCCGTGTCAGGCATCGTCTCTTTCTTGGCTGGGGCTCCAGGGATTATGAGGATGGGAAAATGGACTCGTGGATATTTCGTTTGCAACCTGGAGGTTCAGGGGTGCTTTGTGTGGGGTCCAGTCGTCTCATATGGCATCCTTGTGCAAAATTGAAAAAGGAGGCAGCCTTCCGCAAGGCATTTCACTGCCAGCTGCTGCAAAACTGTCTTCCTAAGTGGGCAATGACTGCAATATGTTTGGTACCCGTGAAATTGGGCTGTGGGCCTCCTACACACGTCTGGGAGGACATGGCAGTGGGCGAGAGGTTAGGACCCAAGTGGCCGTGTGAGAGAACGACTCAGAGGGCGTATCTGGGCTCCTCCAGCTTCCCTGTTGCCCGAAGGCAGATGTCAGATATGCACCCCCCTCCATCCTTCTTTCCTTGTTGTGAAACCAACCTTTCCACCGCCACACCTCTCCTCAACCAATAGCCAAATCTCGCTCCAGTCCTCAGCCTTTCAGCTATGTATGTAGTCCCTTGGTGAGTTAGTTAATTGTGCCAGCCTGGCCGATAATCACATGTGGTGCTGGTTGAAAGGCGGAGGGATAAATGGGTGGTGAAGCCTCGCCTTTCTAGTTCTCGGGTCTCTTGTTTTGTGATGGTTGCATCGGGTGCAGCTGCCTTAGCAGTTCCCTGCTTCAGCTTGCAAGATGGATTTCCTACAAGACATCCCCAAGGAGAAGCCGCATGGATCTATCCCGATGCAGCCCTGGGTGCTGGAGCAGCCGTGTGGAGACCCCTGCCAGTGCTGAGATGCTTACACGTTCACTGACTCAGCTTTCCTCCTGCAGTCGGCATTCTTGCCTCTGTGTTGTGAGGTGAAGGACTTTGTGGACTGGTGTTGGGTATGGGTTAATGTTGGACTTGTGGGCTTGGGCAGCATTGGGTTGGGATGTTTTCGTGATGCACATTTTCTTTGCATAAAACTCTCTCTTATACGTGAGTTGCTGTGGATTTGTTTCTCCAAAGTACCTAGACTAATACACTTGGCTTCTGCCTTTAAAGGCCAAAGAGCCAGTCTGTCAATCTCGTGGTTGCAGTCTCAGCACGGCTCCTCCGTTCTGTCTCACGGTCTTCTTTACCCAGACGCTGGTCTCTGCCTGGCTCCTTTGCTCTGTCCCAAAGTCTGTGCCGCAGCCTCTGCTCCTGCTTCTGGAGCCACTTCAGGCAGCGGTCACAAACACTCCCCTGGTGACTCTTCTGCTGCTGGCCCCGGGAATCCTCTTTGTGTTTTCAAGCTGGCTTTTACACACACGGGTATCGCTTTGATGGAGGGGTGGTTTTTACCCTTCAGCAGACCCCCCCCCAAGGAAACAAGGGGGTGACTTGGTTCACTCCCTTGCCTCAGGTGGAGACTCAGTACATCCCATCTTAATCTTGTCACGGATAACTCCCTCCAACATGGCATTGTAAGCACAGGCATAGAAGCTCGAATTTATAATACATCCGATAAGGGATTACAGCTAGGAGGAGGATATTAATTGACATTTCACCGGGATGTACAATTTGGGTTTCAGTGAGAAATGACTGAGAGCCCTGGACTGGTGGGTGGTGAGTAAAAGGAAATAATTCAATCATTTGGTCACGGAGAAGGGTGAAAAGGTCACAGGGTAGAAAGGACCTTCGGAGAAAGTGGGAGGGAGAAAAAGAGGTGAGGAAGAGGTATAAACTGGTGATATGTTTACATTTTACCTTGAGATTTCTAGCAACAGTATTCTCACAGAGACTTCCCTGAGGTCTTAACATTTTAATTTATTGTTATTAAATTTGTCTTTGCTTGAAATTTGAGATAATTGAGGGATATAATTCAAGGGAATCATGTGAAATATGAAAAAACCAAAGATGAGACATGAAATGTAATTTTAAAAGAGTAAAGCAGTGTTAATGACACTTGACATTTGATTAATCTTTGTCAATGTTCATCTGTCCCATGAATATACAGTAAAGTCAAAAACCTTAGAAAGTTCACAGACTCCAGGTCACGTCATTATTTCTCCTAACGATGGTTCTTTACTTGTATATTTCATGTTCCATGTGGTGTCTTCAGTGGTAGACCATCCACAGTTCTAGGGAGATGCTGTACCTGCTGGATACAGTTATCGGTCCTCAGCATAATGTAAACCATGTTACTGTGCTAAGTAGGATCACAGATGGTTAACTTGGTAAAGTCGAATTTAGATTAGCTAATCTTTGCCAATTGCGCCTTCAAGAGTCCCCTACCCAAGTTCCAATGTGCTTTCATGATGGGTTGGCAGTCAGTACTCAGGTTCAAAAACAATTTCACATGATATATTTGGTGCTTTAGTTAATATTATTTCTAACTATTAATAAGTAAAGCTTAATTTACTTATTAACCTTTTGTTGTGCATTGACTGAAGGCTTACCGAGCAGATCTTCAGTTCCATCCAACAATTCACACACATTTGGTTCCATCTCATTCACTGCAATCCCCTCAGTGAAGCATCCTTCATCCCACTTCCTCCTTCAGGGCTTTAGCCTTCATGATCTTGCATCTTCTGAAATACCCTTGCTCTGTGCTGCACTGCTCAGTGCTGAGTATTGCTGCGCATGTTTCTTGTCATCCATCCCATTCCCTTCATCTTTAAAGGTCCAATTGGAACATACTAATTTTTGAAACTTAATTTGCTAGATGGACTCACTTTAAAAAAAAAAAGTTTATTGGCACATAATCCACACAGCATATAATCTAACAGTTCAGTCATATGGAGGAGTTTTATAATCACCACCACAATCAATTTTGGAACATTTTTTTCTTCCTGGTGCTCATCGCTAATAGCTTCCCATATTCCTCCAACTTCCTCTGCCATACCACCAAGACACCATTAATCCAGTTACTGTCTCTATTGATTTATACATCCTGGATTCTATATACAGAAAAACAAAGAACAACAACAGCAACAAAACCTAACAACAATAACTAAATAAATCAGAGAAAAACCTCAGTGGAAAAGAAAGTAGACAACACGTTTCATTTAGAAAATGATAATAGTGATAAGTATGAGCAAAGGCCATTCATATTTATTGTTTAAATATTGCTTTGGGTCTTATGTATTGTATGAGGTCGATAAAAATAATCCAACAGCTCCCATCACACTCTATTGCTTACCCCATGTCTTAGATTAGGTATTTTAGAAGTAGAACATCAGATGAGGATTATGTGACAAATTATTAAGGAAGCACCACTTGGGAGCCCTGGTGGCATAGTGGATTTTGTGCTGGGCCAATAACTGCACAGTCAACAGTTCAAATTTACCAGTGGCTCCTTGGGAGAAAAACCAAGCATTCTGCCTCTGTAAAGACTTACAGCCTTGGAAATGCAAAGAAGCAATCCTATGCTCTCCTATACGGTCGCTGTAAGTCCGGATTGACTCGGTGGTAGTGCGCTTTTTACTGGGAGAAGTCAGTAAGGGGGAATAGGGAAAGCGGGCTAGGAAAGTGGAGAAAGTCAATGAGGGTGAATTTCAGGCTAACTTCCCTGGAAGGTATCTTTAGCCTGCGCCTGCTGAGGGACTCGGGAGTGAAGTCTACCCCTCCGAGTTGTCCTGCCAAGGGAGCTGGACTTTCGTCCTCTGTGCGCACCTAGTCCCCCTCAGGGAAGAGCAAAATAGGGGGTGGTTAATAAAGTCCAAGGCCTTTTCTAGTGTGGCATAGTGGGACCCAGTCTCAAGCGCATCTTCTGAAAAAAACCCACCAACCCATCGTGTTTGCTGCTGAAGAGAAGGAGAAAGCCACAGAGAAGCATCAAGGGACGAGGAGATAAGGAAAAACAGGGTAATATTTGCAATATCCTCTGGTTCCCCCAATCCATTTTCTTCTTCTTCCTGGGCATACAGTTAGACTGCACTTCCCAGGATCCCTTGCAAGTAAATGTAGCCATGAAACTGATTTCTCTCCAATGGAATGGAGCAAAAGTGATTGGGTACCACTTTGTGGCAGTTACATAATCTCCTGTGAACTTGAGTGAAGAGGTGGAGTCTAGCCTGTCAATCAGGTCGCAGTTTGATGACCTCATTTGAAGGATCCACGGAGATAAATAGCTCACTGGAGGCCAGACCCACTCTCTCTGCTTCACATTCCGTTGACAAGACACATGGAGCCACGCTGATCCTAGCTACAGCCCTGGAGCTGGAGGAGCCACGTGGAGACCCACGCCAGCTCTGAGATGCTTCCTCCGCCATTGGATCCACAAGACTTTCCACCCACAGGCCTGTGCTCTTCCTGCATTTGGCATCATTGCATGTGTTGTGTAAGTCTGAAGAGGAAAATATAAACTGGTATCGGACATATGGGCTCATATCGGACTTAGGGTCTTGATCTGGACTGGGATGGAATGTTTTCTTAATATACAATTACTCTTTGATATAAAGCTCTCTCATATACACATACGAGTGTCTATGGATTTGTTTTTCTAGTCAACCCAGACTAACACACACTTCTACCAAGGTCCTAGGGTAGCTTTATTCATACTGTCTTTCTCTCCCTATTAACTGGAATTCAGGTTGACCTACTTTATGCTATTGAAATAATGACCTGAGGGATGATGGTACAACATTAATAATAGGGATAGAATTTTGATAATAGGACTCGAATCTCTGAAGGACATCATGAAGCAGAGTTCTTTGATGATCTTTTGGACTTTTACGTAAGAGAGAAAAAAACCTCTAAGCCATCAAATGATTGTTTCTTTATCATGGCAGCCTAATATTTTTCTAGTTCATATCATTTGCTTTGTTCTTTTCATAACATCACTAGATCCTTTTTTGTTTATTATTGATTTCTTCTGTTAGAAGATGCATTACACGAGGCAAGAAACTTGCCTATCTTCTTGCTGGTACAAATGACTCAATACGTATTAATTAATTAAATAAATGAAACTATAATTACCTTGCCTAACAATAATTAAATCTGGAATGATGGTATCATTAGCAAAATACTCTAGCTAAATATTAACTCAAATACTTACCATTGAATGTGGAATCTATGCGCTTTCCTTATATTTTAAATTTACCCACAATTTCATCCCAAGTGTCAAGCTTCACAAGTGCATTTAATGAAGTCAACAGTTTAGAGAAAACACATTACAATTAAAGAACGGATTATAATACCATGCTTGGAGTGATATAAAGCAAGTGGGAAGAGTTTAATGACAAGTAATCCAAGTGATTATTTAGACAAAATATTGATTGACATATTAAAAATTGATAGGAGATAAATTACGTACTCTTGAAAAAAGCAAGGCTTGGTAGCCTTCTGAGTATTGGAAAGGTGATTAGAAAGAGCTTGCTGCCCAACTGTTTCCCATGTCTGCAGAGGACAACAAGCTAGCAGGAAAGAGCTTAACCTGACCTGACAGTAATAGTGATTCCACATTAGAAGAAGCACCAGAGTAATATTGCAGAATCTCTGTCCCTGGTGAATGTTCAGGACAAACCATCTGTCTTCGACATTTCAGGCAGAGCGTCTCAGGAAGAGCGAGGTCTGGACTAAACGACTTTTTGAGTAGCTCCCTTTCAGTTCCGGAGTCGGTGTCCCTAGAAAGCGTATCCAGGGACTCTGGTGGTGATCTCTCTCACTCCCATGACCAGCCAGACTGAGCCATTGACATGTCCTGCCTGTTGCATTTCTGTGTGAGGATGGTGGGGTGGAGGGGAGGGAGTAGGAAGATTAACCTCTTAAAATAATGACATTTAAGAGTGTATTATTTGCCTACAACATTAAGATGCTAAATAATTTTAGTGATCAATAAAACTTGAAAAGTCCCACGAATTTTGAAATATTTCAAGTGCTATGCTTTAGTTAGATTAATTTTTGTAACCAATGAGGGGAAAGATGATGATTCAATGGTGATGATGAAATTCCACAGGACAGAAAAAGCATGGCTATTGAAATTATTTTACTTACATTTGGGTTGCAACAATAGCAGCGATGTAATCATGCTGATGGTTGCTTCATTAAAAGTTATATTTAGTTTATGTTGTTTATTAATGACTAAGTTAGAAGGCCCCTAAAGATAAGCTTTTATTAGAAGGGACATTTCTTAATGTCCATTTTTGCTTTTTCATTCCTGAATAACAGAATAGCCATGGTTTAGAACTTTAGGTGTAACTATTGTCTTTTGATTAGTAGAACATATATTTTGCACTTGTTGTTATTGTGAATAATAGCTAACATTGAGGCTTGATATATTTGGTGGATCTCCAGCTTCGTTAAAGTGTTAAAGTAACCCATGTGGAAGCCGTTGAGGATGAGCGATGTAGACAGGGTTGCGGTGGCTAGCTGATCCTAACTCATGGTGACCCTGTGTCTGAGAAAGAACTGCTCCCTAGGCTGTCTGTCACCTTTCAGAAGCAGGTCACCATGTCCTACTTCTGAGGTGACTCTGAAGGGATTTGAGTCATCAACCTTTCAGTTAGCCTTCTAGCACTTAACCGTTAAGTCACGTAGGGACTTCTGGATCCTTCTTTTATATTGTAAAACGTGATAGGGGGTTTTTGGTTTGTTTTTCTAAGTGCCGGTTGCTATAAAGTTACAAATCAGTAGTAAGTTGTTTTGTTTCCATTGAGGGTGGGGAAAACCTAGTCAGATTTAGTAGGAAATATTTGACTACTCTTCAAGTCATAAAGCTTGAAAGTAAAGGTTTTGGGAGCCATGACCCTAGAAATAAATAAATATATCCAAGGGACATGTTTCCAAGGTAGAGACGTGCTGGTTGTTGACATTGCTGTTTGGTACTGTCACGTCAGTTTCCACTCACAGTGACCCAGTAAGTGTACAACAGAACGGAACACTGCCCTGCCCTGTGCCATCTTCGCCACTGCTGTGAGGTTTGAGCCCACTTTTGCAGCCACTGGCTCAGTCCGTCTCACCCTCTTTCCTGCCCGACTTCGTTCACCCACCATGATGTGATTCTCCAGATACTGTTATCTTCTGATAACATGTCCAAAATATGTGAGACGTGCTTATAAGGAGCAATCAGACTGTCTTCTTCTTGAGACTTGTGTGGAGGTGCTAGCAGGGGAGTGCAGCTACTCGTATACCCTTGACCGAAGGACGGTCTCCCTTCTATGGGGCAAGGTCGTCCTCTTCAACCAGCGCACGCAGCTTCGGGACGGATGCACATGGAGCGGTGAGGGAGGAAGGGGACACCTGCCTAGCCAGCCAGATCAGCCGAATCAACCCTGGCGATCAATGGGGTGACAGCTGTCGCAGCCAGATCGCCTTCACATCCAGACTGTCTTCTTCTAAGACAGGTTTGTTTCTTCTGACAATACGTGGTGCTTCGATGTGTTTTGCCAACACCAACATTCAGATGCATCAGTTCTTCTTCATGCTCCCACAGCCGATGCCCAACTCTCACATGCATGTACGAGGGGACTGAAAATACCCTGGCTCGAGTCTGGTGCACCTTAGTCCTCAAAGTAACAGCCTTGCTCGTCACTCTTCAACACTTTTCAATATGTTTGTTTGATTTCTTTCTTTCTTTTTTTTTTTAAAGAAAAACATTTTATTAGGACATCATCCAGGCATATCAGGCAGTGTTGTACTATCTCTACCACAATCAGTTTCATAGTATTCTCTTCCTTCTTGTACTCCTTGATATAATCTCCCCAGAGGGCCCCCCCCCCTCCCCCCGCTGTTTGATTTCTTGACTGCTGCTTCCATGAGCATTGATTGTGGATTCAAGCAAGATGGAAAATTTGACAATTTCAATCTTTTCTCCATTTATCAAAATGTTATCTATTGGTTCACTTAGGAGGATTTCATTTTTCTTTACATTGAGTTGCAATCCATACTGAAGGCTGAGGTCCTTGATCTTTGTCAACAAGCGCTTAAATCTTCCTTGCTTTTGACAAGCAAGGCTGTGTTGTGTGCGTAGTGAAGGTGTCCACAAGCCTTTCTCCAGTCCTCGTGTTGCATTCTTCTTCAGACAGTCCAACGTCTCTGATTACCTCCTTACTTTACAGATTGGATGAATGCGGCGAAAGGCGAGAGCCCTGATGCATACCACACAGCATTCCTTTGTTCCGTTGGAAGGTCTCCCTCTTGGTCCACGTAGAGATTCTGCTTGAGCACAATGAAGCGATCTGGAGTCCCCGTTCTTCTCAGTGCTCCTAAACACTCTTAAAAATGTTGCTTTTAAAGCCCTGAAATGATGTTCAAACTCACTCATGGTTAGAAAAATATAAATTACAACTATTAATAACATACATTTGAAAACCTACCAGACTATTAGTAAGAAAAGATACCATGTATTGTGTTGTCTAGGGTGGAAAAAGAGGTACACTGCTGATGGAAAAGTCATTCAGTAAAACCTCTATGGAGGACCTTTTGGTAATTGAATGTATAATTGCACATATCTGGCAATTCCATTTCAAAGAATTTTTTTGCTACGGATATAGATACACAAAGAACGATCTTTTGAGTCTGACTAGATTTTTCCCCCCCTCCTACAATGGAAGAAAACACACAGTAATCACTTGTCTTAGACACACACACACACACACACACACAAAGAAACCAAAACAGTGACTTCCAAGGGGATCTGCCCGGCCAGTGAAATTCAAGGCAGAGAAGTCTGCTCATAAAGTAATGGTGACTGCTTTTTGGGGCCCCAGAGGATAATCTTGGAAGGCTTTTCCCCAAAAGGAAAGGACGATCACGGGTGCTTATTATGAGGAAGTTTTAAGAATAAGGACAACTGCATCGGTGAGAAAAACACCAGGAAAATGGTGTAAGTAATTTTTTTTTCATCATGAAAGTGCCCCTGCTCATTTTTGAGCTGTCCCATGAGAACATCTTTGGGACACCTTACCGCACTCACCTTAGGACTCAACTCTGGCTCCTTCAGACAGCTTTTTGTTCTCCAAACTCAAAAACGTTTTCGAAAAGGAACACAATTGGAGGCCCTTGAAGATTTCAAAATGTTATTGCAAATATTGGGCCTCTGCCTGCCGCTGCCATCCAGGGAAACCCGACGAGGTGGGCTTTTGTTGAGGAGAAAGGCAGACCAACAAAGTAGCGGAGGCACGAAGCTCCTTTCCTCTAACGGCTTCCTTGAACAAGGACAACCACCACAAAACAACGCACTGTCAGCTAGAGCATTCTGACTCGGAGCGACCCTGTCTGAGACACACTAGAATGCTCCTGTGGGTTTCCGAGACGAAATCTGTATGGTAGTAGAAAGCCTCATCTTTCTCCCACAGAGAGAGAGGCTGGTCTGTTGGAGCAGCCCGAAGCCTGAGCCTCGATGCCATCAGGGCTCCTTTGAAAGAAGAACTCAAGCTCTACTCACTGCCCTGGGGTCAATTCCGACACCGAGTGACACTCTTGGACAGGTAGACCTGGCCCTGTGGGAGTAGATCACCTGCCTTTCTCAGGCAGAGAAGCTGGGAGTTTTGAACTACTGACCTTGTGGTTAGCATCCCAACATGTAACCACTATGTCACCAGGGCTCTCTATGTGAGCAAAGAAGGGAGGAGAGTTTTATACAGTTGAGAAAGGGGAGAGGTTTGGGAAAGGAATATTAATAACCTTGGAACTAGGCTTGTAACTACGTCTTGGTTAATACATGTCTTCTTTCTTATGCCGGGCTCTGCTCTGGTGGTTAGCTGGTAGTGGGTGTGCTTCACGTGGTGACAGCTCAGTGAAACAACTGATCGTGCTGTCCCCAGACTCAAAACCATGCACGCAGACTGGGGACTCCTCAACAGGCACTCCTGTTGTCTGGCTTGAAATCACAAGCTATTCATTTATTGCTGTTCTTCTTAAGGGAATTAAAACAAGTCATACTACAATCATAACAGTTTTAACCGACTCTTTGGGTATTTTAATATATCTATTACATATCCCCCTTTACTTAAATTATTTCAATGGAGTTGCCTTAATTTCTAACTTTGAAAGTGAGACAGCAAAGGCAAGCTAGTTTATCGTAAACCAGACTATAAAGGCGAACAGAATCCTTGGAGCTCCAGCAGTTTGCCGAGGCCTGTTGTGACTCAAAAATGGCAGCTCTCCCTCTTAATCGTAGTCCTAATCTAAGGCCAATTGGGTTTTACGACTTTGCCCTACTAGATGCTCAGCTTCACGAAGAGATCTTGGAAGATATGGGAGCTATAGCCAAGTGTGGTGGAGAAAGCAGATGGTGCCCTGCCACCAGAAATAGCAGTGTCTGGGGTCTTAAAGTCTTGTTTGAAAACCAGCAGCCACCTAAGTCCACATGGAAGAAGCACACCAGCCTGTGTGATCCAAGGATTATAAATAATATAATCCAAGACTGGATAACGAAACATTACCAGAGCTTAAATTCTGGGCACCGGTTTGCAGAAGGCATGGATGGCAGGGAAAGTCCACAGTCCATTTGCATAGTTCACACCTGGATTTAGCCCCTGCCTGAGCCCCTCTGACCACGGAGCAGAGATGTGAACACCCTGACTATGACACAGTGCTTTGGAAAGTGGTTATTTGAAGTGAATTGTTTGTCACAAGACTCCAAGTCCACTTCGTGTCACTTTCCTCCTTTTGTCTTGAAGGCCCTCAAGACCACTGTGCAGGTTTGAGGGCGAAGGACCCTGGAGGGACACTGTGACTCTTCCCAGGATTAGAGAGCCCGGTCCTATTCCTTCGGAGCTGCTGGTGTTTTTGAACTGCTGACCTTGAGTAGCAGCCAAACACATAACCACCACACCACCAAGGCTGGGGGAAGGGTTAGAGAGATGGAAACACTGTATGCAGAAGTGCATAGACCTACCCACCTAGTAATTTGTTTTATTTATGTATTTTTCTGCCTGCCTAATTTAAAATAAAAATTGTTATTAAAAAAAAAAAACGAAGGCTATGTCAAGAAACTATAACTTCCACGTTTTGATATTTTCATTTAGTGAAGGTTTCTATGATTTTGTAGCAATACTTTATTACTTACCTTGCTAGGGCTTTCCCCAAATTTGATAGGCATCCACAAATTTTACAGGCTGTTAACACAAAGTTGAAATATTTTCCTAAACTTGCAGTAATACAAAACTTGATTAACCAAAAAGACTGAATTGTCATTCTGCTTTCTGAGTAAGATGATACCACAAAATCATTGTTTTCTGAAAACGAGTCTCCAGTGAGCCAGCCCTGACCCAGGGTGAGTCGTGTGTGCTAGAGGAGAATTGCATCCTCCAAGGCTTTCTGCGGGTAAGATTTCAGAAGTAGGTCACAAAGCCTTTGCTTCTGAGCTGCTGCTGGTAGACTTGAGTCTTCAACCTTTGGGTTGGTAGCTGGGCTTATTGTGGGTGCACCCAGCACATGTCATGTGGGTAAGATGGAGCAAGCCCATTTGTGTTAGTCTGGGTAGACTAGAGAAACAACTTCATAGACACTCATATGTGTATAAGAAAAAGCTTGATATAAAGAGTAATTGTATGTTAAGAAAACATCCCAGCCCAGTGCAGATCAAGCCCATAAGTCTGATATTAACCCATATGTCTGATACCAGTCTATAAATTTCTCTTCAGACTCTTGCAACATGTGCAATGATGCCGAATGCAGGAAGATCACAGGCCAGTGGGTGGAAAGTGTCTTGTAGATCCAGTGGTGGTGGAAGCATCTCAGCACTGGTGTGGATCTCCATGTGG
>NW_022103899.1:1574707-1575995 GCF_000313985.2 Echinops telfairi | reverse complement strand
CAAGTCGTCAGTAGATTATATAACTGCCACACCATTAAAGCATGTCTCTTTGCTGATTACAACTAAAATCTCTACACAATTTTTAAAAGCAGCTGTCTGAGGATTCTGACAAATAAAGGAAGGCAGGCAGATTGGGAATGGGAGCTAAAACCCTGAGAAGTAAACTGTATTGTGGCGACTTTCCTTTTTGCCCCCATTTGCTCTCTGCCTTAACCTGAGGGTGGGCTCTTACCAGAGCCAGGGAAATCATAATGCAGACAGCTGAGTGAATGTCTGGCAGAAATCCCATGTTTCTGTTCAGAAGACCAGAAAAAAAAAAATCCTGTGGGCTAGAGTGTGAGGTAAGACATTTTTCTCTTTATTTTATCTTCTGTTTTACAAAGGGCTGGTGATTAGTGGAACTTCCTGCCTTTTTGGCCAGAGGGGTTGAGAGAAGGGAACCCCGAGGACCAGAGAATGTATGGAGAATCCTTGTTTCTTGTTTCCCCAACTTGCTTTACCCTGTGGGTGGCTCACTTATTGGAACATGGGTAACTAGATGTCCACAAGGAATTCAAGGCTAATTCAAGATCAGAAAATCATGTATTACTGTAATAACTCATTGTGGAAGAAAAATTGTATCATCAGAATCAATAGATGCAGAGAAAAACATTTGGCAAACTTGAACATCCATTCATGATAGACTTCTGGCAAAGTAGGAAGGGATTTACTTGGTAAAGAAATCTACAAAAATATCTGTTCCTAACATTGTACTAAAAGTGAAAGATTGAATATTTTCTCCTAATATATATATTTAAAATCATTTTACTGGGGGCTCATACAACTCTTATCACAATCCATACATACATCCATTGTCTCAAGCACGTTTGTACATATGCTGCCATCATCATTTTCAAAGCATTTTCTTTCTACTTGACCCCTTGGTATCAGCTCTTCATTTTTTCCCCTCCGTCCCCCACCTCCCTCCCTCCCTCATGAACCCTTGATAACTTACAAATTATTATTGTTTTTTTCATGTCTTTCACTGTCCAATGCCTCCCCCCACTCCCTTGTCTGTTCTCCATCCCCCTGAGAGGGGGTTATACGTAGGTCATTGTGATTGGTTCCCTCTTTCTCTCCCCACCTTCCTCTCCCCCTCCTGGTATGGCTACTCTCTATATTGGTTCCGAGGAGTTTGTCTGTTCTATATTCCCTGTGTTTCCAGCTCTTCTCTGTACCTGTGAATATGCTCTGGTCTAGCCAGATTTGTAAGGTAGAATTGGGATCATGATAGTGGTGGTGGTGGTGG
>NW_022103899.1:1567295-1569053 GCF_000313985.2 Echinops telfairi | reverse complement strand
GGGTAGACAGCCTCATCTTTATTCCTCGGAGTGCCTGGTAGTTTCTCGCTGATGACCTAGCTGTGGTTAGCAGCCCAACTGGTAATCCACTACCCTCCCATCAAGGGAATATAGGGCTTGAAAAAGAGGTGTGACTTAGTGTCTACTGTTTGGGAAAATAGGGACCCCTGGTGGCACAGTGGCTGCTAAGAGACAAGTTGGTGGTTCACACCCACTAGCTGTTCTGCAGGGGAAGCTGAAGCAGTCTGCCCCTGTAAGGATTGACAGCCTTGGAAATCTTCCGGAGTAGTTCTACTGTGTCAGGTAATGAGGAATCCACTGAATGGTAGTGGGTATTTGGGAAAACTACTTATGACGTTTAACATGCTTGGATACTAACTAAAAGACTGCATCTTTTATATAAAATTCTACACAGCTCTGTCACAGGGACCTGAAGCAATGCGTTTCTGAAGAACCTGCTCTGGAGAGCCCCATGGAGTAGATTCTACTCGGAGAGGCGTGGGTTCAACAGGAGATGTACTTGAAGGTAATTGCAGAGGGTAACGATTGAGTTTTATAAGAAACGCATTGTATAGTTGGAGCTGGTCAAGCACCCTCCTCCAGTGGCTCTGTCTCACACGGGGAGGCTTTTCGACCTTTACCTTCAGGTTCCCCTTCCTTCCCTTGGTCTTTCATTCATCTCCCTCTCTTTAGCTAAAACTCCATCTTCTTTGTTTTATGTGTAAGCTTCACATGCCCACAAAATAAGAACCAATTTCTTCCAAGTCATGACTTGCTATATAAATCTTTTATTTTTTCAGGTAGGATTACAATGTCCATTTTTGGAGTTCTAGGCACCAAGCCAAGAATGTATGTTAACTTGCTTAAGTTTTTCCAGAGCAAGCAAAATTTGTTTATTTTTTTAATGGCAAGAAGGAAAACGCTTGCCTGCTTTGTTTTTTTCCTCTCAGTATCTTGATTGAGCATCATTAGGAGTTTTGAAACATTGACATATTGTTATATTTAAAATTAAAATTAAATTAAATTAAACTTAATTTTAATGTTCTTCATTTTAAATCACAGTGAAATGGGTTCCACATTGGGCAAGGTCAGCAGTTTGAAATCACCAGCTACAACATGGAAGAAAGAGGAGGCTTTCTACGTTGGTAAAGATTTCCAGTCTTAGCAGCCCACAGGGGCAGCTCTACCCTGCCTTATAGGGTCATTATGACTTAGAATTTAGTCATGTGATGGCAGTGAGTGTGGTTTTGCAGACAATAAACGGTTTCTGGAATTATGTACTATTTACAATAAAAAAGCTTTAACATTAGACTTGAGGAGTACCAGTATCCACATGCATTGGATGTGGATTTTATATATTAGAGGCTTTATTTTCTCAATATTTTACTGAAACATGGGAACCACATTTAATACACATTTGCTTCAAGAGAGTGTGCTGGAGTAGACTAGATCCCAAGTAAGCCCACCAATGGAAGCATCTTATTGTTTTACCCTGTGCTTTTGACTTTGGCGCTGCGCTTTCCGCCCCTTTGTTTTTCATCTTGTTCCCAGTAGTTTTAAACTTCTTTACCAACCTCCCTTTCAGCTGACACCTGATAGTCGTTTCAAGTACTTACTCCCTTAGCTATACAATGTGAATTTTAGTCCAGATACAAAATGCAAAATAAAACACCACCACCACTCAGGCACAGGATTTGAGCAGTGAGCTTTCTGGTATCATTCCATTTAGAGCCATCTGATGAGTCAGAGAAATTATTT
>NW_022103899.1:1557746-1566346 GCF_000313985.2 Echinops telfairi | reverse complement strand
TAACTGTTCATTTCTTGTATTATATATTTATCTGTATATGATTTAACAGTTCATTTCTTGTTATATATCTAATTATCTTTATAAATAAATATATTAAATTATCAGCAACTTGGTTTTATCTCTCTAGAGAACCCTGTCTAACACATCAGGGAAATGCAAAAGAGACACAACACATTTCCATTAAATATCCATCGGACTGGCAAAAAAACCTCTTTAGAAAGTGTTGGTGAGGATGTGGTGCTATAGGGACTTGTAAGTCATCGTGGGTTATAGAAACTGGTACAATCAATCTGAAAACAAAGTCTGGTATTGTCTTGTAGAACTGAAGACAAGTGTCTTCAGACTTAAGCACCAGGAATTCCATATTCGGGTAAAATCCCTCTAGAAATATGTCTATGTGCTAAATTTATAACATACACATATATGATGAACACATAAATGTCTGTCTGGATAGAGACACCTATACACAAATATATATAATTATGTGTATATGAGGGGAAGTAAAAACGTATGCCTACTAGGGTTTAGTTCATGCATACGTCCTTTTCTACCAATTAACACATAGTTCAACATGTCTGCCATCTGTGGATAACTGTAGAGACGTTCTCTCAGTAATATTCTCTCACCCTTATTATTATTAGGGTGCCTGAAAGTAAAAGTTTTGATCAAAGCACTGGGTTCTGAGGGGACTTGCCGGTCAATTAAATTCAAGGTAGAGAAGTCAATTCAGAAAGTTATGACAACAGTGTCTTCAGTGGTTGCAAAGAGGAAGTCCTTATAGATTTTCTTGGAGGATCCAGGATGACCACGGGGGCTTAGTACAAAGAAGTTGTAAAAAGATGAAAAGCTGCATTTATTGCACCTGCTCCTTCTTCGAGGGTGGCAAGGACTGTCCTAGGAGAATTTTGTTGGGAAACCTGAACCCATCAACCTGACGGTCGTGGTCTTCTTCCTCCGGGCTTCTCTTTGTTATCTAAGCTCCAAGAACATTGAACAGGAGCACACTTTACTTCCCTTGAGGATGTGCTAATTGCTATCTTGACGCGGCATAAATTGAAGAGCTGCACATTCGTCAGGGAAGGGGTAGAGAAGCAGAAACACCATCTTTAGAGGTGTGTAGACCTGTGGGGAAGGTACATCAAGAAACCACAGCTTCACATTCTGAGACTTTTAATAAAAGTATCTGTGATTTTGGTAGCAGTATTTTTGACACACACATTTATAATAATACACATATACATACATATAATTTGATCCTCCATATATTTGGATTCTGCATCCATGAATCTAACCACCCAACGAAAAAATGATTTAGGGGAAAAAAAGCAATTCAGTAGTCAAAACAATCCCGCCAAGCCCAAGAGGGAGGCAAAATGCTGTTTACATAACAGTCATATTGTGTTAGGCATTGTAAGTCATTTAGACATGATTTAAATTGTGTGGTTGTTTGCAAAAATGACTCCATTTTGTATGAAGGGCATGATTTTGGTGTCTGTTGATTCTGGAATATCAGGACCTGATGTTCCCCTCTGATACCAATGGGCAACTGTACACACACACACACAGAAGGAAATGCTATCTGATCCTGTGCCTCGGTGACATCCAGGAGCTGTAGAGTTGTCATTCTTTCTTCCCTTCTACATTTTTAAGTTTTTTAAAAAAAATTGTGGTAAAATATGTATTTAAATTGTGACCTTTTAACCATTTTTAAGTGAACAGTTTGGTGACATGAATTATATTCATGCTGTGTTGTGCAAGTGTCACTGTTGCTGGCTGCCAGAGACTTATTTTTGACTCATAGTGACCCCATGTGATAAAGAACTGCCCGATAGTGTTTTCGTTGCTGTAAGCTCACGTCTTTCTCCTGCAGTGCAGCTCGGTAGGCTCAAATCCTCAACCCTTTGGTTAGTAACCTGACTACTGTGTCCGCATGGCTCCCTTCAACCATCACAGTTGTGTTGGTAGGCGCCATTGACTTGGCCCACAACTACTATTGCAAAAGGTTTTCATCACCACATACATAAAATCAGCACTTGTGAAGGTGAACCACCAATTTTCCTTCCTCTGTCCCTGAAAACTGCACATCACCTTTGGTCTCTATCCATTTGCCAGCTCCAGCTATGTCATATAAATGGTGTCATACAACATTGTTCTTTGTATCTGACTTACTTCCCCTTCACATAATTAAAATATTTTATTGTGAGCTAGGTGAGCATTTGCACAAATTAGGTTTCCATTTAACAATTCAAATACAGTTTGGGTGCAAGTCAGAGCAAATTAGATTTCCCTTCCGGAATGTATACACATTTTCTCTTGTAGCTTTGGTTGCAACCCCCTCAGTGTAACAGCACTGTTCCCCCTCCCTCTTTGGGTTCCTCAGTCCACTCGGTCTTCTTCCTGTACCTTCCAGCAAATGCTGCCCTTCTGGTGTTGGGTGGTTGCACGCACTCCCTGGTGTTGTCATTTACTTTACACACTTGTGCACTTAGGTGAAAGTTGTCCTTAGGTATGGGTTCCATTCCAGGCGAGGAGGGTGGTTAAGGGCGGTCGTCTAGGGGTTCCACCAGTCTCTGTGAGACCAGTAAGGCTGATCTTGTTTTTGAACTTTGTTCTACATTATCCTTCCTCTTTTCTTTTCCAAGACTTGTACTGTGAGGATGTCCAGTGACACTCCCTGATGAGAAGAATCATCAGTGGCACTTATTAAAAACCCAAACTTCTGGGCTCATGCTAGACCAGTGGATCCAGAATCTCTAGAGCAGCAGTTCTCAACCTGTGGGTCGCAACCCCTTTGGGGGTCGAAGGACCCTTTCACAGAGGTCGCCTGAGACCATCAGAAAACACATTATTTCCGAGGAACCGGAACCGAGACACTGCTCCTCTATCTGTGTCTAGGCGGGTCCGCCCACATGCAGACACGCCCACATATGAGTACCCTGCGTGAAGACTGTTACCCATGCGACACCATGCTTCAAGACAAAATTTCATTTATTTGTAATTACAAAGAAATATTTTACAATATATAATTCCATATTGTTTTTGGGATTAATCACTATGCTTTAATTACGTTCAATTTGTAACAATTAAAATACATCCTGCACATCAGATATTTACATTGCAATTCATAACCGTAGCAAAATTACAGTTATGAAGTAGCAACGAAAATAATTTTATGGTTGGGGATCACCACAACATGAGGAACTGTATTGAAGGGTCATGGCAGTAGGAAGGTTGAGAACCACTGCACTAGAGGAAGAGGTCTGAGGACTTAGATTTTTAACAAGAGTTCCAGTGATTTTCAAGAAGTCTGAGAATTTTCTCTAGAGACTTACACTTTTTATATTGCTCTTTTGTAGTTTTTTTTTTCTTTCTTAAAGGAAAAAAAAGTCTAAGGATATTTGCATTTTGAAAAGTAAGTACCTTTCAGCAAAGGGCAGATTATAAACCATGAATTATATATTTTTCCAGCTCAGACATCTCAGAGCTGTTTAACCCTTCAATCCAACTCTTTACCTGACACCTCCTCTGGAAGTCACAGAAAACTCATATCAAATTGAAACCACAACCTTCCTCCAAACAGGCACGCTTCTAGTGCTCCCTGTAGTACCCCACTCACTGGGCAAACCAGTCATCACTTGTCAATTTCCATCCATCTATTTCACTCCACCATATCTAAATGAATCACCAAGAACTCCTTTACTTCCTAAATTGTTCCATTCCGCCCCCACCCCTCCACTTGTCACCACCTTGTTTGTCCCTTTACCCATCTACTACCAACATTACCCTTAAGGAATAGCTCCAAATCCGTCCCATGTTGGCCTGCTTGTGTTGTCCACAGAAGATGGAATGATGGTTTCAAAACACACATCTGATTGTGCCAAAACCCTCTCTCTCTCCCACCTTTGCTTTCAAGATAAAGCTTTGTAACATGACCAATGAAATCCTGCTGAACTGGGTCTCGCGTTAGTGTTTTCTCCCCACAGTCTATGCTCCAGCTCCAGGGGCCTCCTTTCAGCCTCACAGGGCAGCGCTCCTTCCTGACAAAAGACCTTTCCACTTGATATTCCGGTTTCCCTTTCTTTTTGTTTCTCATCTTTCAGATATCCATTGAGTATCCTCAACCTCTTACATTTTCTAAACAGATGAATGAATATCCTTATGGTAAACTCTCCTACTAATTTCTACTAACAATTCTAATTATCCCTCTAAATCAATGTGGCTCTCTTATTTGTTAACCCAATGGGGCTCCCATATTTGTTGAATAAATGGAGATTAGACCCTTTGTGATTCTATTGACTAGTTTGTTTCCTTTCTCACTTTCTCTGATATTCTTCAGATTACACTTCCTTAGAACTGTTTTCCCAGAACAACTGTAGGATTAGGAAGGGGTAATTCAATATTTGGATTCAGCTGTAGCACTACCTTCAATGGCTTCTTCCCCTGGAGGATATTGCCTTATCATTTTCTGAAAACTTTTGCCTCATCACAGCAAATATTTACCTGTTATTCATTTGCTTTTTTGAATATTTATTTCTTTAGCGTTAGCTGCCATTAAAGGGCAGCAGTGTTACTTTTCTTAGTACTCTGGGTGCTTAAAAAGGGGTTGTACTCAATATTTGGAATGATTCCATACCCTATGCCCAAATCACACAGTGTGTATGTTGGTTCTTTGGCTTATCATGTCTTTCCCTCGCCTTATTTGCCTGACAAACTCCTGCCTCTTATATAAAAGAGGCAGTGGTATAGCTTTACCTTCCACAATGTACCTAATCTTTCCGCTTTCAGCTTCCTCTTCAGAAAAATGCTTTAAAGGTTGTAGGGAAGAGTAAAAGAGTTAATGATTTAGTGTTTCTCTCCCTCTCTCTTGCCAAGTCAAACCCTGCCACTTCTTAATTTCCTAGGAAAGTAAGCCTCAGGTTTGTGGTGTTTTTGAATCTCTGGCACCTAGCTAGTTCCCCCCTACCACCTCCTTCTGAAATTTCCCTTGATAACAGACCTTGATGACTTAATAAAAACTGGAGGCCAAATCATAAACAGAAAACCATTCTTCTTGGTTCTCTCAGATTTTCCAGCAGTAAGATGTGTTTGCATAGCTTTGAATAGTTGAGACTGAACAAAGTGGTTAAATTTCTAGATGCACTCCAGTGTCCTGCTTCTGTTGGCTGCCTTCTTCACTTGTGCAGTACAGCCCCACTTACATGCTGAGTCTATTTAGTTCCCCTCTCCTCTCTCAGGACCCCTGGCGGTACAGCAGAGTGGGTTAAAGCTTTTGTCTACTAACTTTAAAGTCTGGAGTTCAAATCCCCCACCCACTTTCTGTGAAGAAAGGTAAGGCTTGTCTCCTTCCATAAAGATTTACAGTCTCAGAAGTGCTGAAGAGCTTTGTCCTAAGGGGGTTGCTATGAGTCAGGTTCCTCTCCATGACCCTGGGTTTTGGGTTTCTTTATCTCTTCTAGTTTACTGAGGTGTAACTAAAGATTTTAGCATTCAGAACAAAGGACTCCATGTTGAATTATATGATAAACAAACAAACCCCTCTCCACCAACCCCCCCCCAAACACACCAAACAGAAAAAAATCCTAACAAAACAAACAAAAAACCCCAAATCGGTTCGAGGTGATTCTAACTCATGGCTACCCTCTGTCTCCTTGGATTTCCAAGGCTGTAATTATTTAACATTTTTATTGGCACTTGTGGCAGTCACCTAATCTGGTGTCAATTTAAGGCTTAAGAGTGTAGGGGTGGAGTCTAGGCTGTCAATCTGGAGATAGCCAATGAGACTTCTGTGGGCATGGCCTTCTCCTGAGAATTCTGGAAATCTGGCACTTCCTCCTTGGAGGCGGAAGACACCTCTCTCTCTCTGCTACTCCCTGGGAGACATTGCAAAAGGCAAGCCACATGGACGCAACCAGACCTCTGAAGCCCGAGAAGCCCAGAGAAACCCCTGCCAGCACTGAGATGTTCCAAATGCCACTGGACCCAAAGACTTTCTACCCACTGGCCTGTGATTGTCTGAATTCGGCGTCATTGCATGTGTTTCATGAGTCTGAAGAGGACCTTGTAGATTGATATCAGACATATGGGCTAATTTCGGATTTATGGACTTGATCTGGACTGAGCAGGGATGTTCTCTCAATGTTCAATTGCTGTTGTATATAAATCTCTCTTATATACTTATGTCCATGGATTTGTTTCTCTAGTCTACCCAGACTAACACAGCACTTAATCCATAGATCACACAATTCAATAGTTCATTTATATCAAGAAGAGTTGTACAATTATTACCACAATCAATTTTAGAATATATTCTGTCCTCCTTCCCCCCATGGTTAAATCACTTTTAAAATAAGTTGTGTAATTACTGTGGGGGGAGGTCAGATGCTTACAACCTCCAGGAAGGTAATGCTGCCAGACTGCTGTCTCACCCCACCACCGGGGGTGGGGCTGCTCCTTGCTGCTGGAGATAATGGATTACTTCTCCCTAAAGCTTGCAACCATTAACTTGGGTCCTGTAGGTGGAGTTCGCACCCTACTGATAATGGTTCATATGGAGATCCAGAAAACAGGTCAAAGTTAAGCTGCCATCCTAAATCTAGGATTGGCCCATCTTGTCACATATATACCCCCAATCCCTCCTCTTCCTATTGCGTGTATGTTCCTAGACCACCCCCTCTCATTGCTGTATAACCTATAGTGCAACCCCTTCCTGTGACGTATTTACCTGTATAGTGGGCTTGCATGCCTGCAAAAGGTATATAGGCCTGGGTTAGCAATAGAGATCCCTCCTTCTCTCACTGGTCTCTCTCTCCTCTCTTCCCCCTCTCCTCTCCCATCCTTGCTCCCTTGTTCCCTTGCCCTCCTTCCCTTCCCCCTCTCTCAACGTGGACTACCAAGCAGGGCTGAGGTGAGCAATGCTACCATGGAATGTGTCTGACTGCATTATTGTAATGTCTCTTCTACTGCTCATGCTCTTGATGACGTTAATATTTATATATCTCAACCGTACAATTGTGCTTACTGAACCCTTGGGTAGTGGTGGGGGGCTGGCCCCCTCATCCTAATACTACAAATTACCATCAGTTCTAGTGCTTCCTCCCCACTCCCTTATACATTGTTTGTTCCCCTGACCTCCTCACCCTCCCAACCCACATCCCTACCTCCCCTATAAACCCTTGCATCAGTTCTTATCTCTATGTATCTACTCCATGCTTCACAAACTGGAAAATCCATCAGAAACAAAAACAGAAACAAAATAAAGTGGTAAGGATATAATAATAATACAATGATAAAAATACTAAAAGATAATACTATAGTGAATATTAAAAGGCTAGGACAGACATTTTTGTTATGGCAAGTAACACTTGCAGAATTTCAGGTTGGGTCAAGAGGGAGGTCTGACCAAGTATCAAGTTCAATTCAGTATAAGCATGATTACAATGATCCTTGATAGTAAAGTTGTTTGAGGCCCTTGCCTATGGATATTAAGAGGGTATCTGTCAGAGGCTTAATCTGACTACTCTGCAGATGGTTTTTGGGCCCCCACTGTGTTCCATATCCTTTTACAAATTGGGTGTTCACACTTTAGTCTCTGATACTTTTCCTTTGGCTGTAATTCTTCACAGGAGTTGAAAGCCTCGCTTTTCTCCCATCTGGTAGCTACCAGCATAATGAATGATTCTGCCAGGATTCCAAGCTCAGCCTTACTCTTCCTGCTTACGTTGTCAAAATTTAAATGTAACATATTAAAATGATTACTCAGTAATGGTAAATCATGGGAAATTTAAGAATGGGTATCCAACTAAATAAAGTAGAAAAAATATGATAGTTTACACACAGGGTTAAACATAAGTCAGTCAACTTCATAAAAACCCTTCATTGAAGTTTTCCTACCCTTCTCCCTAACCTTGTGCATAGGAAGCTCTTGTATTATTTCTTATTTAAACTTGTCTTTTCCCAGTTGACTGAAATTACAAAACTTTTTGGGGGCAACTTTTCAAATCTGAGTTAAACGGATAGCCTCGCTGGTTTGTCGTGAACCCTCGTATCAGGATCCAGTGAGGGAGTCTTCTTGAGGAAAAGTGTTTTAAGATTGACAGTTCAGTTTACATTGTTATTGACAGGTTTGAAAGCAACACCAGTTGGCACTTGAAGTCTGTACACGACGGTGGGAGTAAGGTTGCCGTCGTCAAGCAACCTTTTTTGACGTCCGTCGAGCGCACAGCAGTCACTCCCGTGGGGGCTGAGCTTTCTCCGAGGCTGGTCTGGGCACAGGTGGACGATTAACTCGCTCCGCTCCTGTGGCTGACCGCTGGCCCGGGACTCTTTAGGACCGAGCCCTTGCCACAGCTCCCCGCCCTTTGCCGCTCCACCCACTCCAGGTTGGATTCCAGTTCTTCCTTTTTCCTGAGCGTTGGCCTTAGGCCGGGGCTTGAGTAAAGGGCGGCAGAGGAAGGGCAGGCAATTCTGCTGGTCGGCGTCGGGCCGGGCGGCAGCTCCCCTCGGAGACGCGACGGCGAGCAGGGAGCCCGTCCGCACACGGAAGCCACGACCGTGCGCGGGCCAACCGCTCGGCCGGCGCGTCCCAACACTCCGCCCCGCCC
>NW_022103899.1:1536105-1556809 GCF_000313985.2 Echinops telfairi | reverse complement strand
CTCTCTCTCTCTCTCTCTCTTTTTTTTTTTGGTGGCCCGGGTGTTACCATAGGCAACACTGGCCCTATTCAACAGCGGTGTTTCAGGCATGTGCGCAAACTGGCAAGGGAGTGAGTGCTAATCTCCTGTCCTCAGCAGGCCCCAGATTTCCTTCTTAAGAGGACCAACTTGACTTTGAACACATTCTGTTAAACAAGAATGTGGCCTTTAAAATTAGAATGTCCAGGTCTCCTGTCATCTATAGAGATCAGCTCATTAGTGCTGTTAATTCACTTAGTGTTGATATTTTTTAAACTTGGAAGTGGAGGTAAGAACAAGAAGTTATGTGGCTGTTAATTAGGTTTAATTTCAAATAGAAATAAATCTTCTTACTCAAGTTGTCATTTTTTGGGTGGGGAAGTATTCAGAGTAAAAATTGACCCTTCATTATCATGTACTAACAGTGCTTTTCGAGTATTGCCCTTATTTGTGGGACAGTGGGTAGTGTGAGGCTTAGAGGAAAAGGCAAGGAGGTTAGATGTGAAAAAAAAGGAAAGCGCCTAAAACAAACTATGTCTTATTCTTAATTCTTTAATATTGTGTGGCGTGATTGGGAGACCTGAGTTTGGTGAACTTAGTTTGCCGATGGTGTCCTCATAGTACTGAGACCTCTGACTCACTATTACCTGTGGATTCTAGTGTCTTTCCACGAATATTTTTGGGCAACAGATTTGATGGTTCAGAGGTGTGCCTTCTCAGTGGGAATGTTGGAAAGTTAGAGGTCTATAGCAAATTGTCCTTAATCTAAATTGAGTTGTGTAATAATATGTTGTGAAGATAATACTGATGGTAATTGAATAATTCCTATCTAAGCTTAGAATTTAGGAAACGGAGCTTCCTGTGCTGTTTTCTCCAAAAATCTACAAGTCAACTTTTATGTTGATGGAAGTCTCTTTGGAGTATTTTATGTTTGATACTGGAGAAAATGAGAGCAATGCAATTTCAGTTAAAATATAAACTGTACATTTTATCAAAACCCATTGTTTATCAAACACATTTTATGTGTTAGACACTGCTAAGGGATAATACATTTTAATTTAATCCATACAACAATTCCGTATAATCCAGGTACTTTCATCACTTTTCAAATGAGGAAACTCTAAGGCATAGAGAATATTTCCAATTTATTTATATATTTTTCTACTTTATTAAAGTTAGCTTTATTGTCATATATTTCACATATCATACATTTTAATCATTCAGTCATATTAAGAAGAGCTGTACAGTCATCCCCACAGCCAGTTGCAGAACGTTTTCTTCTAGGACTCTTTCTTGTTAGTTCCCATTTCCACCCAACCTCCCCTGCCATGCTCTTAGTTAATTCGTGATCCAATTACTGTCTCTCTAGATGTACCTTTCCTGCATTTCATATACAGAAAATCATACAAAGCACAACCAGGAAGCAAACAGCAACAACAACAACAACAGAACTAACCAACAACGATGACTAGACAAAACAGAAAAAGCAGATGATAATAAAAGCTGAAACAAATTTTAAATGGGTTAAAAGGGAGATAAAATGATAAGGTCTTACATTTTAACCCAACTACATCTCCGCTAATTGACTTTATAATGCTCTCTGTCTGATAGCAAGGCTATTCACATACCTGAACTATGATCAGAGGGGATTCACCAGAGGCTTCATCCATGTGTAGACCCTGCAAATGAATTTAGGGCTTCCACTATCATCCATAGCCTTCTGAAGACTGGGTGTCCCTAATTTAAGGTCTGATACCATTCCCTCCTTCGGATTTGGATCTTATTATTTACAATCTGTGGATCACACAGACTGGTGTGCTTCAGGTATAGAGATTTTAAGTAATTTATCCTAGATCACATAGCTAGTATATTTGGTTTGACCATATTTTGAATCCAAATCTTACTCAAAAATTAGAGACAGTGTCTTGTGCCATGATTTTAATGTTGAACTGAATATTTGAGTTATAATTCTGAATATGAATAGCAGTTAGCAGAAAACATTCAAATAGCATAGTGGACATTTTTAGATGTACATAGCTCTTAAGGTCATGTTAAATTCCACAACGATGTCAGAGTGGAAACAGTCTTTCTTTGTACATGTTCATGGAAGAGTTCTTGGGGACAAGCCACTTGAGATTGAGCCATTGCTTCATCCAAGGTCAAAGAAATTGATTTATGCTTCAGAAAGAAGTACTAGAGTTATTTGATTCTCATATATTTCATGTGTTTGAAGGGAAGCTGAGATAGATTAAAGAATTCCATGGCCTTAACAGTAAGCTGTCAGGAACTGTTGTACATATGAGGGGTTCATGAAAAAATATAGATAGATTTTCCCCTTTAAGCTTTTTAAAGCCCTCTCATACTTTAGAATGCATTATCATTTAAGCCTTTCAACATTTAAGAGGACCCTTAATTAATCCTCTTTTGCTGATAATGAAATTGAATAACAGAGTTAAGTAACTTATTTGCCCAAGATTTCATAGGAAGTGATGTGCCAGAGGACATGGAGTTAGATGGTTGACTGGGAGGGAACTCGTAGTTGAAAACAGAAGCATGCAATTGACAGTTACAGAGTCTTATTTTATTAGCCATTTACTTTTGTTATGTGTTCATGTCTCTTGGAAAGTATCACCTTTCCGTATGAATTACAGTATATAACACAGATCAGCATTTGATACAATGATTACTGGAGCTGTGAGGGTTGACTGTTTCTTTAATTATGAACCTGAGAACATGGATATGGCATTTCTACCCTCCTGGTTTAGGGGGACAGATTTAAAAGCACAATTCCTGGCTTTAGGGGTCCTCGAGGCTAAACTGCATAGTTTATTTCATTAACACCAAAATAATTTCCAAGCAAATAATGAGCATCAACTGATATTAGCTGTGATAGTCTACCTACTTTTTGTCACTTACTTTAAAGGTGCTATGCAGTAAACAAGTCAAGGCCGTGCTTGTAGTGGGGAAAGATAAAGTTCTGAACCAGGAATCAGTACTTTTAGTAGCAGTTCTGCCCCTAGCCGGATCCACATGATTTTGGCAAATCCCTTAGGCTCTCTCGTATGTATATTTAATAATTGAAACTTAGTCAAATGTTTAATTGAGGTATGTGGTACAGTATACACTTGTATTTGTAACTCTACTTCAATAGCTTTGTCTACTAACTATTTGAGAATATCACAGGTGCTTTCTTATACTTTATATATAAGTATTCTAATCCAATAGATGTAAAGCAGACTTTATTTCTAATTTATGTATTATTGGGAATTATTCGTGGCTTAAAAAAAAATCAAAACTAAAACACTAAGCCTAACTCTGCTACTTAATATCTTTGGAACCTTAGCAAACACTTCCCTTCTGTTGCCTGAATTTTCATACCTGGGAGTGGGAGGAATAACAGGATATAGTTATAAAATCCATGTAAGACATTTGTATCAGGACTTGCCTAGCAAGTGTGTAGCTAATGTTTTTGTTATTAATTGGAAATATAAAAAATTCAATTCACAGTCTCAGGATATGATGCTATAAACTTGACTTGGAGAGATGTAATTCTGCCACAGACCAACATCTATGGGCTGATCGTGTTCAGAGTACTGTTAGGCTCATCCACTGGTGCCAGAGTAATGTGATGATGTGACTTTGAGAAGACCAAGTTAAGTGCTTTATGTAAATCCCCCTTTCTCCCCACTATTCTTGGTAATTATTTTTAACACCTGTGGAATGTGTTAAGATCTAGTTCATGTCGTGGCTCAAATAGAAATTATATTTCTATTCACTAAAGCTCTTGGGGTTTGAATTTATAGAAATTTGAATATTGACCTAATATTAAGGGTTACTGGTATTTTGAGTACAACTTAAATGTGGCTTAGAGTAGTTGATTGATTTTTGAATTTCAGAATTTTGAGGAGAGGTTATAGATATTTTTGTCCTTAAAAATCACTTTGGTAAGTGAAACTATTTTATAATCAGGCTCTGTTACTTTTCTAACTAAGGAAGTCCAAGATTGGTTTGATTTTTGATAATTCCAACCTATAAATACGATTGCAGCGTCAGTGTACTTGGTACTGGTATTATTTTGTGATTATATTTATGGTTGTAAAAATATAAGAAATATCACATAAATAAGTTTTTCATTTTTTTGGTGGCATTAAATTAAGTAGTTTCACAAATTGGCAATAACTATAACATGACAAAAATGTCAGTTTAAGAGCTTTTTCTTACTATTTTAACCAAAAAAGAGAAGTAATTATTATCCGATTAATTGATTTAAATGAGTCCTGGTGGCACAGTGGTTAAAGCACTCAGCTGCAGAAAGGTCCACCAGTTGTTCTGCAGGAGAAAGTTGAGGTAGTCTGCTACACACACACACACACAATTTTAAACACTATTGTGAATTAAGTGAAGGTTTACAGAGAAGATTATACTTTTATATTCAACAGTTCATATACATGCTGAATCAACTCATTCACTGTAATACTCTCAATGTCTTATCCTATTTCCTTTCCATGTTTCTTGTTACTTTTCTTCCTCCTTTCCTGCCTTCTGAACTTTGTTCTTGGGTAAATGCTGTCCATTTGATCTTCAGTGGTTGATTATTCTAACACTGAGATAAGTTTTGTTCCAGACCTGAAGTTAAAGGGCCATAGTCTTGGGTTCCCACCAGTCTTTGTTGACCTGTAAGGCTGGTTTCTTTTAAGTCTTTGAGTTTTGTCCACATTTTCCTCCCACTCCATCCTAGGACCTTCTAATGTGATCCTTTCAGCCTGGTTGATAGTGGTAACCGAGCACTGTCTAGTTTGGTCTTAGGCTTGTGGAGACTGAGGTTCCCACCACTCTTCGTTCCTCTGGGCATGACTGATAGTTGCATCTCAGGTGGCTGGGCCATAATGATTTACAGCCTTAGAAAGTATAAGGTAGTCCTGTAGGGTTGCTATGAGTTAGAATCTGCTTGATGGAGATTCTGCAATGGGTTTTGTTTTGTTTTTGGTAATTGATTTAAAATGTATTGCAGAAACATTTGAAAAAACAGCAAAAAGAGTGGAGGGGGGTATATAGCTAGCTTGACATGAAACCAATGACCTTGAGGGACTTAAAAGTGTTTATGTGGTTGTAATAGCACTAAAGATAGAGGGGCTTTGGGCCATGCTTCTTCTGAGCTACTGGGCAAATCACTAAACTTCATTTATTAGTTTTATTCTGTAAAATTATAATAATAAAGGCAATAATGGTAGTAGTGGTCAGTGGCAGAATTCTCACTTTCTATGAATCCCATTTTCACGTATTGTGTACTCAAGTGCAGCCACCATACCTCTGAGAGTGGAGACTTATTCTTTTGCGATAAAGCTGAACACATTCCAGTAGAGCTTCCTGATTAAGAGACTAAGACAGAATAAAGGTCGGATGATCTATATCCCAAAATCAGACAGTGAAAACTGGATCACAATAGCCAGATCCCTTTGTGCATGGATGGGGCTGTTACGAGTTGGAAGCCCATTCATCAAAAGCTAACACCATCACCCGGAGAGAAAGTAGTAGGATTATTAGCTGTAACTTAGAGAAAAAAGGTTGGAAACATTTAGTGTGGTTTGCTTAGGGCCAGAGGTAAACTTTTAACGCTTATTGTTTTAATTCAAAATGATTTTGACTTTTATGATTAGTTGTAAAGTGATATTATTCTGAACATTGTAAAACATCTCTAACTGGTTAATTGTGAAATACCTGAAAAGTAATTTTAAGTATGTATTACTTTAAAAAATAGAAAATTGAAAAATTATAGGAATAATACACTTTTAAAATACTTTGTCATTTAAAAAGGGTTCCAGTTTGATTTTCACGTTTAAATATTTCTTGGCTCTGAAGGAAGGGTTTAAAAATAGTAGACTCCACCCCAATGTTTGAAAAAAATTCCGTGTAAATAGAAAACAAATAGTTTTCATTATTTTTAGGCAGGATTGCAATATCTTAATTTTTATATGAATATGCTGTGTTTTTTAACTTAAAATTTTAAAATACTTTATTTCTAGCTGAGAGTCCTTTGGACAGTTAATGGTGTTTATCACTGTGCCCCATTTCTACAAATCAATGATGGGTGGATTATTTTCTCGATGGAGGGTAAGTAACTTTCCTTTATAGCGAATCCTTAAATCTGACATAAAAGTGTCATGTAAAGCTGTTTGCAGAAGTCTCCTTCGTGGCATAGATTTAAAGTGGTAGTATAACATTACCTTCAACTCTGCTTTGTTTTTTTAATTCGTTTTTAATTTGGACTTTATTATTTTTTCATTTTATTTTGATTCTGCCTTCTGGGCTTTATTTTTATTTTCTGTTACATAGGTGTCTATTTAGTAGTATTAGCTAATTTATGAATTATTTTTGTTTATGGATGAATGTTTGTTTTTTCTTCTCCTACCACCTTGTATTTGAAACATGGCCGAAACTTAAATATTTTACATAATACTTAAGTTTTTATATGTTATATCTTAGAGCTTGCCACCAATATTTACTGAAGTCAAACATACTTTTAGGAATTAGACATTAGACAAATTTATATCACACATCAAAATTAGAGAAGTTTGATTTTATTGGCTACATTTTTAGTGGAAAATTTTCAGAATTAGAGCCAGAAAATAGAAATTACTAATAAGTTCTCCTTTTTTTCCTGTGGGAAGAGATAATGCAATGTACTTTGCTTATTCCTTGACTCCTTGTCAGCATAAGGATGGGATCTAGCAAAACATGGCATGTAATTTAGTTTTTGGACTGTGACTTGACCATCTTGTTTTGGATTGGCATTACATTAACACCTCAACAAAACAGAATAAAAAACATAACTCCCTGCGTTCTGCAGGAGGATCATATTAATCTATTCTTCCTTATTAGATTAAACCACATGAAATTGCTAATATTCAGCGGTCAGGGGTCCTCAAACTTTTTAAACAGGGGCCAGTTCACTGTCCCTCAGACCTGTTGGAGGGCCGGACTATAGTTTAAAAAAAAACTATGAACAAATTCCTATGCGCACTGTCTATATCTTATTTTGAAGTTAAAAAAACAAACGGGGCAAAAACACCCTGCAGGCCGGATAAATGTCCTCGGCAGGCTGCATGTGGCCTGGGGGCCGTAGTTTGAGGACCCGTGATTCAACCACTCTGACATACAAAAGGTTCAGCTTTGTATGGTTGGACCTAATGCTAACAGTTGTTGTGGTAAATGCAGGTAATTAATATGGACAGTGCTCTGATGGCATGTGACTGGGCAGAGCTTTGCTCTTTGTGCATGTGAGGTGGAACCAACTTGACGACCCCTAGCAACCACCTTTTTTGATTGGTAAATATCTTCTCACGTATTTAGTGAGTCATTTGGGCTGGCCCTATTTTAGGTGGTTTAAAACATATGTCTCTTGAAAAGCAACAACAATGACAACAACAAACAAACAAACAAAGTTTTTGTCAAGCAAGCTCTGTTATAGTGAAGGATTATTACATACCTTTGGAAATTCAATCTTCAGAAAGGTACTTTAGGAATTCAGAATAAAGGTAGCTTATTGGCTTTGACTTTGAGAGTCCTAAGTGAACTTTTAGCAATAACAAGACAGCTCATCTTTAGTTTATGAATACTGTAATAGATGAAGTCTTCTGAATAATTATATATCTTAAGAACATTTTTATGGGAGGAACATTTTTCTCTATGTAAAAACTTCTGTTGGGATTAGAACGATGAAAATAAATGAGTTATCAGAGTTGAATGTCTTTCTAGGACTAAAAGGAAATAAAAGAAGATTCATTTTAATTTACACCTAATCCTTCTGAATTTAGAAATAAATATTATTGTGTGATATCATTTGAAAAAATCTTGCTTTTAGATTAAACTGCTCTTTTATGGTTACATATAAAATGTTTCTTAAGCATAAAAGTATGTTATGACAGTGACTAGTTTTAATGACATCGTATTTCTATTTTGGTAATAGACAAAACCTTCAACTGTAGAAGTTCTGGAAAATATAGATAAGGTATGTTCTTTGTGTGATGTTTTAATTCATTTTAGATAGTAAGTACTATGTTAGTATGTGTTTTAGAGAGATGTTATAGAGTACGTCTGAGAACTTTAATGTAGCATGATAAGAAAATCCAGAGTCTTATCAGTGACTTAAGAAGTCTTTGCCAAGTAATAGAGCCACTTACAATGGAGATATACAACATGGTGTAAATCAATGTTCTAAATAGGATGAAATATAATAAAAGGTGATATGCAGCATTTTTATCAGTCTGCAAAATTTTCATGGCTTTTAAAATACCCTATCATTGAAATACATGGCTTTTTATGTACCCTATCATTGAAATACATGGCTTTTTATGTACCCATCATTGAAACAGTGGCTAGAGCATGGCAGTGGTTGAGAAGCTGGGGTGAGTCTGGGCAGTGTTCTGTTCTGTTAGGATAAGGTGCTGTAAGTTGGAACTGACTCAGGAGCACCTAGCAGCAGCATTAGTAAAAGTGCCTAGTCTAGGAATAGTTACAGCAATGAAAGAAGCAGTCTACCGTACTTTTCATTTTCATTTATCTTTTATTACAACCAGAGTTTTAAATGGTAATATGTAGGGAGACTTATGCATTATTTGACTCAATATTATTTAATGTACTAGTTTCATTCTTTTAATCTTTGCTAATTTGATAGTTAAAAGTGGTATCTTAATTTTGCATTTCAAAAAGTAACTAATCAGAATAGGCATTTCATGTATTTTACTTCATTTTTCAATTTTTAAAAATTTTTTTATTGAATTCAATGAGATCTTTTTATATGAACTTTCTGTGATATTGTGTGTCTTTTGTTACCATTTTAATTTCTCTAGGAAGTTGAGGCTTAATAATACAAAGTAATTGTCTCTTAACAGGAAATTCAAGCCCTAGAAGAATTCAGTGAAAAAAATCAGAGATTACAAAAATTATGGGTTGGAAGATTAATTCTCTACTCCTCAGTTCTCTACCTGTTTACATGTCTAATTGTTTACTTGTGGTATCTTCCTGATGAATTTACAGCAAGATTAACCATGACACTACCATTTTTTGCTTTTCCAGTGATGTAAGTAAATTGTTCTTTTTGTTCAGATAATTTTAGTGTATTAAGTCTTTTTATTTTGCAGTAGTATATACTCAGAAGTTTGAATATATTTGGATTTTTTTTCATAAAGTAGAACCATGGTTTTAAACCTTTATTCATAATAAAAAAAATACCTGTGGAATATAATCCAGTGACATTAGCAGTAATGGTTCTGTATAGCAATATTTTCCTAGGTGGCATTTATTTCATAGGGATGTTGGGCACGCTATAAGCATTTCTGATTGAGGGAGGTAGTGCTAAGTGGGGGAGGGTTTGTAATAACAAGAATGACTGCCCAATTATATTTTGAATATACGGTAGCCTTATCATTCCAACCTTTCTTTTCTTTTTAGTCATTGCTGTTGACTAGCGGTTCTCAGCATGTGGGTCACGACCCCTTTGGGGGTTGAATGACCCTATCACAGGATTCGCTCAATTCATAACAGTAGCAAAATTACAGTTATGAAGTAGCAACAACAATAATTTTATGGTTGGGGGGTCACCACCACATGAGGAACTGTATTAAAGGGTCACGGCTTTAGGAAGGTTGACAATCACTGCTCTAGACCAACAGACTTTTATTATAGATGTATTTTATAATTTAGCACTTTACAGAGGGTACATCATGCTTGAGAACTTTCAGACACAATTGAATAAAAACTTGTTCATTCAGTCAGTAAACGTTTATAGGTAACAAGTTGTTCATACATTGGATTATAATGGTATATGCCCTCAAAATATATTAGATCTCTGACTAGCTATTACTCAGACTGCATGCTTTCAATTAAGAAGTAACCATGAAAAATGTTGTGAAAGAGAACGGCAAAATGTTATGAGAGCATTTAATATGGATCTCTAGTCCAGCCTGGATTGGAGTTAGTTGTAGTGTTCTTTTCCTGCTCTAAAGTTAGTGCCTTAAAGCAACACCCATTTTTATAGTTTTGCGGTTCAGAAGTCCAGGCAGCTCAATTGAGTTCTGTGCTTAGGTTGTCATAAGGTATCTTCTGGTCTGCATTCTGTCTGGGGAGAATTCACTTCCAGTTCATTCAGGTTGCTGGCAGACTTATGCTGCACCTCTCTGATTTCCTCTTTTGTCCCCAGCCAGGAATCAACTTTGGCTTTAAGTCCTCAAATGATTATAACTACCAGGCTAACCTCTATTTTCCATTCAACTGAGTAACAATCTCAATTACAAGAGTAAACTCTGTAACAACCTCTATAATTAGTGTCTTAATGTATAGCTAAACAATGGAAATCTTGGCGAGAATCGCTTTAGAATTCTGCTTACCACAGCCTTCCTGAGATCTAAGATGATGGTTGGACTGAGACCTGAAGGATTTGTATGTGTGTCCAAGGTGGTGGAATATGGTGAGAAGTGTCAAAAGTAGAAAGAATAGCACCCTTTTAGATCATGAGGGGTGATAGAGGATGATGAGTTTAAAGATTGAAAGCAAGCCAAAAGGCCTGGATAATAGAAAAAGAAGGGATGTTCAGTTAAAGGATATTTCCTATGTACCTTGAAGTCCTTGGTTAGGGTTTTTGGCATTATTCTAAGAGTAGTGGGGAGTTGTTAATTTTTAACAACTTTAAAACAAAATCATTTTATTGGGGGCTTATACAACTTATCACAATCCATATCTATCGATTGTGTCAAGCACATTTGTACATTTGTTGCCATCATCATTCTCAAAACATTTTCTTTCTACTTGGGCCCTTGGTATCAGCTCCTCATTTTCCCCCTCCCTCCCCATTCCCCTCTGTCATGAGCCCTTGGTAATTTATAAATTATTTTGTCATGTCTTACACTGTCTGATGTCTCTCTTCACCCACTTCTCCGCTGTCCGTCCCCCAGAGAGGATGTTATATGTAGATCCTTGTAATCGGTTCCCCCTTTCCATCCCGCCCTCTTTCCACCCTCCCAGTATAGCCACTATCACCACTGGTCCTGAAGGGATCATCTGTCCTGGATTCCCTGTGTTTCTATTTCCTATCTGTACCAGTGTACATCCTCCGGTCTAGCTGGATTTGTAAGGTAGAATTGGGATTATGATAGTCGTGGGGAGGAAGCATTTAAGAACTAGAGGAAAGTTGTATGTTTCATCATTGCTACACTGCACCCTAACTGGCTTGTCTCCTCCTCACGGCCTGTCTGTAAGGAGATGTCCAGTTGCCTACATATGGGCTTTGGGTCCCCAATTTTCACTCCCTCTCATTCACAATGATATGATTTTTTGTTCCTTGATGCCTGATACCTGATCCCTTTGACACCTCATGATCACACAGGCTGGTGTGCTTCTTCCATGGGGGCTTTGTTGCTTCTGAGCTAGATTGCCACTTGTTTATGTTCAAGCTTTTAAGACCACACACGCTATTATCTTTTGATAGCCGGGCACCATCAGCTTTCTTTACCACATTTGCTTATGCACCCATTTGTCTTCTGTGATCTTGTTGGGAAGGTGAGCACACAATGATATGATTTTTTGTTATTTGATGCCTGATACATGCTCCCTTTGACACCTTGTGATCACACAGGTTGGTGTGCTTCTTTCACGTTTAACAACTTTTAAGAAAGAGCATGACATATTTGTATTTTGAAAATACCACTTAAGCTACAGCATAGAGAGTAAATTAGAGGAGAATAAAACGGATCTGGTGCAACAAGTTAGGTTATAATTGTCTAAGTGGGAAATGATGGGTTTGAATTTGCGTTTGAGTGATTGTGAAGGGGTTAAGAAGAAAAGGAACTGGTAAAGAATGAAGTAGATTAAAGTGAGCTTTAGTAGGTAGAACTGAGGTACTATGAAAAGGATTTTGGTAATTGGATGTGGAGAGGGAGGAATTGCATACATCAAGGTGAAATTTAAATGTTTGACGTGGAAATTTGGTTGATGGTGGTGTCACTCATCTAAATAGGGAGCAACATGAGGAAAACAGGGGGCTTGGTGTTCCATTGTGACTAAAATATCAGATTGAGCTGCCAGGTAGTTGGTTACATGAGCATTTGATGCTCAGGAAATAAACTTGCATGTGATATATAAATTCAGGATTTGGCACCTTATAAGTATTAATTAAAGTTATCATATGTTGATTCAGTAAATAGTATGTACCTTTCAATGTGTCAGGTATTGTGCCAGATTCTCCAAACCAAAACACCCAACTCATTACCAACGAGTCAATTCTGACTCATGGTGACCTTATAAGGCAGGGTAGAACTGCCCCTGTGGGTTTTTGAGACTAACTCTTTATAGGAGTAGAAAGCTTCTTCTTTTCCCTGGGAAGTGACTGGTAGTTTTGAAGTGTAGACCTCAACAGTTAGAAGCCTTAAGAGTAGTGATAAGGTCTCTGCTTTCACGGAATTTTAATTTACTGGGGTTAGATAAACAAATGGAGATACAAATAAACAAACAAACAGTTAATTTAGAGAGAAGCTTGATGAAGAAATAGAATGATATGCTAGAGAGGAGTAGGCTGGTTTTAGAATGGCATGGGAGACCTCTTGTGTAGGTGGTATTTGAGTTAAGAATGAAAAATATTAGCTAGAAACAGCCTGGAGATAATGGAAGAATGTTTATTTAATGGTGCACAACCCTAAAATACTAATAGTAATTCTATTTGGGTGTTGGAATTTTAAGTAGATATTATTTTGTATAGTCTTTTTTTGGTATTATTTGGGAGCTCTGTTGGTGTAGTTAGAAACTATCAACTGCACCAAAAGAGAAAGAGGAGGCTGTGTACTCCTGTCAAGAGTAAAAGTCGTGGAAACCCACGGGGTGGCTCTCCCCCGTCCTATTGTGTTACCATGAGTCAGAATTGACTCAAATGCAGTGATACTGGTGTTTCATTTTGTATGGCTTGATCTGTTTATTTTTTACATTAATGAGTGTATTCTTCAAAGTCTCAACAGCAACAGTAAAAATCCAAGAGTTTAGGGAAGATCTCCCAAAGAAGAGAAAACAGAAAATGCAAAAGCTGTGAAGTAGGAGAGTGTGTGACTTATTTTAGGGTTAAAAAGAAGATGAGTATAACTAGAATGTATGTTTGAGAAATGGAGTGATTGATTTGAGGTTGGAGAAACAGCAAGGAACCAGCTCACGAATTGTCATGGTTCAGAGTTACAATTTCATTTTGGGTGAAATGGAAAACTTGTAAATGTTGTATTGGAGAATGGCACATGTGGTTTAAGCTGAAAAAAATCATCCTTGCCTGCCATATGGAGATTGGATAAGATGAGGACAGGAGTAGTGGCTGGGAGCTTAGCTTGGATGGTATTGTAGAAGATTTCTCCAAAGATGAAGGTAGGTTGGGCTACCCTTGTATAATGGAGATGAAGGGATGGTATTTGGAAATAGTGGTGGAGATAAAATTGATGCACCTGGATGGGGAGGTAAGGGAAAAGGATGAATCAAGAGTGATATTTAAGTCATTAGTTTGATATTTGGTAGTAGAAGAATCTTTCTCCCTGGAACCATAGCGAAAATCTCTTTCTTTTTTGATTTAGTTTTTTAGTGCAGGAGATGTTTTCAAGTAGAACATTTTCTTTCTTTTTTATTTTTCCTCTTTCCCCTCCCTTCCTCCTCCCCTCTCCCCCATGCACCCCTGATAATTTATAAATTATTATTGTATCTTATATTACACTGCTCGGCGTCTCCCTTCACCCACCCCTCTGCTGCCCGTCCCCCAGAGAGGAGGTTATATGTAGCTCCCTGTGATCAATTCCCCCTTTCTACACCCCCTTTGCCTCCTGGTATTGCCACTGTCACCCCTGGTCCTGAGGGGTTCATCTGTCCTAGATTCCCTGCGTTTCCAATTCCCATCTGTACCGCTGTGCATCATCTGGTCTAACCAGGTCTGCAAGGCAGAATTGGGGTCCTGGTAGTTGGGGGGAGGAAGTGTTTAAGAACTAGAGGAAGGCTGTGGGTTTCATTATTGCTATACTGTAGAACATTTTTACAACTTATTAACTTTTTTCTTTGTTTAAAGATATATAAGAGCTGAACATTTTCAGTGTATGTATAATATTGCAAAATAATTATCCCTGCCTGTTTCCTTGGTTTTCTTCTTTTTGTTTTTAAAACGCTTGGGATACTTTTTATCCCTGTGTAGTACATGCCTTTATAATATTTAGCCTGGGTTTCCTTGCCTTATAATTTTATATAAAAGAACAGAGAAAATAAGTCTTGCCTTGAAAAAGAGTAAGTGCAGGATGTTTAGCTGATTTAGATATTGTAAAATGTTTTTCTTTCTTCTCTGGTCTTTTATTTAAAATTTATTATTTTATTTTTCCAACAGTTTTATTGGCACATAATTCACATAGCATACAATTGAACAGTTAAGTCACATCAAGGGGATTGTACAACCATCACCTCATCTGTTTTAGAACCGCCCCCTGCCTACCCCCTATGGTCACATCACCTTCAAACTGAGCTGTGTAATCACGGTCAGTTCTATTGCTCCCTTCCCCCTCCCGCCCTCACTGTCCCCTCCTGAAATCCCCCTTCCCTCCCTGCTTCCCCCCCACCCCTGCATTCCCTGCAACACCTTGTATCACTTGTTATCATCATACATCCATTCCTCCTGTGCTTCATAGCTGGGAAACCAAACAAAACAGTGCAAGACAAATCACATTAAAGTGCTAAGAACAAGAGCATATTAGTATAAAGGCAAACATACAAATGATGTGTAAGAGGGAGAAGACTCCCATCAATGTTCAAAAAGCCAGGGAAGAAATTTCTGTCATGGGACATTTAAGAGATACTTGCACCTAGTGCTGATTCAAGGTCGTGTCTATAGGGAGGACAACTGGCCTGGCACCTCATTTGATCCCATAGAGTCAGGATTACAAATGGTCTCTGCCTGATGCTTGCCTTACCTAGAGCAGATCTGCCAGCAGCTCCGTCTGACTAGATATTCTGCAGGTGGGGTTTGGACTCCCACTGTCCTCTATAACCTTCTCCAATTTGGGTGTTCATAATTTTAGCTCTGATACTTTTCTTTACTATGTTTGAATTTTGTCATCTTTGGATCAGACAAACTGGTATGCTTCTTCTGTGTGGACTTAGTTGGCTTCTCGTATGGATGGCTGCTTCTTTGAATACAAGCCTTTAAGGCCCCAGACACCATTACTATTGATAACCTGGCCCCATCTGCTTTCTCCACCACACTGTGCTGTAGCACCCTTATCCTCAGTGATCATTTCATGAAGTTGAATATCCAGCAGGGCCATGATATAAGAACTAAGTGTTCTGAAGGTGAGGGTAGGACTCACTGCAGGCCCAGAACTCATTCCTGGATCTATGCTTTTTAAAAATTTGCTGTAACTTGGAAATTAATACGTATGTCATATCATTCCATAGTTCAATCAGTCAAACATAATTGTACAATTTTTTTCTATAATCAGTCTCCAGGCATACTTTTCCTTCATGCACTTCTTGATGTCATTTCCCTCTTATCTACCTCACCCCTCCTTATAGCTCCTCCCCTCAAAAGCTTGTTATGTTTTCTTTTCCTATAGGCTCAATGTCCCTGGATTTCTTGATTTCTGTATAAAAATTGATTGTCTGATTCAAAGTATCGTTGCAAAAGAATGTCTGATGGGATTGTGAGCTGTATTGTGGATTATCCACAAATTGTGATCCACTAGTGGGATTGCTATTATGAATCATAGGAAGTATTTTTTTAATTAGGCAAGTGAATAATGTATTAATTGTTCTTAAAAGCAGAAAGCCTTAATTTCCTTAAGAATGTGTATAATTTCTTCAGCTTCAGCTTGATCATGCTGCTATTTTGAGCATGAAACTATTTTCTCTGTGTCTCTTTGTTCTGCATCTAGTATTTCTTGGCTTTGTTAAGCTTCGGAGTCATCTCTCACGGCCACATTCACATTTGTGACCTGGTTCTCAACTGCTGCAGAGTCTATTTCAGTGAGCTCTTCCCTTTGGGAAGCAGTTACCCAACAAAGAATAGAATTGTTCTTCTGATTGATGACAATCAGAAAAACATGAAAAAAAGACAACAATGTGAAAGTGGACATTGTGGTAAAGAGAAACAGCAGTCTCTTTTAGATGAATGTGAACCATTGCCCAAGCTTATCTCTAAACTGGTTGCTTTTGGAAACAAAAATGTTGAAGGTAGACCATGATGTACATAAAGAGTTTATGGTAAAAAGAGCAATACGAAGTCTATTGCTTTATTCATCACTGTCTACAGTGATTTTAAAGCTTAGCGAACTACCTGATATCTGCACAAAGTAGCCATCATCTTTGCATGGCCACATCTCTGCACCTCAAGTTTCCCGAATTCTTTTTATGGGACAGAGAGGTAATAGATTTGAAAAGAGCATATTTTGAGTAATCACAACTCTTTGAGAATTATTCTTTATGGTAGAGTATCAGTACACTATGTAAGATTGCAATGCAATGGGTAATTTTTTTCTGAAACGGATAATTTTTATATGGCCTTTCTAGGTATAGTATTGCCCCCTCCTCCATCAAAAGATTGCATAGGACTATGCATTTAAGGTACGTTTGGCCCACCAGGGGGATTGGACAGCTGTTTGCTCATACAGTTAAGGTACATGGCACCCTTGTAGAAGTGGGAGCATGCAAATGAGGTGTATGGAACCCTAATAAGGGGATTGGTCAGTATTATCTTCCCACTTGACTTAAAATGGGCCACACCAGAGGCAGCTATAAGGGACTTCACGCCCATCAAGAAGAATTAATTTTACCATCATCCCAACAGTACTTTGTAAGTGTTCTAGCCTCCTCTCAACCTTGCTAGCTGGGTACCTTCTTCTTACAAATTAAAACCGCCAAGAAATTCCATTCTCTGTAAGTTCACTTAGAATCCAATTATGAAATACACAATTCAGGAAGGGAACTGAAGAAGGTGATCATGTTTCTGGGTTTTGTTTATTTTTTGCTATTAAAATTAGAAGCCATTTGATTGTAATGATTTGATTTTATACATTTTTTATGCCTCCTTATACTTCCTCCCAGTATAGCACATATTACATGCTTCCTCTATTTTGCTGGAGGGTTTGCAAAAGGATAATTTGTATTCTTTGAAGATAAATATTTGTTTCACTGTACTCTAGTAAGAATGCAAAGTACTTTTCATCAGTAATAGTTGGCTTTTCAAGGAGATATTTATGAGCATTTAGTATTACTCACTCAAGGAGAATTTTTACTCAGTTTTGGTGCATAAAACTTGCAGGCATCTTTCTTGATAGATACTTTTTTAGAAGAATATAAAAATACAATTTAAAAAAATTGATTGTATCCCCCTCCTCATGTGCTTGAGATGAACTTGTATTTCACTGAAGGCTCCAAGTCCTCTCCAGCTTTGCTCTTCCTCCTCTTTTAGCCACTCCAGTCAATATTTAGATCCGAGGGGGAGGGAATCTGCAAGGTTTCTCTTTTCTCTCATCTATTTATCTGTTAAACCTTAAATTTTTTTGTTCCCCCAATCCCGAACCTCTCTCTTTTCTCACCCCATCCCTGGCCTCAAAGTTATCAAAGTTTCATCTTTTGGTAAATGAACCACATTTCTTCTTTGTTTTTGTTTATAATGATGATGATATTAAATATTCATCTTTATAAGATTGAATGAGTTTGCTAAGCATAATCTCATTTTTTTCCTTAGGTCTTGTGATGTTTCAGAGAGTTAGTGTTTTTATCAATGGATAGAATTCCACAGTATGAATATATTAGAGCTTATCCATTCTTCAGTAGTTGGGGTGTTTGATTGTTTCCATGTATTTGCTATTGTGGAAATTGCTGCCATAAACATATGCATATGTCTGCTTGTGTTATATTCTTGATTCTCAATAATTGTTATTTATTGTTGTTTGTATGAAAAAATATGGAAAAGTGGGGGAGGGGCAATGGAGGACGATGTAAGATATGGAAATAATAATCTATAACTTATCAAGGGTTCGTGAGGCTGGGCGGGCAGGGGAGGGAGGGGAAGAAATGGGGAGCTGATATCAGGGGCTCAAGTGGGAAGAGAATGCTTTGAAAATGATGATGGCGGCATATGTGCAAATGTGCTTGATACATTGGAGGAATGTATGGATTGTGATAAGAGATGTAAGAACCCCAAAAAAAGTATTAAAAAAAAACCACCATAGCAGTAATTTTACCACTCTTTTCCAGTATTTACCATTCTCTCTCTCTCTCTCTCTCTCTCTCTCTCTCTCTCTCTCTCTCACACACACACACACACACACACACACACACACTTAATTGTGCTGAGTCATAATTGTGCTGATTCATACCTTCAGGAGGTAGTGCTGTTGGTGTAGTGGTTAAGTGTTGGGCTGCTAACTTCAAGGTCAGCAGGTTGAAACCACCAGCAGCCCCGAGGGAGAAAGACGGCTTTCTCCTCCTGTAAAGAGTGACAGTCTCGGAAACCCACAGGGGCAGTTCTACCCTGTCCTATAGGGTTGCTCTGAGTTGGCATCTACTCAGTGGCAGTGAGGAGTTTTTAGAATACCTTCAGGGCATTACAGAAGATATAATGGACATCCTTAACTTGTTCTTTGGGAATGTGTTTAATATTTTTCTCTGTGCGTTTTGACTTCTAGGTTAAAGTATATATTTTACTAGGCTAAAGAATTTTCTAGCTCTTCATATTTTTAATTTTCTTTTAAATAAACTTATTAAATATTATAAGATGTTTTAAATAAACTATAGGTATAGCTGTATAATTTTTCATCCTTTATCTCAGATTGAATCATTTTTGAATTCTGGAACCTATTCTAATTTCAGTGTTTCAGTACTTTCACAAAAGGTATTTATAAAAGGTGTTTTATAACATTTTATTTAATAAGTTTATCATTAGGATCATTTGAATATATTTCAGTGCTCTGAAATGTTTAAATAGATCAGCAGTTAGACTCTGCCAGTTGCTCAGCAGGAGAGAGATGAAGCTTTCTGCTCCTATAAAACGTATGGTCTTGGGAAAGAACCCTTCAGCGGCCATTCTGTCTTGACCTGTAGGGTCGCTGTAAGTAGGAATGGACTGGACAGCAGTGAGCTAAGCATTGTCTGTCTTTACAGGCTTGGTGCTTTTTATAGAGGACAGTGCTTGACAACTTTTTACACTTAATAGTAGTTAGTAGTTTTTAGATTTTCTGCCTATATCAGGGTTACTTTGTGTGTGTGTGTGTGTGTGTGTGTGTCTGTGTATTATCCCCTTATATAGTTTGTATAAATAATAATTTCCATAGATTGCATAAAACAATCTTATGATTCTTTTATTTTCTTTGTTGCTTCCTTTCATACAGTTTCTCTTTTATTATTTATTAGCTTTTTACAGACCTGTCTTCTCTTAAAAGAATGAGCTTTTAAAAACCTGCTATTTTATATTCTTCTGCCAAGAATATGCTATAAAAGTATTTCAGAGTAAAGAGCTAATTTTCATATCGTATTGTGTAAATGTAGATCTAGATGTAACATATTATGTATCTAGATATAATATAAAATGATATAATATTCCTTTAAAATATGATAAGTATTGTTGGCATACTTTTCTGGCCATATTCTATGCAGAAGAGGTATTTTGTTACATTTACATGAATTTAAGAGATAACATTGCTAAGCTTATGACTAGGAACATTTGAATATTTACAAATAATGTTCATAACATTGTTTGACATTTTACTAATGCAAGGCTTAAAGACCAGTCTCATGGTTGTGTGGAAAGACTATTTAGCTGTAAGTTTACTTAACAAATATTGAAAGGTGAAGTTTCTCCTCCCAACCCTTGCAGTATATGCTGTTGAGTAGAGAAGATTCCCCGTCTCCTCTGCCTTAATGATAGAGAAGGGGACCAGTAGTTTTCATTTGTATAATGCTCTGGGTTTGCAAACTATGTTTTTCACTCTGTGTGGGAGTAGGCAGATTCTTGGAGTTGGTGCTTTGTAAAAAGGGATAGTAAGATATTGTTCTTAACCTTTGGACTCACTTGAGAATAGTGAGCACAATGGATGCTCCAGAGAATTGCATCTATTTACAAAGACAATTTTGCATGTAACTTTAAGGGGACCCTCAAAATATCCATGGACTTTTAAGAATGAGAATTTCTTCTCTGAAATGCAGGTAGACTTCTGGTATAGTCTGATAGAAAAACTGTGATATTTGATTTTCAAAATATAAAGGGAGATAAAGTACCTTAACTTTAATGGGGAATGTTTGTTTTATTTATCTTCTAATCTACTTATCTTAATAATGGCTTTTGTTTCTGATGATTGCTTCCTTTGTAGCATTTGGAGCATAAGAACAGTACTTATTTTCATCTTTTCCAAGAGAACAGAAAGAAATAGTAAGTTTAATTTCCAAGTTTTTTTCCCCAAGTTTGTTTTCTTAATAATAAAAAACCAAAACTATCTAACAGTGTTTTAATATATAATTGAATGGCAAGTTGTGAATGGAATACTGGAATGACAGAGTAGTGAATATTAATTTTTCACTATAAAGCATACCATTTTTTCCCATTTGTGCTCTTCTGTTTTGCTCATCTAGAATACAAATATTTTATACAAAACAAAAATTCATTTTAAATACAGAGAAATTATGTTTGTTTATA
>NW_022103899.1:1534872-1535813 GCF_000313985.2 Echinops telfairi | reverse complement strand
CCTCCCTCATGAACCCTTGATAATTTATAAATTATTATTATTTTGTCATATCTTACACTGTCCGATGTCTCCCTTTACCCACTTTTTTCTATGGTCCATCCCCCAGGGAGGAGATTGTATGTAGATCCTTGTAATCGGTTCCTCCTTTCTACCCCACCTTCCTTTCAAATCTTCCTAAGTGGCGAGTCTGTTAAAGTACACTAACTAGATGTTGCTATTCCTTTGCATCTTAAAAGCCTCTTGGGAAAGGTCCACCACTTGGTGGTGGGGAGATGAAGCCGAGTCTGCACACATGATGCCATTTGTCCATGTTAACAAGAAAATAGTTTTTTTAAATAAATCATTTTATTGGGGGCTCTTACAGCTCTTATAAACAATCAATACATCAATTTTATAAAGCACATTTGTACATGTGTTGCCATCATCATTTTCAAAACATTTTCTTTTTACTTGAGCCCTTGGTATCAACTCCTCTTTCTTTCCTCCCACCATCATGACTCCCTTGATAAATTATAAATGATTATTATTTTCATATCTTACACTGTCTGCTGTCCCTCTTCACCCACATTTCTGTTGTTCATTCCCCTCGGAGGCAGGGGTTATACGTTGATCATTACGGTGGGTTCCCCCCAAAACATATTATTAAGGAGTAAAATATAGTTTGCATCTTTTGATTTACTGTATTGATTGTACCACTCTGTAACCTCACAACCCCTAGATCTTTGTCTTAATGGAAAGATATATACTAGTTAGAAAATATCCTTCTGTATTTGGATATTTTAAAGATTTCTCAGTTCTTAACATTATGAGGGGCATCAAAAGGTTTGTAAAAAATTGTTGAGAATGATGATGGCAACAAATGTACAAATGTGCTTGACACAATGGATGTATGTATGGATTGTGATAAGAACTGTATGAACCCCCAATAAAATGATTAAAAA
>NW_022103899.1:1517626-1534297 GCF_000313985.2 Echinops telfairi | reverse complement strand
AAAAAAAGATTTTCACAGCCTAGGAAACTCTAGAAAGGGTCATTATGAGTTGGAATGGACTCAGTGACAGTGGCCTTGGTTCTTGCTGATACTGCTCCATGGCTGTTGTTTATTTGAGGAGTTAATGGTGAGCTTGAAATGAATGAAGAATTAGCTGTGATAAAAAGATTAGATGGACAAATTTACAAAGTTCATGAAAATGTTAAAATGCTATAGTTATTCATAGTTTTATTCAATAGCAGATACTCAGATATTTGTATCCCTCATGTTTTGCTTAACCAGTAGTGTCAGTGATGAACTTCATTTGGTCTCATGGATGTAGCTGTCATTAGTTTTCGAATTTTATCAGAAATAGAAACGGAATGTCTTGACTTGCCTTACCACATGGCAGTGTGTTGGCTTAGCAGTGGTAACATTTTATGGTGACATTTTGAGTTCAGAAGCGGGCCTAACATTTTTCTGAATAAGAATCACCGTGTACCACTGTGATTGAACATTGAATATTGTTTATCTATTTGTGTGTGCTGCAGACTTGATAACATTTTAAAGTAAATTTAACCTAAAATTACAAGGCAGAACAGTGCCTTACAAAATTTAAACTACAGGAAAGTAATTTAGAAGACATTGTTTGAATTATAGAAATGACAAAAAGTTATTTTTAAAAGTACTGTGAAAAGCTAACACAGGAAGCTCTTTATCCCCACACAGTACTTGAGCACAGATTATAGATCCCGTAGCTTTTTTTTAGTAAAGTGGATCTCTCTATTTCAAAATCCATTTAACTCTACGATTGTTTTCATTGAGTGATTCATATGCAGTAATAACATGCTCAAAATAAAATATCAAGAGAAGAATATAGTAGAAATCTCTAAATGCCTTCAAACATTTAATATGTTCAATGGAATCATATCAGAATTTGGCAGTACCAGTCTTCCTGGAGACATTTTCATAGATAAAATGTGTCAAATCTCATTACAGATCAGTATTAGCAGATTAATATTTAGAATCATTTGATGATCCCTAAACTAAAAAGCAAGGTGCTCTTGTGACGTAGTGAGCTATGAGTTTGGCTACAACCACAAGGTCAGCACTTTGAATCACCAGGTGCTCTGAGAAAGATGGCGCTTTCTGCTCCCATAAAGATTCACAGCCCAGAAACTCACAGAAGCGATTCTGTTCTGTCCTATTTAAGTAGGTCTTTCTGAGTAGGAATCGACCTGGTGGCAATGGGTTTGGTTCTGGATTTGGAAACTAAAGCCAAACTACTTGTTGTCTAATCGTTTCTGACCCATAGCAATGCTCTAGGATAGATTAGAACTCTGTTCCGTAGGATTTCTTAGCCTTTAATCTTTACAGAAGCAGACTGCTACATCTTTCTCCCACAGAACTACTGGTAAGTTAGAACCACTAAGCTTTTGATTAGCAGCCAGTGCTTGCTTAACCACCGTGCCCCAGGGCTTTTAATCTATTCAATGAAAGGAACTTTGATTTTGAACCTCAATGAATCATAATGTCATCCTTCCCTCTGAAGAATTCCATGCTTTACAAAAAATTGAATTCAATTATTTATTACCTTTGAATTTTGTCAATAAAAGATTTATAGGAATTTATTTTCTTTCTTGTTTTATGTACATCTATATAATATCCTTGAACTTGCTTTTGGGCTCCTAAAGTCTGAAATGTTTACTGTATAGCTCTTAGTATGAAAAGTTTGCTCACTCCTGGATTAAAGGGTAAATGTTTGATTTGGTCTTACCTAGTGAAATATGACTATTATCTTTTAAGGTGTCAGCAGATTTTTTTTAACCCTGTGAAGGAAAACATTAAAGCATTCTTAATATATTTTGAAAAATTCTTAGTGAAAACATTTTTAATAAGTTTTTTTACTACTTTGTTTTTTACATAAATAGTATTCAGATATTTGCTACTTCAGAGTTCAATAAAATTTAATAATTTTATATAAATTCAATTAAAAATAAACAGATTAATTATTCAACTTTCATTTCATAAAAGTTTTTCAAATCGTAATTTTTTTCTAGAATAGTACTAGGAATAGTACTTTCCTACCTAGAATAGTACTTCTATTTGCAAAATTAGATGCCTAAGATAACTTTATAAAACAGGCATTGGCATAACTGGATAAATGCTATCCTTTGAAAATACTCTCTCTGTCTCAGCCCTAAATAAGCAGGCAACTCAGCGAAGTGTTTAGTCTGAGACCCTAGTATTTCTTTCCCTTTCAAGCCCTTCTCCAAGCTAGAATGCTATCCATTTTCAAAAAGTTTTCTTTATTCATGTTCAGCATCTTGAAGTATGACTAATTTTATAAAATGTAACATCTGTTTTATTTAAAATATTTTTTTTATCAATGGATAAAGAGATTTGTTATTAATTTTATAAATTAATCTGGATTGGCTGTTAAAAGAATTGAGGAATAAAAGAAAATGATGTTTCTAAAACAAAAAAATCTTTTCAAATTTTATATTCTGTACAGTCTATTGCTTTCCTAAATGATATGTGTATAGTACATAGACAAACATAAGAACTTTATATGGGTAAGGATTAAGATCATTTTTGTTGTCACACATTTGTTTAGAAAAATCCTAAGATAAGAATGTTTTATTGTAGCTGTTTAATTTATAGCATATGACACATTTTTCCTATATATAAATATCCTGGATTTAAATTTTATTTTCTAGATGAAGCATTGGATGATTTAAAGTCACAGAAGAAAAAGATAGTAAGTTAACATGTATTTAAAATTAATTTATGTAGGATTTTAATAAGAACTGACAAATGGTTATATGTTACAAGTTAAATGACACTCTGTAAGAACAAGTATGCTTTTGAATAACATTTTAATGATGAACTGAAATCATGAATATTTTTTCTAGTAATGATTGACAGGAAAAAGCAGCTGCACTTTTGAGAAAGTCTGAAGGGCTATGGTAGAAAGTAAGAGTAAGTAGATGAATCTTACCTGGAGGATGTAATGAGACTGAGGGTTAAAGGGAAGGGCCCAGATTGCGTATCAGAGCCTCCCAAAGGACCAAACGTATATGTATGCTAGGACTCAGTTTTCCTTGACACCATAAGGCCAGGGGGTAGAAATCCAGAAGATGGGTTATCAAAAGCAAATTCAGTATGAAAAAGCTGGAGAATGGGGCCTGCAGAAGAGGGATTTCTTGTGGGGCCTGTGGATATGTGGGAGGGAGGGACATGAGTAAGAATCCTAAATGTTAGAAGTTGCAATAGAATCTTTAATCAGTGAATTAAATTGGTTTGTGACATATTAATTTGTGATTTTTAAAAAATTTGGTTTTTGAAATGTGAAAAACAATAGCTGGTTGAAAGTCATAATCATGTAATAGAAACATTTAATGAAATGTAATGAGGTGTCTATAAGATATAGTAAATAGCAATTGCGTATGAAATTAATAAAAATTTATGAAGGTTAAGATTAACATTAAAGGCTATTCTGCTGTGAATTGTTCTGTAAACGACCTTGATCTTGAAGTGTTTTAAGTTCCATAAAAGTGAAGAACTTTTACATCCGGAATAATTCCTCATCTTTTGTATACTTACTTAGTGTTCTGATAGGTATTTATCAAAATCACTTTGTCAATTTTGATCCTCCCAAATTGATTTAGCAATATGCCCTATATATCATTATTGTATTTTTGGTATTCTGTACTTTATGGAATAGCTAGAAATTCAAAGCAAAGAAATACTGATAACATAGAAACTGAGAGGGAGAGAAAAGAAAAAAGTAAAGTTGTGATATGATGGCTCAGTTTGCTGTTGAGAGAAAAGAAGGGCTGAAGATGGTGATCAGAGGCAAACCCTACTTAAAATGGAGACGTCGTTACTCAAGTAGAAAAGATCAGAAGGAAGACAAAAGAAATTATAAGACCCAGAAGGTTTTAAGTGATGAAAAGTAGACCTGTTATTGGCATTACGTGACTATAAAACAAAATCTTGAAAACAATAGAGTAACTGTTAAACAAGCAAAAAAAAAAAAAGCAGAAAAACAAGCCCTCCTCTGCCATCAAATCATAGTAACGGAGTACAACCGCTCCTTAGGGGTTCTGAGATTGTATATCTTGATGGGAGTAGATAGCCCTATTTTCCTTATATGGAGCAGCTGGTAGGTTTGAACCACTGAGCTTGTGGTTAGTAGTTCAAAGTGCCACAGCACCACCAGAGTAAGCGTAGTCTTGGAAAGTTCTGTGAACGAGCCAGCTAAGCTGTTTACTTCTTTAATAGCCCTTGAAGGAATCACAACATAATAAAAGATGCTCTATCTAATTTGACAGTTGGAAAAATCAGTTCAGGATTCAGTAATTCTGTACATCTAAATGGTTCAGGCATCAATATTACTGAATGGTTCAGTATACTGTTTTTTTTGTACAATGATAAAAGAAAAACAAATCTACTCTAACTCACTTTATTAGGGAACACAATTAACATTGACTTGAATGTTGGGTGTGATACTTTTGCCTCTGGAAACACGTTTTGTCTGTATTGCTGAAGCTTTAGCAGGGCTGTTTTGTTTAGAACAGTAAGTGTGATGGGTGTACAATGTACAAGGAGTACAATCCTAGCTAATAATTGTGCTGGTATTATCACATGCTGTTGCATCATTTCCTGACTCATAGAGACTGTCTGACCCAGTAGAACTATCACATAGATTTTCCTAGACTAGGTCCTCTTCCTTCTCCTTAAGTGGATATAATTAGTTAATACAAGATGGATTCTCAGGTCCTTGATGGAGTAATGGTTACAGTCTCGGAAGCTCACAAAGGCGTTAGTTCTACCATGTCCTATAAAGTCACTATGAATTGGCATACACTCAGTGGCACGGTATTTGCTTCTTGTTTTCTCCCATGAGTCCTTGGTGGGTTCAAACCACCGACCTTTGGATTAGCAGCCAAGTGTTTAACCATTGCATCACCAGGGCTTAAAGATGAGGCTTTATTTCGAGTGGAAGCTAAATGGAATCAAAACTGATTTTGTTCAGTAATGCTTAGGTCTAAACTTCATAGCTTTTATTGCTGAAATGTTTATAGGAGGTAGTAGCTTTGTTCCTAATCTAAAATGGTCCAACCTGTACCTTAGTGGCACAGCTGTTAAGTTCTTGGCTTCTAACTGAAAGGTTGGCTGCTTGAACCACCAGCTGCTTTGTGTCAGAAAGATGTGGCAGTCTCCTTTCAGAATGCTTGTGGTTTGCAGTTCATGTCATGGAGTTGGCGCTGACTTACAGCAGCCCTGTCTGTGTAAAACTGAAAGAAATGGTGCCAGTCCTACATAATCCTTAGGCTTCATTGCTAGGTTTAAGCCCCCTGTTGCAGCCTTCATGTCAAATCATCTTGTTGAGCGCTGACTCCACTACCAAGCACAGTGTCCTTTTCCAGAGACTCGTTTCTTCTGATAACATGTCAGAAGTACATTCATCTTGCCACCCTTGCTTCTGAGGAGCATCCTGGCTGTACAGACCAGCCTTTGAAATCCTAGGGTGGTGGTGGGGGGCAGTTCTACTCTATCCTATATAGTCTCTATGAGTCAGAATCAACTACTATCTGCCCATTTCCTCCATCTCACAAGCCACATTTTAAATGCTCATTTTTCACATCGCCTAGTGTGACTACTGTCCTTCATACATATAGACTATTTCTATCCTTCATACATATAGACTATTTCTATCCTTACAGAAAGCTCTATTGGACAACACTGTTCTAATGCATACAAATCTAGTTTGTAGTGATCAGAAATTTAGCTCTTTTGAGTTGATACTTTATGTAGATTGTGTTGTTTTGGGAATATATTCTATTCCGTCCTTTCCCCCTATTTGCAATTCACCTTCTCATAATTATAAAGTGGTATCACAAGCATTTCCTTTATATCAGAAAATTAACTTTTTGGGAATTTTTCATAGTTTTAGAAACAATTGGGAGAATATATTAGTTTTACTAAATTAAGGCTAATGATTCATTCATTGAAGTAAACCCTTAGCTTTTTAAATGTTTAATGATAAATCTATTAGCTGCTATTGGGGCAGAATATTTGAAACAGTATTTTTAACTTGCTAAATGTGGTCTGAGTTATACTTAAAAGCAAATGTCATTTGGAATAAATATGACATTTATTGAATCTAAGTGGTTACCAGTGGTCACCAAGAAGTGAAAGATTCTGTTCTCGTTTTTGCAAAAACATTTTATTCACATTGCACATTAGCTATTTGTCATAACTATGACTGTCTTGTACTAAAGTTAAACTTTTTCTCATGTTGGACCATAACTGCTAAAATGATACTTTCCTAGTGATTACTTTTTAAATTAAACCCATGTATTAAGCTATAAAGGGACTTAAGTACATTGTAAATAATACTATAATAAGGAAGTGCTTTAATTGCATTCCCTAGTGTGAGCATAGAACTCAGTAAAATTTTTACTTAAAGTCTTACTATGTTCAGTTCTTTTTCCTCTAAAGTTGGGTCTGAGTATAAAAAGGGGGGAGCTTTAACCTTTAAAACCATTTGAGTAAATTCCGTGGCTGTTTCCCCAGTTAGTGAGTTTTCACTGCATTTTCAACAAGCTAATTGCTTCTGCTAATAAATAATCTAAAATCGATGCTGACAGCAGTTAATTGGCACAGAGATTTTATTTTGTAAAGCTCTTGGCTAACGACCTTCTTTAAATTAATAGCATTAAGTGCTATGAGGAAATAAATCTGAGGAATTGCCTGTCATTTGCTTGTCATGTCTAATAACTTCCAATAATGATAGCTGATAGATTTTTGCACATTCCATTATTGAAGTTGGTGCATGTAATTATTCTCCTCATTATATGTAAACAATTAGCAATATTTGGTATTTCCTTGCAGTAAAGCTGTTAAATACAAGTAACATATTAGAGGTTAGAAGGCATTTTAAAATCTGGATTTTAATTATTTAAATATAGGAAGTCCTTAATTCTATCTAGACATATCATGTGCTGTGTATTTTAAGCCTTGCACTTAGGTATTTTTGAATAGGACTTATGAAAAGAAGTACTGTGTGTGTTTTAAAAATGTGACAATTTTTTTGTTTGTAGCTTGAAGAAGTCATGGAAAAAGAAACTTATAAGACTGCTAAATTAATTCTTGAAAGGTTTGATCCAGACTCAAAGAAAGCAAAGGTAAGGTTCTGATATTGCTACTATTTTATTATACATTGCACATTGTAATTGGTCATTGTAATAACATTATTATAATTGACAGGAGTTTGAGCCGCCATCTGCTGGAGCAGCTGTAACTGCAAGACCTGGACAAGGTAAATAACTTTGTAGAAACTGCTGCTGCTGTTGGAAAGATCCATATTTACCCAAGTGAGTTCAAAAGTGTGATGGAAGTGTGTCAGAACGATGTAAATGCTTTTCTGATAATTGAAATATGGTCATTTGGCACATCTGAGTTACAGTGGATGATAATAATTGTATTTGATTTTGATATTATGGGAATAGGTTGCTATGTAAGGATGTTGAATATCTGTTAAGGTGAAATAGTTAATTTTAATCTTTTGAAACGTAAGTAATTCATTGTACCACTAATATTTTGCAAGTCTCTTTCTCTTAAATAATCTATTGGAACATCTATTATTATGAAAATCTTTATATTTTTATTATTATTGAGGAATTCAATGAAGATTTTTGTCAAATGTGAAGTTTCTTTAAAAAATTTTCTTTTAAATTTAAAATTAAAATTTACAGTATTTGGAGAAATAATTCAGAAATAAAGAAAACTGAATTAATGCTATATAATAATGATAACTCTCTTTTTGAGGTTGCATTATTAATAGAGGCTGTCACTATCATTATTAAATATTATAAATTTTAAAAATTAGTATTTTAAATGGCTATATAAAGTGTTCTCAAGATTAGCATATGAAAAGATATTTGTGCTTGAATGGTTTTCCCTCTTTGTTCCTTAGGATCTAACATAGTAAGGTTTGTTAAAATGTACAATATGTTTATTTGTTTGTTTTTTCCAAAAAATTAACTTCCATTTTTCTAAAACACCAAAGTTGTAGCTTGGTTTATAAAGTGAGGGTGTCAAGTAAGACTGAAAAACACAGTTCTCCTTTGGTATCTGTGGGGATTGGTTCCAGGGATCTGGTCCCAGAGATACTAAAGTCCAGAGATGCTCAAGTCCCTTACATAAAATGGTTCAGTACCTGCATGCAACCTAGCACATCCTCCTGCATGCTTTAAATCGTCTCTAGATTACTTATAATACCTACAACAATGTGAATGTGGTGTGGCTATCCCTGTATACCACCCCTCACTCCCATGAATGTTTCTGTTTATAGTTGATTAAATCTACAGATGTGGAGCCCAATGATATGGAGGACTGACTGAGAATGCTTTTATAAATATCCTGATAGACTGTGTCTCTCTCCCACTGTCCCCATCATCCACAAATAGGATTTTAGTTTATAGAGAGATTCTAGAGCAGTGTAGATAACCCTGCACATCCCGCTAATACACCTAATACATTAGAAATAAAAACCTTAGACTCAAACATAGAGATGAGAATTATGGTTATCTCCCTAAAGAAAAGAGGGCTTTTCTTTCCTTTTCTGGCATTGGGAAGTCTGCGATGATGATACCATTCAGCTTTACTGAGTACGTGGCCACTGTGATGTACCAAGCAATGCAATATCTTAACGAATTTTGTTTCTTCTTTAAAGTCTTGCTTTCTTCCCATGTGCATATTAACCTTTTTCTTTCAAGCCAAGAACGACACATTTTATTGGAAATTTTTTGGAATGGAATAGATTAATTTTGTAGTAAATATCATGGTGTCTTTCCATTTACCTTTCACAACTTTTATCAAGTATCTCCAGAAAAGCCATTTAAAAAAACTTTTTATTGTGAATTAAGTGAAAATTTAGAGAGCAACCGATCGGTTTTACATTCAACTGTTCATACATGTTTTGTTTCAACTTATCCATTGCAATCCCCTCAGCATACCATCACTTATCCCATTTCCTCTCTGTGTCTCTTGTTTCTACCCGTCCTTCATTCCTAACAGTCTGTACTTTGTCTTGGGTAAATTCTACCCTTTTGATCTTAAATGGTTGATTATTCTACCACAGGGATGAGTTCAGTTCCAGTCCTGAAGAGTGATTCAAGGCCTTAGTCTTAGGTGTTCTGCCAGTTTCTACCCAATTTGTAAGGCCGGTCTCTCTTATAATTTTGGCTTTTGCTTCATAGTTTCTTCCAACTCTCTCCAGGAAGCCCTAATGAGGTCCTTTTCAGAGCAGTCGGTAGTGGTAGCCAGACACCATGTAGTTCTTTTGGTCTTGAGGTTGTCGAGGCTGGTGTTTGTGTGGCCCATCAGTTCATTGGACTAAATGTTTCCATGTGTTTTTAAATTTGCATTGGTCAAACCAATATTTGCATCTTAAGTGGCTACTCATATGAGTTTTTAAGGCCACCAAAGTAGGATCTAGAACATTGTCTTCGTGAACTGTGTTATGCCAAATGATATTGGTGTCTCTAAGTCTGATCCCCCCAGGCTAAGTGACTCATTCCCTCTAGGAATTTGCTTGTCTAAAAAGCATTCATAACTTTGCCTCCTACATCTTTTACCACATTCAAGGATATCTTTGTAGCAAAGATAAATATATATATACAAATACACTCTGTCAAATCTGTATGTTTGTGGCTTTATGTACTCCCACGTTCTCTCTGACAGCTGTTTAGCCTGCATATTTATCCAAACATCCACTTGCACACCGCCATTACTACAGCATTGTGTATATAACAGCCATTGCCTCTGTTGTCTTCCAGTGTCTTGTCCTGCTTTCATCATTTTTGCTGACCCACTAGTTAGTGTGTGTTGCGTTTTCTCCCTAAACTGACACTTATCTACCCTCTAGTCTGTTACCATCCCATCCCTTCCCTCCTTTCCTCTCCTCCTACTGTTAACCATCAAAGAATGTTTCTTTTAGTGTATCAACCTTAGACAAACATTTTTGAAAATAGTTTATTTACAGTTAACAGAACTAAAATAACCTGCCTTTTCTTGATACTGCTATCACTTCCATAGATTTGTTGTTACCAACAGTCTGCTAATGGAGGGGGTTATTTTGCCATAGACTGTTCACATTGGTCCTGTTTTGATTCAATTCTTGCATAGATACTGTGATTTTCTTTTTATCTCATTGCTCATTCCCAGACACTCTTCCAAACCCAGAAAGGCTCTGATTGATGACTGAGAGAGAGAAATGCGAAAGGAATTTAGATACCAAGTCGGGATGGATAGGAGAGGAATGGCTATAGAAGAAATGATTGGGGTATAAGATAAATGTTAGTCTGTTCTTTGCTCCTTTTGTTTGTATTAACCATCTAAGGTATTTAAATATCCATATGTCTTGAAATTTATCTTTGCCACCTAACTAGCAGTCTGAGACATCAGGGTTCTTAAGATTACTCAGACTATGTAAGCTTCATTAATATTATAGCTGAATATCTAACTACCTAAAATATGAAAACATCATTGTGTCTGTATCACATTGATCTTATAAACACACAGTTAAGGAATGGACTTTTGAAAATGATTGGTTGATATGACCTCCCAAGACATCTGAGATCATACATAGGCTTTTTTGCAGAAAACTCTTAGGGTTAGTTTTCAAAATCTCTTCTTTTCTGTTCGTATTAGGAAAAATAACCGACCTATGATCTCTTGTACTAATGTTGCTATTTTAAAGTTCTATTACTATTTCGGCAATATAAGTTATTTTAAGAATCCTAAGTTACTTTTTTTTAGAAAATTATGAAACTCAAATACATTTTTTTCCTTTTGATACTATGTCTAATTATAGAAGAAAAAAATTCCTGGTCTCAGTGTTTGATTCCCGAGGCACTGCTTTTAGATAGTCTTTTAGAGGGAAGTGCTGTTGAAGGAAGGCCTGCAAGGCTGGTGATTCAATCCCATCCAGTGTGCTCTGCAGAAGAAAGCCCTGGGGTGTGCGCCCCTAAAAGCTGTAAGCTAGAAGCCCTGTGCGCAACCCTGCTCTGTCACATGGGCTTGATATGAGTTGAAGTCAATGTCACAACTCCAGTAACAATGTTTAACTATCATATAAATGCATTGTTCACTTAAAAATATATTTTGAACATCTTTTACATGCAGATGTTACAGGATATAAAGAATTGATGTGGTTCCTTACCTGATATAGTTTGATCTTAAGAAGTTTATAGCGGAATTTTTTCTTTTAAAAAAGATCTCTTCTGGAGTATACTATTCTAGTAGTCTTCTCTCCCCCAGATGTTTAGTAATTAATTACTATTTGTACTTTTTTAAAGTTCTAAGTTATACTCCAACTTTATTCTACTTTTTGAATTATCCTGTAAGTTTTTTTTCTTCAATCCTGTTGAATCTCTTAGATTCCTATCATTTTCATAGGTGACCTAGTTATTGATTTTATTTCTATTTGTTTCAGTTCTGTGTTGCTCTTTTCTTTTTTGAATCCAGGCTGTTTCTGAACAGATACTAGAGAAAAAAAAAATCCCAGCCCAAAACTATTGGAGGAGATATTTATGCATACATGCAGCCCTTTATAGATTTGTTCTTCAGCCTGAATCTAATTGCTGTGTGTCTATATTCTGGCTTTTGCATGGTGGCTGAACCAGAACTTTGAGCCATCTGATTGTTTAGTTGTTTTTGATATATATTATGCTGAGATGGATTCTAATTTTGAGCATATTTTCTTTGATTTGCAGAGGCTCAGCACAAATAGAAGCATCAAGCCATGTTTACGGGGCAGTTAGCTGATTTAACCTGACCTTCTTCCCCCCATTTAAGTGCACTGTGTGAAAAAAAAAATTGTTTTTGCATTTTTTCATTTTATTTTATTTTAGTTTGGGTGAAAATGTATAGAGAAAATTAGTTTTCTCCTTAATAGATGGGCTTTGAGTCTCCACTCTGCCCTCCCCCTCATTCACATTGATGTGATTTTTTTGTTCTGGGTCTTTGATGTCTGATACCTGACCCCATCGACACCTCATGAGCACACAGGCTGGCATGCTTCTTCCATGTGAACTTTGTTGCTTCTGAGCTAGATGGCTGCTTGTTTATCTTTATGCCTTTAAGACCCCAGATGCTATATCTTGTGATAGCTGGGCACTATCAGCTTTCTTCACCATGTTTGCTTATGTCCCCTTACAGAAGGGTCACCGGGAGGGGATGAGCCTGTCAGGGTGCAGTATAGCACTGATGAAACATACAACTTCCTCTAGTTCTTTAATGCTTCCTCTTCCCCCTGCCCCCCACTATCATGATCCCAATTCTACCTTACAAATCTGGCTAGACCAGAGCATGTACCTAGGTTCAGATAAGAGCTGGAAACACAGGCAATCCAGGACAGATAAACCCTCAGGACCAATAATGAGAGTAGCGAAACCCGGAAGGTGAGGAGAAGATGAGGGAGAAAGGGGGAACTGATTACAATGATCTACATATAATCCCCTCCCAGGGGGATGGACAACAGAAAAGTGGGTGAAGGGAGACATCGGTCAGTGTAAGGCATGAAAGAACTATAATTTATAAATTATCAAAGGTTCATGAGGGAGGGAGACTGGGGGAGGGGTGGGAGAAATGAGGAGCTGATACCAAGGGCTCTAGTAGAAAGAAAATGTTTTGAAAATGATGAGGGCAACAAATGTACAGATGTGCTTGACACAATAGATGTATATATGGATTGTGATAAGAGTTGTACGAGCCCCCAATAAAATGATTAAAAAAAAATAAATTGTGTTTTTCAACACCAGGTGCAATCCCTCCTAACACTCTTTCTGCTTCCTCCCTGGGCTCCCCATTTCCATTTATCTTTATTTTTGGCCTCTTTCTTGCCTTCCGAGCTTTGTTTCTGGGTACATATTGCCTTGTTAATTGATTAATGTGAGGTGTGTGTTCCTCAGGAGTGTTACTGTTCACTTCATACTGTTCCGTCTATTGTTTGGCTGCAGGGTGATCACCGGGGGTGGTGAGTTGATTCTGACTTCATAGCATGTCTGAGGCTGTAAATTTTTCTCTGCAGGGTGACTGGTGGATTCAAACCACTTATCTGCTGGTTAGCAGATCAGTGCTTAACCTACTGTACCACCAAAGTTTGTTTCTGCCTATTTTCTTTGTGAGAGTGAGGCTGGGGAGGTGTTGTTGGGAATTTAAAGAGAAAGAACAACATGATCCTCTACAAGAATGTGAGAGCAAATTAAGGATTTGTGGTAAGACTGGGGAAATATGCTCGATGACACTAAGAGTGCCTAGTTATTGCTGCTGAGTCAGCTCCAACTGACAGCGGCCCTACAGGACAGAGTCGTACTCCTGGATACGTTTTCTAAGCCTGTCGATTTCTACAGAAGCAGACTTTCTCTCATAGTGACTGATGGGTTTGAAACACTGACATTTTAGCTAGCAGCCCACAGCTTGACCCACAAAGCAAAACAAAACAAACTCACTGCCATTGAGCCCATGATGACTAATAGTGACATTTTAGAACTGCCCCTGTGAATTTCTGAGATTGTAATTCTTTATGGGTCTAGAAATCCCATCTTTCTCTCTTAGATGGCTGGTGGTTTCAAACTGCTGACCTTATGGATCACAGCGCAATGCATAACCACTACACCATCGGCGGGGGTGGGGCGTGTTTTCCAGTTAGGTTCAGTTCCATAGGTGCAGACTTGAGTAGACAGATAGTTGATTTTAACCAGGATTGGGACATTGCCTAATGAATGAGATAAAATGATAAAAGGAGTAGGGAGTTGGAGGTATACACAAGGCAGTGATTTAACAACGGATTATAGAATCTAAGGTGATAAAGGGGGAAAAAAAGACTTGAGAGGTGAGGAATAGTTGATAGATGTGTTGGTAGTATTAATGTCTGCAAATCACATCCTGTTTATAGTTATTGAGCTTAGAATGGGTTTTTAGTTTTTAAAGAGTTCTGAAAAATAACAAAATAAGTATATTAAACAGGCTGCATGTAGCTTGCAAGACATAAAATATTTAGTATCTTATATTATAGACCTATTTTGTCGACTCTCTCAATAATTATTAATTAATGGATTGTAAGGCCCTGGTAGCACTGTGAGTTAGGCATTGGGCTGTTAACTGCAAGGTTGGTGGTTCAAACACACCAACTGCTTCAAGGGAAAAAGATGAGTCTGCGTGCTCCTGCACATATCTAAAGTACTGTATTGGGAACCCTCTCTAGGGTGGCTAGACTTGGAATCTGAAATGACTTGATGGGAGTGGATTGGTTTGTGTTTGGCTTAATACCCCATAAGAGTGAACAAATAATAGAGAGAGTAAGCTGGAAAGTTAAGTGTGATTGGGATGATTTATTTGCAAGTGGTGCAGTTACTGGTAATGACCATAGCAAGTAGGGAAAATGATATTACAGGAAGGTGTCACAAAAACTGGAAATCGCCTAGGTCCCATTAATGGATGAATGGATAAACAAGTTATGGTACACCCATTGGAATACCATGCAATGATAAGAATAATAAGCAGTTCCCACACATGCGGTTGTTGCTCTTCGGTGCTGTTGAGTCCGTCCACACTCATAATGACCCTCTGTGCAACAGTGACACACTGCCTGCCGCTGTGCCATCCTCACAACACTTGCTCTTATGTTTGAGCTCTTTGTTGGAGCCACTGCATCAGCTCACCTCCTAGAGCAGCGGTTCTCAACCTGTGGGTCGTGACCCCTTTGGGGGGTCTACCGCCCCTTTCACAGGGGTCGCCTGATTCATAATAGTAGCAAAATTACGGTGATGAAGTGGCAACGAAAATAATTTTATGGTTGAGGGGTCACCACCACATGAGGAACTGTGTGAAAGGGTTGCAGCATTAGCAAGGTTGAGAACCACTGTCCTAGAGGGTCTTCCTTTCTTTTCCTTCCCTTCTACTTAGCCAAGCATGATGTCCTTCCTTTTCCAGGGGCCGGTCTCTCCTGATAATAGTCCAACATATGTGAGAATAAGTCTTGCCATTCTCACTTTCAAGGAGCATTCTGGTTGTACTTCTTCCAAGACAGATTTATTTTTTCTGGCAGTCTATGGTACTTTCAATATATATTTTAGCACCATAGTTCAAACACATCAATTCTGGTTTGGTCTTCCCTATTCAGTGTTCAACTTTCAGATACATAAGAAGCGATTGAAAAATATCTTGGCTTGGGCCAGGTGCACCCTCATCCTCAAAGTGACCTCCTTGATCTTTAATACTTAAAGATCAATCTTTAAAGTGGTCGTGTGCAGCACATTTATTCAATGCAATGAGTCATTGGATCTGTTGACTACTGTTTCCAGGAGCACTGATTGTGGATCCAAGCAAGATGAAATCCTGGACAACTTCAATCTTTTCTCCATTGATCATGATGTTACCTTTTGGTCCAATTGTGAGGATTTTGGTTTTCTTTACATTGAATTGTAATCTATATTGAAGGCTACAATCCTTGATCTTTGTCAGCAAGTGCTTCAGGTCCTCCTCACTTTCAGTAGGCAAGGTTGTGTCATCTGCATATAGCAAGTTGTTAATAAGCCTTCCTGCAATCCTAATGCTGAGTAATTCTTCTTCATGTAGTACTCTTGGATTATTTGCTCAGCATACAAATTGAATACGTACGGTGCGGGATAGTAGCCTGACGTACACCTTTCCTGATCTTAAACCATTCAGTGTTCCATTGTTCTGTTTGCACAAGTGCTTCTTAGTCCATGTACAGGTTCTGATGAGCACAATGAAATGTTCTGGAATTCCTGTTCTTTTCCACGCTATCCATAGTTTGTTATGATCCACACAGTTGTATGCGTATGTATGTGTTACTCAGGTAGATAATATATGTGGTTACTTAGGTAGATGGATATGTTATATGTATGTGGGAAGTCATATATGAGTCATGTGTATAAATACATTGGTGTATATTTGCATATGTATATATATATTCTTGCATGTGCTGGGTAAACACACACACACACACACATAAGATGAATTGCATAGGGGCACAGTTGGTGAGACCTCCTACATATAACCAAATAATTAATGGATTGGTTTGCTGGGTTAAGAGGCTTGGGACTCTAGTGTTGTGGAACAATTCAGTCAAGTGGTATAGAATAGTTCATAAATGCTCTCCATCCTAGTTTTGTAGGCAGCATCTGGAGTCTGAAAAGCTTACAAATGGCCATCTAAGATACAACTATTGGTTTGTTCTTGTCTGGAGCCAAAGACAATGAAGGAAATGAAAGACTGAAAAAGAAAAAGGAGTTTGTCCCTGGGTTAATATAAGCAATCTCCGGTCACGAATCAGATCTGTTCTTAAGTGTGTCTTTAAGTCGAATTTGTAGTTTAAGTCAGAAAAGCCACATGTGGTTCTTATTTTGTTATTCTGTAGTGCAAAAAAAGCTTGACTCCTTTTCAGTCATTAAAAGCTACTACACGTGACAAGTAAAGGTAGTTGTCATGAAAAATTTGTTGCTTTAGACTGGAGCACATCCTGGCCCACTAGGCCTTTAGGACGATGACCCCAAATAGAGCAGCCAGTCCACAGAGAGGACCACATGGCCAGCCCCACTATGAGACGTGATGCCCCTCACTGGCCCATGGCCCTGTGGGGGACAACACCAG
>NW_022103899.1:1514553-1515901 GCF_000313985.2 Echinops telfairi | reverse complement strand
AATTGATGTGTGTATGGATTGGGATAACAGTTGTATGAGCCCCTAATAAAATGTTTAAAAAAAAATAGCGGTTCATTTGATTGTTTCAAAGTAAGGTCAAATCTATATCGTATTAAAGGTCTGTTGAGTCATCCATAGGTGTGTGTTTGTAACCTTGGGATTGCCTTCTTGGAGGATGCCATCTGATAGCGCACAGTGAGTTTTTGACTGATCTTCACTGTTTGTTTTACCTTTGTACAAAAACCTGCAGTTCTTTTAATGAAGTTACCAAAAGAATAGTGAACTGTTATCTGGCCCTGGCTGAATGTGACATTTCAGAAGAACGTTTGGTTCTAATAAATGGACTAATTACAACCTCCTATTCAAGTATGTTTTTACTTGTTTTCCAGTGTTCCATGACATACATGTGCCTTGGCATTTATGAAAGGATAGAGTAGATGTCCTAAGTATTTATTTAAAAGCTATCCACAGGCCCTGCTGAAGGGGCCCCTGGCATCTGAAGGAAGTTTCTCAGACCTAGGTTCCCTCTGCAGGCCCTGTGTGGTGGAGGTGGTCAGTGAGCTCATCTTAAAAAAAAAAAATTTAATAAATCATTTTATTGGGAACTCTTACAGCTCTTATAACAATCCATACATCAGTTGTATCAAGCACATGTGTACATAGGTTGTCATCATCATTTTCTAGTAACCTTTCATATTTTGCTGATTTTGGAGGTGTGCATTTTGCTATGATAGTATAGAGAATATTTTATAAAATAATTATTCGCCCGGCCCCTCTTTTTTTGCTATTAAATTTGTACTATTATAGCTATCTGTTGCTTTAAGAATTCACTCTAAAATTTAGTGGCTTAAAACAACATTCATCTATATTCTGTAAATGAATTTATAGTTTGGGCAGTGTTTTCTGGGAGCAGTTCATCTCTGCTTTAGTTGGGATATATAGTACTCAGTTAGAGTTGGAGGATCCACTGCTTACCTGGCTTACTTAGATGCTAGCTGTGGGTTTCTTTCTACCTGGGGCTCTCCATGGGGTCACTTGAGCTTCTTACCAGGGTCGTAGCTGGATTCGAAGAGCAAGCAGTCCCAGAGACAGGAAGTAGTTCTGGCAACTGGCAATAATCTCCTGGGCAAGCAGTCATAGAGTACAGGTTTAAGAGGAATGAACATAGATTTTTCCATTTGGTGGAGGAGAATCAAAGAACTCTGGGGTCTTATTTTAAAACTGCTATATATCAATCCAGATATCAAAAGGATTTCTGCCCTGATGAACTGATGAGTTTTTCAGTGTTCATATCAAATACTGCTGTCACCAGGAATCCTTTTAAATCTCTGAGTTTAATCAACACCCC
>NW_022103899.1:1478200-1514453 GCF_000313985.2 Echinops telfairi | reverse complement strand
TAGTACAGCAGTTCTCAACCTGTGGGCCGTGACCCCTTTGGGGGGTTGAACGACCTTTCACAAGGGTTGCCCGATTCATAACAGTAGCAAAATGACAATTATGAAATAGCAACGAAAATAATTTTATGGCTGGGGGGTTAGCACAACATAAGGGTTGCGACATGAGAAAAGTTGAGAACCACCACTTTAGTACTTTGTTGGTTCCCTTTATGGCAATCATTTTGCATTCAGGGTCTTTAGAAGGTGTTCTATCTTTGCTTGCCACCTCTGTATGCAACTCTCAGGCCTTTTATGGCTTATCATAGTGCCTCACTTACAGTGGTTACTTCATAAATGTGTTGAAGGAAATAAAAAGAAACATTCTTTTCAGAATGCTTGAATTTTGTTGAAATGGTATCAAATAGTAGTTTACCAAATGAGATCCTGGTGAGAACTACAAGTTACAGGGTTTTAAAAAGTTTAAAGTTGAGAGAGTTGACGGACAATCCAGTGTAGAACTAAATCACCCAGTGAGTGGGGTGGGAGACTGTTTAATAAGGTTTCCCAGACGCTCCTCTTTGTGGAGCAGACAGCCGGTCCTTTTCTCCCGGGGAGTGACTGGGCGGGCTTCCGGGCCCACCTTTGCTTAGCAGCCGATCTTGTAATCATTGAGCCACCAGCGCTAGAACTCTGAACAGGGGACCAGCTCTTGGAGAAGGCCCTCCCTGTCCATTTGGGGATTCGATAAAGTGTAGCTAGGGTAATAATGATGGTGGTGAACTAAGCAATGGTATTTCTCAATGATGAGATGGTAGGATGACAATGTGGTATCTAAACAGGAGGATACAAACTAGATTGAATTGGGTTAAAGAGCGAAGCCTTTTTCAAAACTTTCTTCAAAGGTAAGAAGAGGATTTAGAGGCATTCTGGTTAATAAACAGCCTTCAAAGTTAAAGAGGAGTATGAGCAGTGAAACAGCAGAAGCTGAATGTAATGAGCTAAGTGTGAGTAGGATATGAAGATGGTACTGTGAATGTAGATTTTAGAATATTTTGAAAGTAAAAAGGAAGACATGCCACATGCATTGTCTTTATTAGTTTGATTTCTAAAGGACTCATGTAAATTCAACAGTATAGACTTGAAGAAAATAGAAATGCCCCTGAAGATAAATAAATCCCTAGACTGCTCCAAACACCAACTCATAACCCCACTTAGAAAGAACCCCAATTAAAGAGTCTCTACATCTGCATATGTGAACTATTTGTAGGCTTGAAGATTTTTTTCCCCCTCTCCTTTCTAAAATCCTAGTTTTTAAACTTTTTTTCATATGATGTTTGGAATTGGACGTAGTAGTTCAGAAAGCCTGTCACCATTGTTAGGGAAAATATGAATATTTTCTTTGTAGTTCTGCCAACACTCTCATGTTACAGATATTTGAAACCCAGTTGTGAGTGACTTGCTTTCGTGAGGTGGCGTCAAGTAGGATGAAACTCCAGGCCTCATACTGTTGCATGCTGGTCCTTCTAGCACATTCAGCATAACATTGAAGGCACACCGTCTACCAGGATATAAAGCACCGGTATTTAAAAACGTAATGATTTAAGAAATGATTATTTGAGTTAAGGAAAATTTATCTCAAGAATTATTTAATAGTAAGTTAGAGCTAGAGGGTAGAGTTTTTATATGAATTATGAGTTTATACACTTAAATAAGTTCACAAATTAGGAAGACATATGAATCTAAATGGAGATGTATATTTTACTATAATGATTATTTTAGAAATTCTGAATTTTTTAGCTATGATGTATTATAATCTTGAGACTTTACAGGTGCCCTACTCTGGTGGCATAGTGGTTATTCGTTGGGCTGCTAATGGGGAAAGGTCAGCAGTTTGAAACCATCAGCCGCTCCACTGGAGAAAGACAGGGCTTTCTACTCCCTTACAGAGTTACAGTCTCGGAAACCCACAAGGCCAGTTCGACTCACTCTCAGAGTTGCCATAGGTTGGAATTGACTTGATGACAGTGAGTTTTTGCTACTAACCAAACAAACAAAGCCCCAAACGCACTCTCCTCGCAATCCTCTGGGGGAGCTAGAACGGTCTGTGCAGGTTTCTAAGACTGTAAATCTTTTTACAGGAGTAGAAAGATTGCCTCATTTTTCTCCCACAAAGTGGCTGGTGGTTTCAAACGTAACCCATTTATTCAGGCCTTTTCTTGTGCTTTGGCTAAGCTCTTTGCATTGATTATCTCATTTAACCTTCCTAACAACTATAAAAGGTAACTATTCTCATTATGAGTAAGCAGAACTGCATGTCTACTGTACAAGGGGAGCTCAAATTTAAACTTTTAAACTTTGCTCATTTCTTTTTGTCTATTGTGATATAGTAATCCTTATCTCATTTTCATTTTATTTGCATAATTTTGAATTTAAAACCATTATAGAGATATATCCTCATACTCAGTGAAAGTGATTTCCGTTGAATTGTAGATTGATCAATGATGAGGATGTTCAAATAACCTCCAGTTGAGAACTGACCCTTATAAAACCAATGCTCTTTTAAGATATTTTTTGCCATTGAGATAGAATTCTTGGTAAATCTTTCTTGGGGATGATATTTTACATTTAAAATGTAGGAAATTTGTCTGTCACCAATATGACTACTTTGTTAAACACAAAAAATGTTGTAGACTAGTTAAAAACAAAACATTTGTGAATAATGTGAAAGTAGATAATTCTTAAATATTTAAATTGAGATAAGAGAATATTTCATAGTAATTTTCCAAACCTAGACTTGGCAATTTTCTGCTGGCTATTATAAACTATTGAGGATATTGTAACCTGCTTTTTCTTTGAAAACGATTAAACTTCATCATTTTCTCTCCTTTTTGACTCTTTATGTAATGTTTTCCTTGCTGCCTACATTTAAATTTAGAATTAATAAGCCAAGTTTCTCTTATGGAATTCTAGACATGTTGTAGTTGGTTAAGTAAAGTTATCAACTGCTCTTTCAGGAGCACGGTGATAGTAGAGGAGTGATTACATTAACTTTCACGGGCACTGCCCATTCACGGCTCCCAGGAGCGGGAAGGATGCCCTGGCAATTCTTTTGAGTTGGGTTTTAAGGTGTAGTCAGAGCAAGCGGTCTCAAGTCTTTGATCAAGGACTGATAGGATAAATAGGTGTTTTTAGTAGTGTAGTGTATATTAATGTTTATCTGGAGGAAAATGTAATTTTTTGGTTATGCATTATTTGAAAATTAGTTAAACATGATATATATATTATTTGATGCCTTACTTTTTAAAAGGAAAAATTAACTTAAATGATAAAATCTTTCCATGATTTCATTGATCTCAGTATGCATTGCAGCCTTTAATGGAACCACCTATTAAGGTATTCCTTGTGAATAAAAGAAAATTGTGTGACCAGCTGTAACAGTGGGTCACATCTGATCTCCTCTGACTTCATGAGGGAGAAGGAGACTCAAACTCATAAGCATCAATTCCTATGAGGTGGAAGTCAGACATGCCCCACCTTTCAACCTTCCTTACCACTTCTTACACCAACTGTTCCTCCCACAGCACTCTGCTTCTCTGCTGGGTTCAGTGGTTTACTGCAATGCTCCACACAGAATTCACAGACCATACTTTTGTGGGCTTTCTTAGGGAAGTTATTGGTTACAATTTAGGATCGGAAATGTTCACAGGCATACCTCTCTCTGATTCGTGGCTTCTGCTCTGGTCAGACAGTATTACAGAGCTTTTAGCTCTGCTGATAAATGCCTAAAGGGCAATCTTGTGCCAGAAGTCTCAGCCTAAGGGTGCTTAGCTCCAGTTCCATGGCTCAGCAAACCTAGCTCCCTTGATTAAGTGTGTGGAGACATCCTATTCCACAAACTAACCTCTTGCCCACAAAGGCACTCAACTTTATCTGCTCCATAGGTCAAGAAGCCTACTGTTTAGTCTCGTGCTTTGGCTCTGGTTTTGTTGCCACTCCTCTGCCAATCCTCTAGTGTCACTCACAGCTTTCTGTTTCCTGGATCGGGGAGGTTAGCGTACAGAAATCTTGGAATCCAAAGGACATGCTCTACTCTTGGCTCTTCTGTCTTGGTGGTGGTGAGATCTGCTTCTGAGATGGCTCATTTTATATCCAGCAAGTTAGACTTTGATCATGGCTTCTGGTAAAACCATGCAGCAGTGGAGTACCCCATTGTAGGCAGTTTTCAGTGTTACATTTTAGATTTCTTGTTATGAGTAGTTTTTAAAAAAAATATTTTATTGGGGCTCGTACAATTCTTATCACAATCCATACATCCATCTATTGTGTCAAGCACATATGTACATTTGTTGCCCTCATCATTCTCAAAACATTTGCCTTCCACTTTAGCCCCTAATATCAGTTGCTCATTTTCCCCATCTCTCCGCCCCCCCCTCCATGAACCCTTCATAATTCATAACTTATTATAGTTTTGTCATAAGTTACACAGTCTGATGCACCCCCCCCCTCGCCCTCTTCTCTGCTGTCCCTCCCCCAGGGAGGAGGCAATACCTAGATTCTTGTAATCGGTTCCCTCTTTCTACCCCACATTCCCTTCACCCTCGAGGCATCGCCCCTCTCACCACTGGTCCTGAAGTGGTCATCTGTCCTAGATTCCCTGTGTTTCCAGTTGCTATCTGTACCAATGTACCTCCTCTGGTCTAGCCAGATTTGTAAGGTAGAATTGGGATCATGATAGTGGGGGGGAGGAAGCATTTAAGAACTAGAGGAAAGTTATATGTTTCATCGTTGCTGCCCTGCACCCTGATTGGCTCATCTCCTCCCCACAACCCTTCAGCAAGGGGGTGTCCAGTTGCCTACCGATGGGCTTTGAGTCTCCACTCTGCACTCACCCACCTTTACAATGGTATTTTTTGTTCTTGATGCTTTTTTGGCCCCACAATGCCTTCGGTGCCCCCAAAACTTTAATAAATATAAGTCACTTGTGGTATTGCCTAAGGTGCTATATTGGATGCTAAATGTAATATGTAATTATTCTTTTCAGAGATTCGTCAGCGAACTACAGCTCAAAGAAACCTTTCCCCAGCACCAGCAACTGGGAACCAGGGCCCTCCACCTATTCCAGTGTCTCCTGGATCACCAAAGGACACTTCTGCCCCTGGTGGGCCCCCAGAAAGAACTGTCACTCCAACTGTACCATCACATGTGTTATCAAGACGTCTTGGATCCCCTGCTACTTCAGTGCATGGAATGGGTAAACAGAGCACTTAATGTTATTTACAGTTTATATTGTTTTCTCTGGTTACCAATAAAACGAGCCATTTTCAGACAGTATGGAAATGGCATTTCATTTGAAAATAGCAGAGCAGTTATCTGATTAAGCAGGAGTTCCATATTCAATTAGCCATAACTCTTTACAGCTGGCACCTTGTGATACTGAAACCTATTTCTTGAGCTCATTTAACTGTTATGGCTTCTTTGTTTAAATGGCAATAAAACTTTGTAGTATTCTGTAGTCAACAGTATAGCATATCTTTTTATATTCAACTTTAGAATGGCTTCAGATTTATATAAATGAGAGGTAGAAGAATACCTTTTTAGAATATGTTAATGTTTTTTTGCTAAAACCTGAACATATATTTTTAAATATGTCAATTATTTAGCATATTTCAGGAAGGCTGTTTCTGCATGGTTGTGTATAATACTATTTTGCTAAAATATAGGTTGTTAGACTGTCCTTTTTAAAAGTCATGTAACAGTATTTTCTGATAGATACTTTAGTATAAAATTGTATATCATGTTAGCATACTATGCCTTTTACTATTATCTTAATCCTTTGGATTCTTCCCCTCCCCCAGTGTGGTAAATTACTAGGGGAAGATACTATTTTGGGGTTATCAGATTATCCTGAAATTTCCTTTTAGTGTGTGACTTGTTAACAGAAGCCTTAGTAAATGACATTATTTTATGTAGATTTCAACTGATTGAATATGACAATAAATTGTCTTATTTTAGAAAAATTTTTTAATATTACTTTAGTATTTTATGACTAATATTTATTAGCGTAATTTATCACATTAAGGGTAAGCAGTACTAAATATCAGATAATTAGGACATTTATGGAATGAAACTAACTAGCAGTTTAATCCAGTGGTTTTTCATCTGTTTTCGCACCAGCATAAGAAAATTTACACAAATTAAGAAAGTTGACTACAGATGGAATGTACACAAATATTAATACTTTTTGAAGTAGTTATTTATAAAATGTTTTTAAAATCAACATTGTGATGTCATTATAAGGCAGTCATAGATATTGAGAAATTGAGAACAGTTAAATAGATGGAAATCATTCTTCTTTCAGTATTTATCTGGTTGATTTGAACTAATCATGGTTTGTAAATTATAGTTTCCAGTTGTTTAATGAAAGAACTTTTTTGTGTGTGGATAACCTATGAATTACATGCACTTCTACATATAACTAACTAAAGAAATAAAAGCTCACCCACTGAAATATAGCAATAAAAACTGTATTATTACACATGTAGAGATAGGGTTGTATAAGGAATAATGGCCTAAATTTCTGGAATATGTAAATATACATATTTAGATAAAGTTACTACTTAGTTTCTGTTAGAAACACAGTTTAAGTTGTACATTGCTGAAAATGTAAATGTGCTAAGTAATTTCTTATAGAGAAGATTAATAATTAATTTTTCCTTATACCATATTTGGGGAAGAAAATCAGTTTAATGTGTATTACCGCAGGGCACCCATATGTTTGAAAATTAATAACCCGCAGGTACTTGATAATTTGCCAAGCTGTGTAAAAATGACCAGTATTCTTGCAATAATTGCTTCTGATGCTTGTATTAATTACTATTGTCTGTAGCTGCATGACTATCAAGATGTGTGGTTTTAAAAGTTATTAGCACACTAGGGATTTAAGATATTTTAATGAAATCTGGTGCCATATTTTATGTATCAAAGTTCTTTTACAGCCATTTTAATTTTAAATATGTACAGGTGGAATTCTTAATCAAAAGACATGTTGAGTTAGATGCTCTCAAAATCTAATTTGGCATGTCTTTTCAATTTGAAAATTTGATAATGAGGATAACACCTAATGTCTGGATTCAAATTAATTTTTTGATAACTATGATTGAATAATGTTCTTAGCACAAGCAAACCAATAACTTACCTGGAATAATCTTAATTTTTTTTTATTTGTAACACAAAAAATTTGTTCTTGAATCTAAGTTTCATTTCATAAATATAATTTTGGTATCAATTACTCTTTACTAAGTGGAAACAGCTTCTAGATTTGTGATTATGTGCAATGAAAAGCTTCTTAATTCCCTTTAAAAAATTAATACGAGACTGAGAAGGCTCAAAGTGAGCTTCCCACAAGCGTAGGCGATACACATCGTACTGCGTGCTAGTGCTAGTTAAACAAGTGATGTCAACAATCAGCTTTTTAGATAATTTAGCCTGCAGATTGTGCATCACCAGCAGTAAACCGGAAGGAGGAAGTGCTTGGTTTGGGTATTAGTCCTCATACGAGATTGAAATTTGTGAACATCATTAGAGCTGATCCAGTTGGGACAAACATAGAGCATCCCAGTTGCTGGCAGTGTTCTAAGGACCAAAGAAAATGACCAAGGCTCAGGACCAGCAGTAGACGAGTGCCTATGAGGTAGATGTTCAAGATGTTCCATGATTTGCTCTGCAGTGTTTCACAAAACTAAATAGCTATCATGTAAATAAATACCTCTTCAAGATGTGGAAGCTGGAATCACTGACATTCAATGATGTGGCTGTAAAGTTCACCTGGGAGGAATGGCAGCTCCTTAACCCTGCTCAGAAGACTGTATATCAGGATGTGATGTTGGAGAATTATTACAACCTGGTTTCCATCGAAATCCAGAAAGATGATGATCATTTGCTTGAGCACTTGCAATGTGAAAGATGCATGGATGGAACGGGAAAATGCTATAAATTTAATACATTGGAAAGTATTGTTTCTCAGCACAAAAACAATTTTCCTCCAAAGGAAACTTATGAGATGTTTGGATTACATGAAAAAATTGTAAAATCATATTTCATCATTCTGAAATTAAATCAGAACAGAAGCAACAAAACACAGAAGTCAGTTGTGTTCAAGGAAGATTAGGAAACTTTCCTCCACATTAAACAAGAGCAGTTTTGTACTGAAATGAAATTCCCTGAGTGTGAACAATCCAGGCTCATGAATTCACAATGCATTCAGCATGAGGAATCTGATGAAATTGAGAACCCACACACAGGTGATAAATGTGTGACAACCTTCATTGAGGATTCTTTGCTCTATGAGCACCAGATCATTCATATACTAGATAAGACCTATGAATGCAGTCAGTGTGGGCAAAAATTCAATAAAGTGTTCAAACTCAATGAACATAAAAATCTCATGAAGGACAAAAAGCTTTATAAATGCTTGGAATATGGCAAAACCTATCACAGTAAATCATACCTCAAGGGATATCAGGAAACTCATGTGGCAGGGATGCCCTATGTATGCAGTGAATGTGGGAAAGGCTTCACCAGGAAGAGTGATCTCACTGCTCATCAGCAAACTCATAGTGGAGAGAAACCCCATGCATGGGGTGAATGTGGAAAAGCCTTCATTGGGAAGCCTTCCCTCACTTATCGTCAGCAAAATCATACTGGAGAGAAATCCCATGTATGTGATGAATGTGGCAAAGCCTTTATCTGGAAGACTTCTCTCACTGTTCATCAGCAAACTCATACTGGAGAGAAACCCCATGTTTGTGGTGAATATGGAAAAGCCTTTATCAGGAAGTACAAGCTCACTGTTCATCAGCGAACTCATACTGGAGAGAAGCCGTATGTATGTGGTGAATGTGGAAAAGCCTTTCTCAGGAAGACTTCTCTCACTGTTCATCAGTGAACTCATACTGGAAAGAAACCCCATGTATGTGGTGATTGTGGCAAAGTTTTTATCAGGAAAACTGCTCTCACTTATCATCAGTCAATTCATACTGGAGAGAAACCTCATGTATGTGATAAATGTGGCAAAGTCTTTATCTGGAAGACTTCTCTCACTGTTCATCAGCGAACTCATACTGGAGAGAAACCCCATGTATGTGATGAATGTGGAAAAGCCTTTATCGGGAAGGATGTTCTCACTTATCATCAGCGAACTCATACTGGAGAGAAACCCCATGTATGTGATGAATGTGGAAAAACCTTTATCTGGAAGACTTCTCTCACTGTTCATCAGCGAACTCATAATGGAGAGAAACCCCATGTATGTGGTGAATGTGGAAAAGCCTTTATCTGGAAGAAGAATATCACTGATCTTTAGCAAACTCATTCTGGAGAAAAACCCCATGCATGTCATGAATGTGGCAATGTTTTTATCAGGAACACTGCTCTCACTGTTCATCAGCTAACTCATACTAGAGAGAAACCCTATGTATGTGATGTATGTGGAAAAGGTTTTACTAGGAAGAAGGACCTCATTGTTCATCAGGGAATTCATACTGGAGAGAAAACTCATGTACATAGTGGATATGGCAAAAGCTTCATTCAGAAAGGACATCTCAAAACTCATCTATGAATTCACACAGGAGAAAAACCCCATGTATGTGGTGAATATGGAAAAGCCTTTCTCAGGAATAATAAGCTTATTGTTCATCAGCGAACTCATCCTGGAGAAAGAGAAATCCCATGTATGTAGTGAATGTGGCAAAGGCTTCATTCAGAAAGGACATCTCAAAACGCATCTATGAATTCATACTGGAGAAAAGCTTTCATGTGGTGAATGTGGTAAAGCTTTCGGCTAGAAGTGATGCCTATGGCACATCAGAGATTTCACGAAGGAAAGAAGCCCTTTACATGAATTAAATGTGGCAAATCTTATATGTGGAAGTCAGGTCACGTTAAACATGAGAAAATTCTCAACAAGAAAACCTTTCATTGGAGTTAGTGTAACAAAGCTTTCAAAACAAAGGAAGAGGTGAGGTGCTAGAGTTTGGCTTGGGCCAAGCGCGGAAACAGACAATTGTGACTTACCATATGGGGACCCATGTTCTGCATTGTTGTCCCTTTACTGACATGGCCCACCCTTGTGGGGAGAGGGCCTTCCAGACGTCCACAGGGTGCATGGGTACCTCATTGCTCTTCCAGCTTTCAGTGCCTGAAAGAGAGCTGAACCTGGTGTTTCTGGATCACTGATGTACCAACTAGTAGAGTGCCCACACAGATGAAAGTTGTGCCTGCACCACTTGCATGCTCTTTGTTACCCCCCAGAGACAGCACAGGAGTACCATAAAATAAGAATAAAGAAAATAGAAGATTTATGGGAACAATTAATCCAGAGGATGGATTGACCACAGCGAACTTCAGCCTCCACAACCCTGAGACCAGAAGAACTAGATGGATCACAAAAGGGTCCTGAGTTGAGTGGGGGAAGAAAGTGGAACAAAACCCAAAATCATAAAATAGATCAGGCTTACTGGTCTGATGGAGACTTGGAATCCGCAGATTTTGGCCTTTAGCGACTCTTCACTCTTGGACCTGTACTCACTCCTCTGACTCAGCTTTCAGCCCAACAATATACTGGGTTGGAGGGGAAGAATAACATCTGAGGATAACATACACTCCCTAATACAATCAACTGTACAAAGTCAGAGAGACAGCATTTGCTTATGGATCAAAACTCCGAAAAGCAAGAAGGAACAGGAAAGAAGGATGAATAGTATAAAAACACAGGGAGGGCAGAAGTGGGAAGAAGGCTGGTATATCTTGGGGACTGCAATCAATGTATGAATTGTTGAATGGAAAACCGATTTACTCTGTTAAGTTTTAAATCATAAAAAAATTTTGAAAACGAAATAAAATTAATACAGGGTTTCAGAAAGTTCATGGAAACATCTTTTAATTCCATTTTCCCACACACTTTTTGAAATTCATATGTTTAATGTTTATTGAGATACATGGATTTTGGGGTTTATAGATTTAATCACATTTATTTTTCATAAAGACACTGCTTTAAATACTTTTCCTGTCCTTATTTTCTTTTCCTTCTGGACTACAAGTTTGCACATATGAGGGTATTTGAAGTTGTTCCACAGCTTGCTGATGATTTATCATAAAAAACTTTTTTCCTGTGTAACAGTCTATTATTCTAGCTTTAAATTCACTAATCCTTGTGGTTTTAATTTTTTGTTCTTCCTTGTCTATTCACTGTTCATCCTGCCTGGGGATTTTTCATTCAGGATATTATAATTTTAACACTAGAAGTTTAATTTATAATTTGTGTCTTTTTCAATAATTTTTATATCTATAGTTAACATATTTACCTTCTAGATTCTCAAACATATGAAGCATAGTCATAGTACATGTTTTAATGCAGGGGTCCTCAAACTGCGGCCCGCCGGGGACATTTATCTGGCCCACTGGGTATTTTTGCCCCATTTGTTTTTTTACTTCAAAATAAGATATGTGCAGTGTGCATAGGAATTTGCTCATAGTTTTTTTTAAAACTATAGTCCAGCCCTCCAACATGTCTGAGGGACAGTGAACTGGCCCCTTGTTTAAAAAGTGTGAGGACCCCTGGTTTAATGTTTATATCTACTAATTCTTTCATATATGCAATTTCTGGGTCAATTTTGACTGAGTTTTCTCTTTATCTGGATTATATTTTTCTGCTTCCATGAATGCCTTATGACTTTGAATCCAGTGCCAGATACTGTGAAATTTACCTACTGGAGGATGTATATATTTTTTTGTATTTTTGAAATATTCATAAGTTTTGATTTGAGATGCACTTAAGTTTTGGTTTTTGAGAAAATAATCTTTTCAGGGTTTCCTTTTAAACCTTTGCTGGGAGGCATGGGAGCAGTGTTTAAATTTGGACTATTAAGACAAAACTGAATGCCCAGTAATTGATACCAAAATACTCCTACAAGATAAAGAGTTTTCCTCTCTGCCTGGCAGGAGCAGGTATTATTGCAGGCCCTGTGTGAGCAATGTCTCCTTAAATCTTTTTGGATGAAAAAAAAAAATCTTTTTGGATGGTTCTTTATCTTCAGGTAGGATCCTGGGAGGTTTGTGCTGACCAGTACTCTGCTGAATTCTCTAAGGCAGCGGTTCTCAACCTGTGGGTCGCAACCCCTTTGGGGGTCGAATAACCCTTTCACAGGGGTCCCCTAAGACCATCGGAAAACATTTATTTTCGATGGTCTTAGGAACCTAGACACCCCTCTATCGTCTCCAGGTGGGTCTGCCCACATGCAGATATGCCCACATACAAGTACCTGGCATGAAGACTGTTACCCATGCCACACCATGCTTCAAGACAAAATTTCATTTATTTGTTATTAGAAATAAATATTTCACAATATATAATTACATATTGTTTTTGTGATTAATATGTTTTAATTATGTTCAATTCGTAACAATGAAAATACATCCTGCATATAAGAAATTTACATTACAATTCATAACAGTAGCAAAATGACAGTGATAAAGTAGCAACGAAAATAATGTTCTGGTTGGGGGGTCACCACGACATGAGGAACTGTCTGAAAGGGTCGCGGCCTGAGGATGCTGGCGAGCCACGGGTCTAGGGGAACCCTCTGCAGTCTTTGGTATTCGTTGTATGTGAATTTCGCCCTCACTGGTACCTTTCCTGACTTCTAGCTGCCTTGGCCTCCTCAAACGTCCCAAGTCCCAGCTCTAGCTCTTCAACTCAGCAGACCTACTGCACGGGACTCAACCTCCCTGTGCACTCCAGGCAGTGAGCAAGGCGCAGCTGTAGGGCTCATCTTACTTACATCTTGTTTCCTTCCCTGTATCGCTTGATATCTGCGTCTTTAAAACCATTGCTTCATATATTTTGCCCAGTTTTTAAGTTTATTTCAGGCATGGGTATAAATCTGGCTCTGGCTATACTCTATGACCCAAAGGGGAAACCCTTTAATTTATTAAGCTCATAAAAGCTGAGGAGTTTCTATAATTAGGTTCTATAGAATCTAACATAGTTTCATGTACTATTAGATTATGTTCTGATATTGTTGTACAGTATTTTTAATGAAAACTCAAACAATTTAGAGATCCTTATAAGATAATATTCTTGATTTATATAAATATTTGAAAAGTTATAATAAACATAGCTATTTCTTGGTAATGGATTTACATTTTACAGTTATATTTATTTATTTGGCAGGTCTTCATCCTCCAGGTCCACCTTTAGCAAGACCCATTCTCCCTCGAGATCGAGGTGCCCTGGACAGAGTTGTTGAATATTTAGTTGGTGATGGTCCACAGAACAGGTAATTTTTACTAGAATAGTAGATGAATGAGTTTGTGTGTGAGATATTCTACAATTCTGTAGCTCCTATTTTCTGGACTCAAAATACTTCATGGAACATTTTGTAGCCCTTGAAAAAACATACATATTCAACTTTTTTTAGTGGGAGTTGGATAAAGTAGTCTAGATAAAATCCAACTGGAAAAGATATTATTAACCTATTAGGTTTTCACTATTTTTGTACTCCTCAAGTCTGAAACTTTACTGGATGTCAGTACTGGACTTGGTGATATGAAATTGTAATAATAAATGAGGATATGGTGATATGAAATTGTAATAATAAATGAGGAAGATTTGCATGTATTTAGCACTTGAAGTTCTTAAAGTTCTTTTCTGATCATCTTACTCAATCCTTATCACTCTAGGATGATAGGCATGATATAACTAGAGCTATTGCCGTTGCATTGACTTATAAAGAATTAATATGATAATGGAGTGGCTATCTGACAATTTTATTGGTTAGTATCATTTGTTAAAGGCGCCAGAATTTAACAAACATTAATATGTAAATTGTATGTTATTAAAAATGGGTGGAACGAAGTTGGCTAGTATCAAGTGCTTCTAAGGACAGACACACAGCACAGAAAAATGTATAAATTGAAAATGAGGAAGACATATTAAGTTTAAGTGGAAAAGATATTGGAATCCTGATGTGCAGAAATTAACTTTTGGACTTGTCAAACAAAATCCCATTTCTTTACAGTAAGACTTCTCAGTTCCGTCTTTCTCAATCTTTTTGTGACCATAGGTAGTGGGGCTATCCTCCCAAGGAAGGAGTTCTGATGGAGTAGTGAGTTGAGTGTTGGGTTGCTAACAGCTTGGCCTGCAATGTAAATCAGACAGCTGCTGCTCCTGTAAAGACTGAACCATCCAGAAACCCTAAGAAGCAGTTCGACCCTGTTCTGCAGGGAGACTATGAGTTGGAATCGGTGGTGGGGATCTCAGGAATTTGCTTTGGGAAGCACCAAAATGTAATGTTCTGGTATCAGATATGCTTGAGCTAACCTAGAAAAGATATATTCCTTTAGCTATTACCTAGTTTATTTTTATTTGATGTATAAGTTACACTTTAAAATGACTGGACTTTGGTTTTTAAAAACATCTTTAAAGAATTTAGTTTATGGTTTACTAAGTAATATCTAATTTGACGTGGCATATTTAGCTATGTTAAAATATGTATTAGCCATTATAGTTAAAAGTGGTTTCTTTCTTGAGTGTGAAGTGCTTGTAACTGATCTGGGCATTTTTTCTTTTTGTGTAGGTATGCCCTTATATGTCAGCAGTGTTTTTCTCACAATGGCATGGCTTTGAAGGAAGAATTTGAATACATTGGTAAGACTTACTGGGCAGTTTGATTTAAAAAAAAACAAACTACATTTTATCCTATGCCACTTTCTATATATATATATATATATATATATATATAATTTTTTAATTTTAGCACTCAAAGCAAAACAGAGAAGAAACTAAAATGTTTTCATCATATAACACATAACCTCTAGACAAGTTGTTCTCAAAGCTCACTGTGCATCAGAATAACTTGAAGAACTTCTCATAATTATGATGCCTCTACGTCTGATTTAATTGATCTGGGATAGTGTCCAGGCACTGGTATTTCTCTCCTACTCCAAAGACAATTCTCGTTGTTGTTAAGTGCCATTGATTTGGTTTCAACCCATAGTGACCTTATGCACAACAGAAGGAAACACTGCTAAAGTAAATGAGGGTACCCTGGTGGCCTAGTGGTTTATGCTTTGGGCTACTAACTGAGAGGTCAGTAGTTCAAACCCAGCAGCTGCTCCAAGGGAGACATAAAAGGCTTTCTATTCTTGTTAAGATTTACAGCCTTGGAAACTCACAGGAGGCAGTTCTATTTTGTTCTATAGGATTGCTAGAAGTTGGAATCAACTCAATAACAACGAATTTGGTTTATACTAAATTAATTATGCTTCTTAAATATGACATCACATTTTTATTTTGAAATGAGTAAGGTTTAGATATTTAAAATATGTAATAATTTTGGTGACTAGGCCAGTGTTAATTGTTTTGCTATTGATTAACCTATGTAACATGCTTTTTCTGCTTTAAAATTAGTATTCTAATTCTAGTCATAATTAGAAAATATGTTTTAAAATTAGCTTTAAGTAGAACATATATCATAATATTAAAACACTGTGATTTTCAGAAGGAATAAATAACTTTTGAAGAGTTCTCTGACTTTTACAGCAATAATCGTAAAAGGTATCTAATTGACTCTTGAACTTTCTCTGGTTTGTGATATGGTTTACTTTTTAAATTTTTTTCTGCAGCTTTTCGCTGTGCCTACTGTTTTTTCTTGAATCCTGCAAGGAAAACTAGACCCCAGGCTCCAAGACTTCCAGAGTTCAGTTTTGAGAAGAGGCAGTCAGTGGAAGGTGCTAGTTCAGTTGGTCCCTTGTCATCAGGAACTGTGCTTCCATCAGAAAACCAGCTTGGTGAAGGTATGACTATGGTCATTTAAAAATGTTGTCTTTTAATAATGTATGCTGTTGTACAATAAAAGCACGATGCTTTTATTTATGTAACAATGGATCAGTTGATCAGATTTTGCAGCGTGCGTATATCAGCTATTGCTCTGATACTATAATCCCCTGTGTGATGCTCAGGATGTGTTTCGTTTTAGATTGGAGGCTGTATTGTGATAAGCAGCATCAGCAACAACTAGATGAACAGTGTTTACAGATCGACCTCTTGTAGTAACTATTGGGAGATTTGAGTAGCGATGTTTTCATGAAATTTTCTTTTCACATTATCTCTGAAGCAGATTCAAAATTATGGTGCAACTACTCGGAAAACATTCTTACAAGATTTTGAAAATGTGTAACATTGATAAGATAGACTTATAGCTTCCATTTGAATTGGTAGAAAGTACCATAAACCAGAAAGCTTTGGGTCTGGTTAGTCATCCTTGCATAGGACAGATATTCCATGGAAACAATTTATAGACAGACCCTTGACATTGACATTGCGGGTGATGAAATGTATGCTACCTTATTTTAGAGAAACAGGATTTTTCTCAGTTTATGAGTTTTAGAGTTCATCTTCCAGTTGTCCTAGTTCTTCTTGAGGCAGTGTCTCATACACTCACAAACATGGGAAAAGGTGACATGAAAGATATGATGACTATTGCCAACTCTTTCTGGCTATATATTAAGGCCAGGAGTGTTAATTAGGCTAAGGCAGTGGAGCTGTTGGTTAAGCAGTTCTGCATTAGGAAGATGGCTAAAAAATCATGGTGCAAAGCTTGGAGTATATATAGCTTATCTATCTTGTCAGTCTTCATCCCTTTCATTTCTCAGAATTATCATTTAAATATATTTCTCTTTTATAAAACATTGAATGTTGCAAAAATTGCTTTAACTGACAACAATGTATGTAAGCTACCAAATTTTGATATCAGAAGTTTAGTGGTAGAATTTAGTTATCTTTTTATCATGAAGAGTTAATCTAAAATAAGTGTGTCGAATTGAGTTTGGCTTTTGGCTTACTTACAAATATCAAACGAATTTAAATACAGAGAGCCTCGATACAGGCTTGTATCCTTCTGACACCGAACCAATCAATGCATTTCTCTTCTCCAAGTCCGCAACTTCAACTTCAAACACGATGCCAAGAGTTTTTCTTTTGCTTGAGTCATGCTCTGACCTGCATGATGTCACATGCAAACATCTGCCTTGCCAAAGCAGCCTCTTGGAACAGAAAATAAGAGAATTTTCATGCCGAAGATGCCTAGAGGAAAGATTGAAGCCCATCCCATTGCTTTAGAAAGCTAAAGTGAATATTTAGAAGTCAGTAGTCGTTGGGGCCAAAAAATAAAATAAAATAAAGCAAAAATAACAGCCAGCAAGATAAAAAAATCGTGAAAGAGATGAATCCCATGCTTTATACCTGCTAAAGTTGGGATGGAGAGTTAGCAGACAACACCCAGCTCTGCCTTTCCTTCTCATCTAATCTAGGAGGAGCAGTATCCCAGATGTCTCATTTTCTGTCTGAAACCTCCGGAATGAAGTCTAACAGGCTCACACTCAACCCCACGAAGGTAATGTTAATAGGTGGAGACAAAAGTTGAGTCAGGGTCCGAGAACCCTATGGTTTTGGAAACGGAAGCGGTCGTTCCATTCGGTTGAAACAGCCTCTAGAGTAGTAAGCAAACGTCCCTACTTCTCTTTGGAGCCGTCCACATGGCTGTGGCAGCTCTTTTCTTCTTCGGCCTTCCTGAAGACTGGAACTTTTCTCCAAGATTTGTAGTTCAATACTACGATACAATGATCACTTCTGAGTTGTAGTCCTTTAGTAAATGACTGGAAGCACATCTGATGGACAGATGAAGGTTTTACTGGTTTTGAACTTCTGTGGCATACTCTTATGATTAAATCCCGCTATTAAATAAGATCGCATCATCTCATTCATCTACTCTTTGTGGTGACAGCCAATATAATAGGGGGCTTAGATTTCTGGTTTTAAATTCTCCAATGATTTAGAAGCTTGTGGTCTTAAAAAGAACTTCTTATTTAAAATTTTTTACTTTTTACAGTGTTAAATATTTACTTAACAGCTGTAGGAACTGTAGAGAATCCATTTACAGATGGAAAAGCGGGTCACTTTTTTCCATCTGAACTTTCTTTTCATTGAATACTCATTGACTAATCAAGACTTAATAAAAGCAACGTTTTTGTAATTTCAATCTAAGTTTTGTCTGGATTCTGGTACTTGAAGATTTTACATTTATGATGAAATACAAGAGTTTAAATTTTTTTTGGATGGGCCATTCTTTAGAAAAACATTTGGAATCTTGAGAAAGTTTTTCATCAAAGATGGAAGAATTTCTCATTAATTGCTCATTTAAATTCCTAGAATTTTCTGTAGAACTAACTGTATATCCAGATGCTTTGGTAATAGGGTATTAGAGAAACACAAGGAATTAGAGCTATGGCTTGCCTGAGCATTAGCAGAGTACTCCAATGTAATGAATTGCTTTTAGGTTTCTTGGTTTCTGATTTTTGTTAAGTGAATAGTGTAGTAATATTTGAATCTCTGCTAAGTCACATGAAAGTGGTTTTATTATTTTTTTAAGTAACACTTTTACGTAATTTAACAGTATTTTTGTGCACTAAGTACTAGCTGTTTTCTTGAAGGTGGTTATACTTTACTTGAATTTCATTCCTTGAGCACTCGTGTTGAGTTGGGGTGAAATTCATGCTCATGTTGAGCATTGCTTTTGCTAGCGGTGGAATGGTTAGTGTGCTGTCTTCATTGTTAGGGTACTAACCCTGTGATTTTGCCTAGTGTGGTCAGAACAAATTTAATACTGTTTGTTAGCTGCTCAGATGTCTGAGGTCTCATGGTTTTTAGTAGACAATAGTTTTTATTCAACTGGAAATAACTTGCTAATGATGTAACACATGGGTCTTCTAATCAACGGTATCACAAATAGATGATAGAATTTATATAAGTTGAAATTTATCCTGGTAATCTAATTTCTTTTTCTTTTTTTAAAACAAAATGCTGTCATGAACTAGGGAAAATTCTGTTTTAGTACTTTTTGTTTTGGTGCCATAGAAAGTCGAATCAGTTGGTATCATAAATTTTTTTGAATTCTTTGTATTTATTAGGACCACAAAGCGTATACTTTTAATATTAAGTCATATGCAGCATACCCAAAATATAAAGTTGCCTGTAATATGTTTTTTCATGTTTGTTTTAGACATAGAAATCTGTCTTCTGACTCCCTTTTTAAAAAAATGGCTTTACCTAATGATTTAGTTATAGATCATTGCCTAATAAAGAAACCTTCTTAATGTGATGCACCCATGTTGAATAATTAAGCAGTATTTTTGTGCATTGAATACTAGCTGTATTCTTATAGGTGGTTACAATTTAATTGGATTTTATTCCTCAAGCATTTGTGTTGAGTTGGGGTGAAATTCATGCCTTTGTTCTTTACGTGTAAGTTGGCTGTTTTCCTTAAGGCAGGAAAGTCTTATTAAAACTGCCTTCTTTAAAACCTGTAAGTTCAAAGACAAATTGAGTATTTTTATTTAACAAAGTTCCTTTGGGCAAGTTTTATAGTCTTTACATGTAGTAGCTACTGCCTGATGTGTTAGCAACGCATATTTGTTTTTGTTTGCTATTGCAAAAAGTAAGAAAAATTCACCATCCCGGGAAGGTGTTTAAAAGCTTAAACTACATAGTAGCAGTATCAACATGCTAACATAATTATTCTATTGAGATACATGAATAAATTGTTTTGCTAGACTACTCTTTAATTTTCCTAGGAAATTGTTCACTCAAGTGATATAATAAAAACCTAAAGGTAAGGTGCTGTTACTACATGTTTTTCGCATGTGTGTGGTTTACAAGTGAAGCAGTGGTGTTCATTATACAATTACAGTCAGTTTTATGAGGCTGAGCTGTCTAGCTGAGGCTTTGCCCAAACAACTGGAAGCCAACTTTTACTGTTTGCTAGAAAAAGCTTCTCTTCCCAGAATATTGGGATGGGAAATGGAACAAATTCCACAGATCATTTTTGTTTTATTCCATTGTGGTATATTGTTTTCGTGGCATCACGGATGCCAACATTGATTTTAAAAGATTTTCTTACAGCTGGCATTAGGTCATTCAGGTAACTTTGTTTCGTATCTTTATCTAAATTGGGGCTGTTGAGGGAAGAATAGACCTGTTTAATTAGTGTGAACACAAGGCTGGTTCCTCTTTCAGAATTTTATGTCCAAATGTTAACATCTTAAATGTATTTTATACCACTAAATGTATTTTATTCCCAGCTTCACTGGGAAACTGTATTGTTTTTATTAGAATAGGCAAATGATGCTCTCCCACAAAAATAAAACAAGTACTTTTAGAATACATTAAAGAATTTTATTATAAAGCTCTGTAGTTTAAACTGGTATGCAATTCTCTGTTAATTTGGTATAGCTAGTTCATTTATATCTTGTTTGGATGACTTCTCACAAAATGGCATTGGCATCTAGACATGAAACACTGGTCTCACGTACATGCACAGATGTCTACATGAAATGCATCGTGGTTAGTAGCAGGGTTTTGCACTGTTACTGCGATTAAGGTTTACCACAGTATTCTGTGATTTAACCCGGAGGAAGAAAAATAATAAGTAACAGGCTCTTTGATTATTTGAAAGCCCACTCATAAATTCACTTACTTTTTTGCTCTTCCATGTACTTTCTGAAATACAATACAATATCGATGTGCATATTTTGTGTATATTGTGTATATTGTATATATTTTGTGTATATTTCACTTTTAAAATGTGAAAGTACATGCTTTACTGGCATTAAAAATTGCATAGTGTTGTAGACATTAAACAATTTAAATAGTTTAGTTCTTCTTGTATTAGCTTCTACTTTATGGACCCGAGAATTATTGAATTGGCTCGATTAATACATTTGTTTCTGAAAACAGTAACACCACAACACTTTAATATGATAAGCCGTGGACTTTGACATTGTTCCTGTTTCAGTACAGTCTTGAGGCAGAATATGATAAACCTTGTGAGCCCATGTTTACTCGCACAAGTTTATAGGTGACTTGAGGCCTGGCTTCTTAGTTTTCAAAACCCCCCCCCCCCATTTCTTTTAGCTTATGGGTTTGTTTGAGAACTATACTAAAATACAAAGTTATTGGCAAGGCTGTGTTGCTCCTTTATCAGGGAAAACCTTGACAGAAAAGTCTCCTCTGGATAAGGGTAGAATTATGAATGGCTGCTGGATCCTGAAGCATTCCCCTGAGGGACTGGACTGCTCTTACAACCGCTGTGTTCTGTCCACGGCTGTAGAGCTTCAGTGGTCCTTTCTGTCACTCCTTTGTGCACTGGCACATCCAACTCACGGAGTCCAAATGCCTGCCTCCTTCCACCGTGGAATTTTATAAGACGCAGAGTGGTTGCAGTAATATCATTTTAAGTTTCATATTCACATTTAGCAAAAGTCTCATGATTTGGGACACTTCTGACTGCTTTTCCTAATGTAAAATTTCCTACAGATAAGCTTCATTAACCTGGATGTCCCAAACTGTGGAATATGGATCTTTCATTTTCTATAGAGAAATAGGGAGGCATTTGTAATTAATTCTGTAAATCAGAGTCTAAGATGTGTTTAAGGGAATTGTTCTTTAAAAACATCCCTCACATATATATTGATACAGTATGTGTGCTATGAATGATTTGTATTTATTAAAGCTAGCACCTAGTTAGGGTCCTTTGAGTCAGAATTGACTCGATTGTAGTGGGTTTGGTTATTACAAACGGCATAAACTAATGTAAGTGCAAATGCAAATTAACGTGACCAGTCGGCATGCAAACCCTGCTATACTCATGACTGCTCAGCACTGTGAGTATAACATACATGAATATCACATTGATTTTTTTACATAACTAATATATATGCAAAACTCTGGTCTGTACTATATGCAACATTTAAGTAAAAATCATTACAAATAGCTGTTGAATCAAGTGTTTTTTGAATCAATAAGTTTGGCAGTGTATCCTAAGGGATCTCCTATGAGGATGAGATAATCTGATATTTAGTTTAGCTGATGCAACTTAACAATATTTCTCTTAGCAAGAATATTAATCACTTTTAAAAAATTATAAAACAACACAACAACATATAAACTACCTAAAAGCTGGAATTTGTTTTTGTCTGCTCTTCCCATGCCTCCTTAATTCTTTAAATTTTAAAGAATTAGAGTTTTTCTAAATAAAGTTGCTATTATTAAATGATCATTAAAACCCCAAAACTGAACCCACTGCTCTCAAGCCAATTTCAACACATAATCATCTTCCAAGACAGAACAGAATTGCCCATAAGGTTTCCCAGATTGAAATCTTTATAGAAGTAGACTGCTGTATCACCCTACCTTGGAGCAGCTGAGTGCTTCGAACTGTGGGACCAGGGCTCCTCCATGATCATTAAACCCAGCAATTAAACCCACTGCCATCAAGTCATCTCTCACTCACTGCCCTCACGTCGATTTGGACTCAGAGGACAAGGTAGAACTTCTACTGTAGGTTTCTGAAACAACCTTTGTGGAAGTAGAAAGCTTCATCTTTCTCCCATGGAGTGGCTGGTGCTTTTGAACTGCTGGCCTTGCATTTGCAGCCCAACGTACAACCACTGTGCCACCAGGGCTCTTCCATCAAGCCATAGTGACCTTGAGGTAAGGTTTCCAAAGCTGCCCATCTTTACAGCAGCAAATCTTTCTCCCACGTTATGGCTGATGAGTTTGAACTGCCTACCTTTTCAGCAGTCCAACACTTGGTCCACAGCACCACCAGGGAGCCCTAGATGATCATTTTAAACTAAAACCAAATCCACTGCCATGGAGTTGATTCCGATGCATTGGGACCCTGTATAGTGTTTCTGAGGCTGTAAATATTTATGGGAGCAAATATCGTCATCTTTCTCCCATGGAGCAGCTGGTGGGTTTGAACCACTGACTGTATAATTACCTGCCCAAACTCCAAGTTAAAGTTTAAAGGAATAAGTTTTCAGATAGGGACTAAGACCCTCCCACTGTGAAGGCCCAGTGGTGGGGAAGCCTATCCCTTTCTTTTCCTAGCATTGTAGGTATGGAGCATGTGCTGTCCCAGAGGATGAAAGACTGAGGGGTTGTCTTGCAGAGGGGTAAAGGGGAAATGTAGATTTTACTGGGATCATAGATATTATCTCCTCCACACAGCTGTATGTGTGGATGTGCTTGTGTGCGCGTACACACACACACACACACACACACACACACACACACACACACACACTTCACAGGGTTTCCTGGGCCGCAGGAAGACAGTTTTTGTTAGGAAACACCATCTAAAATGAAGGAATGAATAAATCGACTTTGTTTGCTGGGCTGTTTTGTCTTCCAGCACATAATTCTACTGGAACTTTGATGTCTAGACATTCAAATTTCAAGTGCGCCGAATAACTTTTGTTGGAAAATATGAAGTTTGTTCCCCTCAAAATTTTTTTTCTTTTTTCTTATCAAGTCTCTGGTATGATATGGGAAGTTGATTATGGATTTTAAAAAGATTTTTGTTGTTGTTTTAAAGATGTTACAACAGCCTGCTATTGCTCAGTGTGTTGCATGTTTTACCTTTGGCTTGCCTTATTTAGTAGTGCTAACATTTTGGATATTTCTGAAGTCTCCAATCTATCTTTTCAGAATCTGTAGAAGAACAAGATGCTCTTGATGGTAGTGCAGAGCACATAGATAACAGCATACCAGCGACAGAGCTGACAGACCAAGTGATTGAAAAGGCACCTGGCACAGAGGAATCGGAGGAGAAACGGGAAGAGCTGGAAAGCGAGGAAGCCTCAGTGAATGAAGCCAAGTCCGCAATGGCTAGTGTTGATTCTCTTCCTAACCCTGAACTCAATGGGGAGTCTCTGATGACAAGCGAGTAAATGCTTGTGTGCTTCAACTGGCTCTCTCCAGTCGTGTTGATTCAGTTACTGCTCTTCAGGTGGTGTGTTCTTCCCCTCCTGCGGATATGCTTGCTGTCGTTTGAGTTTAGATTCCCTAGCCTCTTCTTTGTCAAAGTTTTATCCACACTAGGTATTAATTAAAGCAAGTGATATCAGCAAGTGTTTGTAGACAACTTTTAGATATCTTTTGCCTGTTCAAAAAGTAAACAAATATGATAGCCTCCCTGTTTTCTTACATATATGACCTGTATATTATATCCATTTTGACATAGGAGGAACTTGAGTTAGGAATACATTTTCTGATGTTTGCTTTAAGGAATGTACTCTGTTAAGATTTTGTACACTTTATCGATAAAAAAACGTATAGGGTTTTAACTTGAGTTATTTTCCTGGGGAGGTGGGGGGGAGTATCTATTTAGATATTTATATTAAGTGGTATGAGAGTTGTAACTGTAACTACATAGGCATTGGTACGAATTTTCAACAAGAATTTTGGTACGAATTTTCATTAAGAATGCAACTGAACAGTCAAGTGCAGTGTTTCTTTTTGATGTTACTTATTTTGCAGCTGGGCCAAAGGCACATGATGTATAAAACTAGCTTATGTTTACATATTAACAAATAGGAAATATCTCTGCACTTGACTGTACTTGAATTCTGAGCATTATTTATACCTGTAAAATAATGATGATCTACAAGTGAATTTTTCGCTCTTGTGTGACTTTTGTTAAGGCAAATAAAGATGATATGGCAGCAGTTTATTTTTGTTAAGATATCTAGACTCTTACAAGGAGTATCATGACAGATGACTGGATACCTGAAAAATCTTAGGATGAGCTCAAAATACAATGAATATATAGATAGGGCTTCGAGCACATTATGATGCTTTCTACTCAGATTTATTGTCTTTTCAAAGGAATAGAAATAGTGATATCTAGAAGTTCTAATAAGAGGTGTGCTTATGTTTGTTTGTTTTTTAAGTCAGGAACACTTTAGACCATTGGTAGAGCTTTTAACTTTGAAAGTTAAGTGTGTTTTGTGAGAACAATCAGCTAGTGACTAGTAGTTAATTTGATTTAATATATGCTTTAGGAATCAATTGGGGAAAATATTTGACCCAGATTATTAATTCATGGACATCACATATAGCATGGTTATTTTTTATTGCTCCATTTGATCTCAGTCTCCATTATTATTATTTTAAAAAAAATTAAACTCAAATTGCTGTGGCAAAGGAAGGAATTTATATGAATGATGTGTAGGGCTAAAGTTTATAAAGTACTCACCCACTGCTGCCAAGTTGTTTCTGACTCATAGATGAGCCCAGGTGGTACAGCAGGTGAAAGCGCTTGGCTGCTAATGGCAAGCTTGGCAGTTCTTACCCACCAGCATCTCTGTGGGAGAAAGATGGGACATTTTGCTTCCATAAAGATTGCAGCCTTGGAGACAATAAAGGTCAGGTCTACTCTGCCCCACAGGGTTGCTATGAGTTGGAAAGTTGTACAGTTTATTTAATATTGAATAAAAGAACCTTTATTATTTAAATTTTTTTCTTCATGATTTTATGTCTAATAGTTCCCGGGTATTTTTAAGGAATCCGATCTGTTAATCACCTGAGACCACATAGTGTGGTGACTTGAATGTTGTAGTTTACAGAAGCGGGCTTGAATCCCAGCTCTGCAGTCTGGGGAAGTCACTGGACTTCTCTGAGATGGACTGTTTAATCATCTGTAAAATGTGAAGGAGAACTGCCTGCATTTCAGGGGTATTGGGAGGATTAAAAATACATAATAGTTCACTACTGTTCCAACAATAAATATTAGCATTTGTATTATTAACCTTGCAAAATATGAAAAAGCCATAAATGCTTCCACTTGAAAATAAGACAATTAAACAACCATATGAGAATACAACTGAGCAGCTCAAAATCAAGCCAAAGTTTTGTAGTTTGGTAGAGCTTTTAACTTTGAGAGGCCAATGTATATTGTGAGAATAAGAAGCTAGTGGCTAATAGTTCATTTAATATGTGCTCTAAGGGTCAACTGGGAAACATTTTGACCCATATTATTAATTCTTTGACATCACAAATAGCATGATTATCTATTATCTTTTATAGATAACCATACATAGATTAAGGAAATAGCAAGTGGAAATTAATACAAAATGCTGTTTTCTGATATTTCATCAGCTGTTTTTATACTAATATTGACCCATATACATTTGCTAATACCTTGCAAAGTCTTCTTGGTATAAAGCATTCGAATTCAGATGCATATTACTTGAAAATGAGGAATACCTCAGATAAATTAGTTTAATGATAGAATCAAGCAGAGATAGTGAGAAATATCTTTGAAAGGAATATTAAGGAAGGTTAGAAAGGGCATTAGTGAAATTCAGGCAATAGGTAACATGTAGTGGTTTTAAAAGAAACCAACTCAAACCAAGGCCACTGCCCATGAATGCATTCTAACTCAGAGTAGTCCTCCTCATTACGAAACCAGAGCTCTGTATTCACCCACCTTCCATCTCTCACAATCAGTATATTCAAGAATGAACACTCTTTTCAAACCTGCCTCTATCTTTCGCATCTCGACAAGTAAAACTTCTCTCCACCCTAGAAACTGGAGTTGATCTGTGCATCCCTTCCCTCTTTTCCCTGTAGTCAAACTGCCAATTGTTTCCTGAGTATTTTCTGGTTATAGTCTCAGTTCTCCATCCTACTAATAATGCATTTGGCCTCATAGGGATTTTTTTTTTTTAAAGAGCAGAGTACTCAAAGGTGACTTAATTTTCCCTTCTCTTTAGAGGAACAGGAGTCCTGGTGGCATAATGGGCATCCATCGGACTGTGGAAGTGCTAACCCCAAGGTCAGCAATTGAACCCCCCAGCTGACCGCAAGTAGTAACTCAGAGGAAGGGTGATTCTGTCTACTCCTGTAAAGATTTATAGTTTCAGAAACGCATCGAGGCAGTTCTACTCTGCCCTACGGGGTTGCTATGAGTTGGAATTAATGACAGCAGATTATTATTTTTAAAATTTAAAAAATAGTTAAAAGATTTCAGGGGATAGTTTTGGTTTAAGGGTTAAAGAGTATCTCAGGGCAGCAGTCTTATGCATTCTTAAGTCCCAGTGGGTCTTGGTATGTCCGTATTCTTTGAGAATTTGAGGTTCTGTTCCAAAGCTACTCTTCAGGACTCGCCCGTGGTGACACTGAATAGAATACTGGGCAGTGATAACTGGGCCCCATCTAGTTCTTCTGGCCTCAAGGTAGAGGAAGCATGTGGTTCATAGAGGCAATTGGTTCCTTCTTTGATTCTTGGGTTTCTTTCTTTTTCTCTCTAAGTTTTATCCCCTCTTGAACTGCCTTCTAATCCAGCCCGCCTCAGATTATGGATTCATCTCCTCTGGCTACCTGCTCTCTGTTCTTGCTGCCCATGGTTGTCTGATCACTGCTACAGTTTGAAGGAGTTTCTGAAAACGAAAAACGAATCATGCCACACTATTGCTTAAGTGCGATAATGACTCCTCATTGTTCTTGGGATGAAGGCACACTTTTTAAGATGGCCCACAAGGCCCTCTCTCTTTTTTCTTCTTTCTTTCCGTACTTGCACTTATCTCTAGCATCTTCTTCCCACAACTGGTACCATTCCCACTTTTAATAGAGCTAAAATAATGGGTTTTGTGCTCAAATACGCAAAGTTCCTTCTAATCTGCCAGACTGTTTTCTTTCTGCTTGGGATAACTTTCCACTCCCAGGCATGGGGGCACTCAGTAAGTGGTTGCTGAGCTGAATTGGAATAGTTTCAGTTAGAATCCACTTGCATTTATTATAATACAAACAATGAAAAATAAAGAGAACAGAAGTAATACCGTATTGCATTCTGGCCATTGATGATTAATTTGTCTCAGTCTAATTTCTCCCCTCCTCAGGAACAACTAATCTAGATGTTTTTTGAACTTTGAAGACTTATTCAAATTTCTGAATTTACTAGACAGTGAAGGTTCCCTGAAGGTCCTGTATCAGTGTGCCTTTCTGCAAGTGTACATTCTATCCAAGTTTGATTTCTTCTCCTTCGGAGGCCCTGTTATTATATGTAGTTTAATTTTGGTTGCTCTTGATTTTTAGAAAAAGAAAACACTGCCTATTTATATAGTTTTGTATTATTTAATGCTTTGTTAAACTCTAGATTTTCTGCTTTGTTCATTTCTTTCAAGTATTTATCCTTTCTATTTTTCCTTTGGCAGTGAAATTGACAGAAGAAGGGGAGTACTCTGGGAAAATTAAAATATGTTCTGAAAAATTTCCCTCATGAATTAGCTTTTTAAGTTCCTATTCCAGGAGTCTATAAGAATAGGCCAACTTTCCCACTGCCAGAGACTTTTTACCAGATCTTTGGCACTGAAGGTAGGAAAATTGGGGAAAATAATTCATTTTTGGGGAAAATAAATGTTTTTATCTTAGTCTGCTTTTAAAAGGTGAAGAAAGTTGGGAATCAAATGAACATTCCTGGAATGCCTACACTCTGTTCTGGGCACCGTCAGGTTTGACCGTTCTCCCAACACTGTCCATGTGAGTTTAGGGTGGAGGCTCCTGTAGCAGGGACTACTGACTAAGCTAATTTCCCAAGACTCCTTAGTTTACCTGTACGGATAGAATTTGAACCTGGGATCTTAGAATTCTCCCCTCTTTGTTCTATCTATGAACTCTCTTATTCTTTGGAGGCTGGAACAAATAGACTAACGCTCCTTTTGGTGTTCTTATGTTCGTAGTAACTTAAATCATCAGGGCCTTTAACACTAAGACCTGCCAGGCTCGTCATTCACCCTGCCTTCCCCTGAAATTCTGTCATGATACTGTTTCTCAAGCCAGACTGAAGTCCCTGAGAGCACTATTCGACTCACAATGTCTGACATGTAAACCAAACCCACTGTCATTGAATTGACTCTGACTCATGGTAACACCATAGGGAAGGGTAGAACCACTGCTCCCTAGGGTTTCTGAGGCTGTAAGTCGTTACAGGAGCGGACAGCCTTATCAGTCTCCTGAGGAGCAGCTGGTGGGTTTGAACTGCTGACCTTTCAGTTAGGAGCCCACTGTGTATTCAACTCTTAACACACCAACAGGACTTTGTCTGGAAAAATAACTAAACCCTTGCCATCCAGTTGGTTCCAGCTCATAACAGTCTTCCAACATTTCCAAGGCTGTCAATCTTCACTGAAACAGAACACCTCATCTCTCTGTCTGTCACACAGCGGCTAGTGGGTTCAAACTATTGCGCTTGTGGTGAGCAGACCAACATTGAAGCCTCCTATGCCACCAGAGCTCCGTGTGTGGCATATAGAAGACACAAAATAAGCTCCTGTTTTGTTTGAGGGCAGCAAGGGTAAGAAAATAAAAATTGAGAAACACTGCCTACCATCAGTGTTTAGTTAGATGAGAAATCTAGATTTAAAAAAACATGAATTCATTATTTGTTGAATAGGTACCACACATACACGCATATTAAGAATGGGGGCTATTGATGGTCTTAGTATAGTTTTTGTAGTGTGTGGGGTTTTCAGTTCTCATTCTTTGAACCAATGGGTAGGGAAAGGACCAGAGCACTTGTTCCTTACAAGTTAGACAAATTGCAGTTGGCTCATAAGTCTTTTTTGGTTCCATCATCCACATTAATGTTGGAACTTCCTAAAAATCTAGTACTTAAACATATCCTAAGGTTCATTTATGTGTATCAGACTCCTTAGGGTGGCAAGGCTTCCTTTTAAAATCAAAATCGCTTGCTAGCTTAATCCCCTGCTATTCGGTGATCCAGGCACAGACAGTATTTAATACCTTGAGAAATGTCTTACCTGATGTTACACCCAAGAACCAAACCCTCTGCCACTGCATTGAGTCCAACTCAAAGTGACCGTATAAACAGGCCAAGGCAGCAATGCTTTTCTGGAACAGACAGCTTCATCTTTCTCTAGCAGAAAGGCTGGTGGGTTTGAACCGCCAACTTTGAGGTTAGCAGTCTAGTGCTGTGCCAGTGTCATCAATCAGGGTTCCTTACTGTTCTTGATAAACTCTCACTCTCGAGACCCAGCTTCATCTTGCCGTTGTCCTGGGCCTTTAACACTTACTGGCTTTTAGTGCCTATTGTATTGTGTTCCCTTTATGTAATTTATAATTGCCTGACCTCATTACTTGTTGAGAATGTCACTTGCATCTGGCTCATGTTAAAGATCGGCCATGATTCATAGTTTTTGTTTTCTTAACCCTTGCTCCCTCAAGCAAAATAATGTGGCATGGTGCCTGCTGTATATATGGACAGCGTATGGATTTATCTAAATAAGTGGTAGCAGGAGGCTCCTATTCTCTGTAGACAGACCTGACTTAGTCACTACCAGTGGTTGGTGTGTTCCTTCTACCAAACGCCTACTGAAAAAGGAATTGTGTTTAGACAGAGGTGACTAGTTCAAGATACAAGAATGTGGAAACTCTGTCTGTTCAAGAGAGAGGAGTCGTCATGGTTCCCTCCGCTCCTGCTGTAGGAGATGCTGCATGGCTACTGATGAGTCTCTGTGTGAGGGTGGATTACAGTGAAAGTAATCCATTACTGGTAAGATTTCTGCAATGTACATAGACTGTACATAGAATAACTAGGGCTGCTTAGTAAACTTCCATTTTTGAAGATTCCTGACCCCATGTTTTACTTAATTATGAAATAGGGTATTTAAATTTTTTTAATATTGATTTTTATTTAATATCTTATTTCTGACCCATTGGTGTTATAACTAACTGACAGTAAATTAGGATTTTGCTGGACTATGTTAACTGTGTTTTTGATAATCTGTATCCAGGGGGGCCTGGGAAACACACACACACACACACACACACACACACCAATATGAATGGAGACTATATGCAGGAGGAATTCAGGCTTTAAAATTGGGTACTTTCTTCAAAAACCATTGAAAAGCAATGTATCTTATACATGGAAGTGCAGTTAAGTGTGGCTTTAGTGTGGTGTGTTTTACGAATTAGACTCAATGACAGTAGTCATTGTTTATTTTTAAACATGGGACAGGCCACTTGTGCCTTATTGTCTGCAGCAAGAATTCTAAAAGCTCTGCCTACCTGCCAAGTGTTGACACATTCTATTAAAGTACACTGGTTTCTTTCTTTTTAGATTTTTCCTGCCCAGCAACGAAAAGGTAGTGGAACTACTTGGGCTGAATTTTTGGTTTCATGTATCGGTGTTCACACAGCCAAGTAGACATAGACTTTCAGAGTATGATGCTGTGAATTTTATAAAATAATCTAAAGAGAGTAAAGGCTGAAATAAAATTTATGTGCTTGAAACTGCTTTTGGGTGGGTTTTGGGGACTCTCTGGTTGCTTTTTAGCAATGTTTCCTCTTGGTTTTGAAGACTGGATTCTTTCCTGCATATTTGTGTGATTTTCAATAAAATAATCTCGTGCCACTGGGCTTGATGAAATGAAATTGTATTTATTTAAAACGACGACGACAGTCACTGAGACAGAGCGGGGTTTTTTCTCTTTCTTTCTGCTTCTCCACTCCCACCCTGCAGCCAAACGAGAGAGAGAGAGAAGCAGCTGTCAGATTTTTAGTACATTCTGATAATACCAGTTTTCCCACCCAGCAGACAACGGCGAGCGATAGTGTGGGGAAGGCGTAGTCTAGCACTCGCTGTGGGTCAGGAAGGGGACAAGACCATAAGATTGTGGGTCAGGACAGTAGTGCTGCCTGCTTGGAGTTGGAAGAGGAGAGGTGGGAGCAGATGACTTACCTTCCAGTTGAGATCCTAAACCTGGGGCCGCTGCATTCCAGATGAGTAAGGAGATGTTTCAGCGACACTTCTGTCTTCAACAGAGCCTTCAATAGACATGTAAACAACTCAATTTGTGCATTATTGGTTTCATCGTCGGTAAACAGTGATTTATGTCCTTATTTTTATCAGAGGGCCAAGGCTATCTAATTTTTTACACCTTTGTCTTCATTAGCACAGCAATGTTAGCTTGTGATCGTTGTGCTAGACCTCGTTGATAAGCTACAGCAGTGTGAGATTCATAGTGCTGCCGTCTAACCCTGCCACTGCCTTGTTGACCTTTCTGCTTCCTGCTTCCGAAACATGGGCTCGTTTTTTTTTTTAAGCCCAAGGTAGAACTCCATCTATTTTTCACACACATTGTGGGCAGTTTAAAGGTTGGTCAGAATCAAATATTGTGCTTTCAAACTTGATAATGTATGAGTACCGAAGGGTGACCTTTGATACATAGTCATAGATCAACCTGACATGAGCAGTAAGTGCAGCAATTACCTTTACTACATTGAAATGGCGCCTTAGTGTTCATCTTGAGAGCGATTACTGCACCAAAAAACAAACAAACAACAAAACCAAAGTGCATGTAAGGTCTAGTTAGGAAATTTATAAAACTGCGTCTGTTTAGAAGAGCCTTAACTTTTATTATTACTAATAATATGTTTGGCTTTTGTAATATGCCACAGTTCACAAATTTAAGGATGTTGTCCTGATAATATTATTAGATTGATCTTTAGCCACTTTTTTTTGCTTGTTTTAAGGAGAGTTATCCCCCCCACCCGAATATTAGACACGATTTCACTGAGAAGCAGCTAGACAAAGTAAATATTAAAAGATAGCCTGTGCGCAGTTATCATTTAAAGGTGTAGTTAGTGTTGACAGTCACCCATTATGGTGTGCATATAGCTCCTGCCACTGTCTGTGGGGTCATTGCCCAACCAGTGGTATGGTTTGTTCATGAATTCATTTCTCTTAATGCGTGCCTTCTCTTTGCCAGGCACTAGAGAGAGGACTTATATGAAACTGTATTCCCATTGAAAGGAGTTCACGTTTAGTCCATGATTCTAGCTTAACGGTTCACTTCTATTGTAGGATGACCTAAGAATAAAAAGCAGCAAGTTCACTTAGTAAGCGCCAAGTGCTTTGATTGGTATGAAGTCGGGATATGAGGCTTGTATTTTGACTCTGCCACTTCCCAGCACGGTGACCTTTGTGGGCCAGTTACACAGTCCTTCTAAACCGTAGCCTCCTCGTCATTAAGGATGTCATGTCGTGCACAGAGCTGCTGGGAGATGCCCGCGATGAGGTAGGTTGAGGCTCCAGTCTGGTGCAGAATAGGAAATGTCCTTTCTACTTCCCAGCCTGCCTTTGTCGCCTCTGTGCTTCTCACTCGGCCACTTGACTCGTTCTCTGTCAAGTCCCCCTTTCTGTCTATCTGATCGCCAGAGTCCAAGGCGCTCGTGAATTTTATATGAGCGCATCCACATTGCTTTCAGGAAGAGAACACAGAGCTCTCAATTTTCAAAGCATTCACAAGTCACAAAGGCAGGATTTGTAGCGCTCTTCTAAGAGGATAGTTCCAAAGCAGAGGTGTGATTTAGCATGATTGTAACAATTGGATTTATGATGTTAAAAAAAAAAAAAGATCAGTGGCGTCGTCTCCAGTAGCCTTTTTCGTTGGCCACTGTGGAATTTTCCAAAGGATCCCCAGGGCCAGAAGCCATAATGCCAGCAAGAGAAAGCCATGGTTTTATGCCCGTGTCAAATTCCGACAAAAACGAACTGTACATAGTTCAGAGCAGGGGTCCTGTGCACTTGGGCCCTAACAGTTTTATCAGTGATTGTGAGACTAGGTGAAAACTTGTCAGGTTGGTAAAAATGTTTGAGGCTCTGGAAATTATCTTTATTTCTGAGAATGCATACCTCAGAAAGGTAAATTTGGGACAGAGGCTGGGTGTCTTGTAGGAAGGAGCTCACGAGGCAGCGTCCCAGAGTTTGCTGTTAGAAATACTGTATTTCTACCACCACCTCAGCTTGTTCTTCAATGGTGCTCTCTCCCCCAAGGACTGCCCCCACTCACGCAGGAGGTCATAACATGGGTTTCATCCCTTTTCACACTTGTCTATCTTTTGTCTTACCGCTCTCTTTCTCTTGGTTTTTAATGTCGGAAATCTAAAACACACCGACAAAAGCATTTCCTGAGAGAAGAACCGAACTCCTCACATTCTCCCATCGCAGCTCGTGACCTGGCCTCTCTTCCTTAGGCCTTGCTCACACGACTTGTCGGTTGCTGTGGGCACACCCTATGCTGTGTGTGAGTGAGGTCATCTTGGTGTGGGATTACTCCCTGTAGAACCTCTCACGTGAATTGTTCTGATCAAACTCATAAATCAATAACTGACCACTCGGCATTGTTCTGAAAGTCTGTGGACATCTGGCCACTGGGAAGAGGCTTGGAGCCTTTCACGTACTTTTACAGACCACTGAACAGCTGTCAAATGGTAATGAGCTTTTTTCCCTCAGAGCATGCTGAGAGCGTGGATGCTTGGTCTCCACCTTCCCCTGATAGCTCCTCTTCCACTTCTTCCTCATAAAACTCACTTACTTTGAGTTTACATATTTACTCTGTAGGCCAAAGCCTGTTGCCAGGTAAAATGAGGTTTATCGCACAGTTATGATTATGGAAATTAAAAGCAAAGGTTTTCCTTACCAGTTGCTGTTGAGCTGATCCTAACTCCTAGTGAATAGTTTCAGAATAGGACTGTGCCCCATGGAGTTTTCAATGGCTTGTTTGGGGGAAATAGGCCTTTCTCCTGAGGCATCCCTGGGTGGACTTGAACTGACAACTTTTCAGTTAGCAGTAGAGCAGGTTAACGGTTTGCACCATCCAGGAGAAAAACCAGATATCAAAATGTTCAGGAATAGGAGGTTTAAATAATACATTTAAAATATTTTGGAAGTATTTTTAAAGTTGTGAGAAATTGCTTATGAATTAATATTTAGAGATAAGTAGATATACATGGCATGTATATTTGGTATGTATAATTGCTCATTAATTAATATTAAGAGAAAAATAGATATACATGGTATATATAATAAAAGTCGGTTCCTATATACTCATATGCATACATCTATGCATACATACTTATGTAAAGAGATGGGAAAAAGATACAACAAAGTTTTAATGTGATATTTGAGTTGTGGGGCACAGGTTACTTTTATTTTTCTTTGCTTTTTTCCATCATTCCCCCCCAAATTGAATATAAAGAAATCAGTTTGATACTGAGAGTCGAGTGAAGGTCGAACATGAGTGGGACAGGAGGAAAGTAAAAGGAAATAGAAGAAAGCTAGGAGGCAAAGGACATTTATAGGGGTACAAATACAGGCATGTACATATGTAAATATATAATTATGGGGATATAGGTCTATGTATATATATTTATATGTTGTACATATATTTGTATGTTAAGTATTAAGATAGCAGACAATTGGGCCTCTACTCAAGTCCTCCCTCAATGCAAGAATGCTTTGTTCTAATAACCTGCATTCTGTGATGCTCACCTTCCTGACATGATCGCTGAAGACAAAATGGGTGCATAAGAAAATGTGGTGAAGAAAGCTGATGGTGCTGGTTATGAAGATAAACAAGCGGCCATCTAGCTGGGAAGCAACAAAGCCCATAGGGAAGAAGCACACCAGCCTGTGTGTTCATGAGGTGTCAACAGGATCAGGTATCAGAAGACCCCAAACAATCATATAGATGCGAACAAGGTGCAGAGTGCAGACCCAAAGTCCATATGTAGACTATTGGACATCCCCTCACAGAAGGGTCACAAGGAAAAGACGAACCAGCCAGGGTGCAGTATAGCACTGACGAAACATAACATTCCTCTAGTTCTTTAATGCTTCCTTCTCCCCACTATCATGACCCCAGTTCTATCTCACAAATCTGGCTGGACAAGAAAGAGCATGTGCACTGGTACAGATAAGAGCTCTCGGCACACAGAAGCCAGGACAGATAAACCCCTCAGGAACAATAATGGGGGTACGGGGAAGGTGGGGGGAGAAAGGGGGAACCGATTGCAATGACCGATGTAACTGCCTCCCCACCTCCCCATGATGTACAACAGAAACACTGGTGAAGAGAGATAGCAGATGGTGTAAGATATGAAAATAGGAATAATTATAATTTATTGGGTTCATGAGGGAGGGAGGGAGGGTGGGGGAGGGAAGAAAAAAACAAGGACCTGATACCAAGGGCTCAAGTAGAAAGAAAATGTTTTGAAAAGGATGATGACAACATACGTACAAATGTGCTTGACACGATGTGTGGATTGTTATAAGAACTGTAAGCACCCCAATAAAATGATTTATTAAAATAAAAAAAATCAATTTTTACACTTTTGATTTTTAAGTTAAAAATCTCACCAGTGGTGACAGTGGTGATACTGAGAGGGTGGAGGGAAGGTGGGGTAGGAAGGGGGAACCGATTACAAGGATCTGCATATAACCTCCCTGGGGGACATACAACAGCAAAGTGGGGGAAGGGAGATGTCAGAGTATAAGATATGACAAAATAA
>NW_022103899.1:1468493-1476215 GCF_000313985.2 Echinops telfairi | reverse complement strand
GACAGGGCAGGATATGACAAAATAATTTATAAATTATCAAGGGCTCATGAGGGAAGGGGAAGCGGGGAGGGAGGGCAAAAAAAATGACCAGATGCCAGGGGCTTAAGTGGAGAGCAAATGTTTTGAGAATGATGAGGGCAATGAATGTACAAATGTGCGTTACACAATTGATGTATGTATGGAGTGTGGTAAGAGTTGTACGATCCCCCAACAGAACGATGAAAAAAATGTCTAGGGAAAAAGAAAGCGAGGATGGCTTCCCATGCACTTTGGGCCTGCTGTCAGGAGACAGTCCTTGGAGAAAGACATAATTCTCGGTGAAGCAGAGGGTCAGCGAAAAGAGAAAGAGCTTCAACTAGATCGGCTAACACACTGGCTCTGACAATGGGATCCAATACGGGAACAATTGTGAGGCTGGTCCAGACCGGGTCATGTTTCCTTCTGTTGTGCAGAGATTCATGGTAAGTCAGAATTGACTGTAGCAATTAACATTAGCAGCAGCAGCAGCAACAACAAAAGATATTTTGTTAGAGAAACTTGAATGACTTTCACTACTTAGAAGATAAGAATTTAGGTACATTTGTAACTTGTAAAAGTTGATAGAAATACTTAAGAGCTAGTTATTTTAAAGGTCAGTTTACGTAGTGCTTTATAAGCTGAACCCAATTGAGTTTGCTTGGCACTCTTATATCTGGGTCCTATAAGGAAAACCTCATCATCAATTGAATATTTCATGGATACTCACCTGCTGTAAGATATTTTACATTTGATCCTCTGAAGGGCCTTTGAAAAGATGGCCTTGCTCTCCAGCTTGTAGATAGGAAACAAGTTCAAAGACATTTGCTACCTGATCTAAGGCCATGCAGCACTCACTGCCACGGAGTTGATTCTGATAAATTATTATTATTTGCATATCTTACACCGTCCACTGTCTCCCTTCACCAATGTTTCTGTTGTTCATCACCCTGGGGGGTGTGTGTGTTATACATCGATCATTGTGATCGGTTCTCCTCCCTCCCCCCGTCTTTCCCCTACCCTCATGGTATCGCTACTCCCATTAGTGTTGCTGAAGAATTTATCTGTCCTGGATTGCGTGTGTTGAGAGCTCATCTGTACCAGTGTACTTCCTCTTGTCCAGCCACATTTGTACGATAGAAGTGGGGTCATGATAATGGGGGAAGGAGGCATTATAGAACTAGAGTGACCTAACTCAGCGGCCTGCTCCTATAGGTTTCCATGATGGTAACTATTTACAGGAGGACAAAGCCTCATCTTTCTCCTGCTTTCAAATGGCCAACCCTTTGGTTAGCAGCCCGTCGAGTGACACCACCACCACCAGGGCTGTGGCAAAGGCAGGATTTGAATTTGGGTTGGTCTGCCTACCAAGTCCCTAATTTCACTACGTCACAATAACCTCCATTCTCTTTTTCCCCATTGGGATTTTAATTTTATTTTAAGATGAACTTATTTGCTACTAAAGACTCCAGTTCATTTCAGTTTTACTTTTCCTCCTTTTTTAAGGTTTGAGGTTTGTGATTTTTAGTGACTCCTCTTTTTTCCCCATCTGCTAAATCTGAGAATGTCTTATTGTTTCCCTCTAGGCTCCTTTTTCTGTCTCCTTGTCTCCAAGGACCTTTTATGACATATGATGGGCTCCTGCTCAACTTATGGTTTTTAAATTTTTTCATTAAAAAAAATCTTTCTTTAAATATTGTGGAATATAACATACACTGGGAAAAGTACGCAAAACAAAGTTGTAGTGCTCAATTAATTTTTAGAATGTCCATACCCAGGTCACCACTGTCCAGGCCAAGAAGCAAACCAATGGCACGATGGCAGAAAGCCCCCAGGAACGTGGCTCTCTTTTTCTCCCCTTGCCCTTCCCTTCCTTCTTGCAGTCTCCCCATAGCCTTCACAGTCTGCTGCCTTTGGTGCGAAAACTATTTTTTCCTCATAGTTTCTTTTATAACCATTTTATACAGTTTTTGTCTTTATAAAATGGACTAACTTTGCTGAGCACAATGTCTTCCAAATGCATCCATGGCCTGAGTTATTTGGTGGTCTCATGATTTGGGGGATGCATGGCATTCCATTGTATGTAGGTGTCAGTGTATTTTCCCTTCCTCCACTCACAGCATGCTGGTGTCTCAATCGTTTTGCTATAATGGGGAGCGCTGTGATGAACATGGGGCATGCATTCACCAGTTCGTAGTTTCTTCTTTATTTCTCTACCTGTTACACTTCTTATACAGTTGGGCTTTTACCAGCAATGCTTCTTCGTATATGCTTTGACGTGATTAATGTCGTCTGTAAAAATGTCCAGGCCTTGATGACCAGCCGCCTTTCTCTACTTTCGTCTTTGGCTAGAGGCCCTGGCTCCATCAAGGAGGGTGCAAATTTTAATGCCTTGTCCGCCTCCTTTCTCCTTTCTTCTTTGCCCATCCTTTCTCTGCTCTGACCCGGACCTCCCCAGCTCCTACTGCCCCTGGTCCCTTCCAGGCCTGTTTATTAAACTTGGAATGGGTCCACCCTGTCACTTGGGCCTTGGTTTTCATGACCCCTGCCAATTATGCGTGTGCCATTCATGCAGGGTGATGGTTCTATTCGCACAGAGCATGCATTTTATGATCTTGTAGCACATCTGTTGTAAAATGCTGTGTTTGGTCCGGCAGGGCAGGGAAGTTACTTGGTACGGCTCTCCTAACTGTAGTCTTTGTAACTTCCACAAAATGACTGGGAAGATGTAAAATGAAGTGGAGAAGGTTTTAACTCAGGGATTGGTTGGTTTGGCCATTCTTCTGGGTCTAAAGGGAGCTATTTCAGAAGCAGGAAGGAGGAACCAGAGGAAGCACGTGTGAGATCCCCCACTGAAGCCGTGGCAGCAGCAGAGACAGAGCCCCCAGTCCATGTGATGTCGTCGCTGCGGGCTTTCCAGGCCACAGGATGAGTCCAGTGGAGTGACCTGGGCCAGGAGCCTGGCTTGAAGAGTAAAGATGCCCTTTGGCACTTTTCAACACCAAGGGAGCTTTCTAAGCACTGTCTGAGCAAGGGCAGAGACCAGGTATGTCCATGTTGCCAGAAGTTTCGGAGTGCTGTGCTGCCTGCTGAATGCTCAGAACCTGGCAGATGGTCAGCTCTCAATATATATTTGGATTTTTCTAGAAATAATCCACTCGCTCCAAAGCATTAGTAAATAAGCTTAATTTTCCTGGTATTTTTCTTCAGGGGAGATGGAGGAGATGGTTTTACACAGGAAGAGATTCCTTTTTCTATTCCACTTTTCCTGAAAATAGAGGCTAATTTGTCTGAAGGAAGCTGTTCTCCCCATGCCTCTGATTGGTCTGTCAACAGACCCTTTGTCAGGTCAGTAGCAACATTTAACCACACAGTCTAGGGGATAATGTTCCTGAGAATCTGAAGAGGTGCCATAAGGCAAAAACCAACTGGGTTTTAAGGGAAGAAATGAACAAAAACTATTTTTCTGATACCTTCACATGCAAGGACCCACATTAGGCTAACTAAGTAAATGATTACAATGGATGACAGGGACAATAATGCCCCCAGGGACTCCTCTGAACTCACTAGGGCCATTGACCACAGGTCTGGACAGTTTCGCCCCAGACAGAACATTGGCCCATGGATTACTGGAGATATATACTAGGTCAAATTTAACATCTTGCCATTTTTAAACTTGTTTTACTTTTATATTAAATTCTGCTATCTTTTGGATGGAGGGTCTGTGTTTTATTCTGTTGTGGTTACTTTTTTAATTTGTTTCATTTTTCAAAATGATTTTCTTGATATGGAACTCAGGATAGGTGCATCTATGGAGACAGCAATTAGATAAATAGTTTCTTAGGGTCCTAACAGAGGAGGTTGGGGGGAAATGGGGAGTTAATAGTAACGGATACAAGACAGAAGAAACTGTTCTAAAACTGAATGGCTTCCTGAATACACAACTCTCTTTAATATACTGAAACACTGAATTGTATGATACATGAATTACATGTCAATAACACGGTTAAAAAGAAGAAATAGCTAACATAATATTCCCCCCACATTTTCAGCCATTTCTACAGTTAACTCCATTTCCATCCCAATAATGAAACAAAGCCAAGCTTATTGTTCGAATGGTGGGCATTTGGAGAGGGCTTTTGCTTCCTCCACCTTTCTTTTCTGCTTCTGGATGTTTCTTCTCTGCTTGTTGTTGGTTCCCACTGGGGGCGGGCAATATAAGAAGAAGAAATTAAAATCCCTGGTGCTGTCAGCTATGGTGAGAGTTTGGTGGGGAGAGAAGAACGGTTATTGCCTAAAAGGAGTCCACACTGTAGAAGCCACAGCGACTGCAGCTCCATGGATTTCACTCACATACATCATTGATAACAACACAAAGGCATCAAAAGTGATTTTTTACTGCCCATTTTGCATCATTAGCATATATGTATTTAATTAGCACACATAAGTGCGAGTAACATACATGCATTAACAAATGAATATTCTTTATTACCCCCTTTGCAAAGATAGCGAGCAGTTATTTGCAAGGCTGATCAACTGGTATATGTAAATGCAAACACCTCTGTTTGCTATGGTGACATCTCTAAGTAATTGAAAGCTCAGTATAAAAGTTGTGTCCAGCCTTAAAGACCACTCTCAGTTAAAAGGTTAATCCTTTTAATAGCTGAATAGGCTGCCCTCCCAGACATATGTCAGAGCAGATAATTTATTATGTAGGGTATAATCTCATTGGGTATGCAAGGTAAATAACCTCATTAAGAATAGAATGTGAAGGAGATACAGTACTATTCAAATAGGGCAAAAGGGGGGCCAAGAAAGTAAAACAAAAGGCAGTTATGAAAGTCAACTACTGCTTTTGTTTTGTGTTTCATATTTTGCACTGATTGCATGGGCTAGGCGCTAAGCACCCAGGAGAGAGAGGAAAGAGGCCTGGATACATTTTTTGTTTGGTGAAGAGCAATAGAGATGGGCATAGCCTGTTGACTATATATTAGCTGCATAATCTCAGAGGTGGGTGGGGGAAGCTTGGCTATGAGAAGTGGATCTCCCAAGGACTGCAAATGAAAAAAGATCCAGTCCTGAATTTATAAATCCATCAGACCTTGGGCACATGCTTCCCAAAGTCCTGGGCATCTCTTGTGGATGACTTGATTAACTGCCTTCTTGTTTGAAGACATGATGTTTTTGTGAAAATTTCTTTTTTGACTTGTAGTATTGGACAATAATATACAGTTATTGGATATAATAAAACCAATTAGTATTTATATTGCAGTTATTGTCATTAACCTCTCATTAAATTGATCCCGGGCCTCTGGGATAAAATATACCCTAAAATGGACGCGCTAGCTGAGTCTTGAGAAGAATGAGAATCCCAGAGCTCTTCATCGTCTCAGGCGGAACCTGCACACGGATCTAGAAGCAGTCATTTGAACAGAAGCGATGTTAAACCTCATGGTTTAAGATCAGGAAAGTTGTGCATCAGGACTGTATCCTCTCACCGTACTTCTTCTATCTATATGCTAAGCAAATAATCTGAGAAACTAGACTATCTGAAGAAGAATGAGGCATCAGGTTCGGAAGAAGGCTTGTTAACAACCTTCCAAATGCAGAGGACACAACCTTGCTTGCTGAAGGTGAGGAGGACTTAGAGCACTTGCTGATGAAGATCAAGGCTTGCAGTCTTCAGTATGGATTACAACTCAATGTCAAGAAAACCAGAATTCTGACAACTGGACCATCATGATAAGCAGGAAAGATTTATGTTGCAATCATATTCCAATAACTCCCCCTCAGCTTTCTACCCAGCCCTTAGCATCCTCGTTCTATCCTCTGACTCTACTGCTCCTTCCTAAGTGGGCAAATTTGTTGCCATGGACATAATTTCATGGATGCTGTTTCAGCTCAGTAAGCGTATACTGAACACCTGCTACCGGTAGGGAACTCTGCCAATGACTTCCTGTGCTAACCCTCACAGATGAGGAATTGTGGTCTCACCGAAGCTCTAGGGCCAGTGCCTTAACCCAAGTTAAACAGCAAGAATGAATTGGGGACTCAAGCGTTCTTTGCAAGCTACTACCATTGAGTCACTTCTGACTTGCGGTGACCCTATAGAACAGGGTCGAACTTCCCCAGAGGGTCCCGAGACTGTAATCTTTGCAGAAGCGCACTGCTGTATTTCTTCCATGGAGTGGCTGGAAGGGTTGAGCCTCCAATCTTTGGGTTTGCAGCTCTGTGCCATGGGGGCTCCATCAAGCATTCTTTTCACCTCCCTTAAATCTCTAAAACGACCAATCCTGGTATGTCACTGGATAATTTCTTTGCAGCGATGTCTGCATAGGAGATGGGAACTGAGGGGGAAAAAGGGTGGGAGACTGACCGGCAGATCCCTGCCTAGGAAGCAACCTAGTTTCGCAACTTGTTTCCTTTATGATATTAGTTTAATGACACGTGAGCGTGGGGTGGATGTTTATTTCCTCCACAAAAGACCCTGCACGTAGCAAGTGATTCTTAGAACTGAACTTCTCTGTGCCACAAAGCCACAATGCCACAAAGCTGGGCTGGAATAGTGAAATTCCCATGAAATTGAATCGATCCTCAAATTATTGCTTAAATGATTGGACAGTAGACACTTAGGAGCATATTAATGCTAATGGGAATGGCTCGGCTCATGCTGCTCAGCTAGCTGGGAAGGGCATGGGGCGGGCGGCAGAAAGTCGTTATGCTCATCTTTTCAGAGATGCATGATCTGTTTTATTCTTACAACATTTGAGGTTTAAAGTTTTTATACGATGCTTTATGAATAGAAGTGTAATGAGGTTGAAAACTAAAACAGTGCTCACCACTGTGCATAGGAACAGAAAAAAGGAGCCTTAGCCCAATGGGGCCCGTTGGCAGGCCTTTTTCTAAAGATCCAATTTCTTCTTCTTCTTTTTTTTAAATTACTTGTCTCATTAGCTCCAAGAGTTAGAAAATTGAGCGCTACCTGAGTAAAATAAAAGACAATGTAAGATATTTTAAAGAGCTTTAGTTCTTCTATTGGTATTCTTTTAAACATTTTAAAATGAAAATGTTCCTCCATTAGGAAACTATTGGGCAATACATATGCGATTTATCCTTAAGTTTGAAGCTACCTGCCTTAAATGCATACTGAGCTTTTATTTACGCTTTGAAAAGATAGCAGATAAGAAGCATAAGTGTTTCTGATATTATGTTTTGTCATCTCCAGCTAAGAAGATTGAAATCGAGAAACAATTTTCTGAAGAAATGAAATCGCATGCCCTCCTGAACCCCGGGGGAGGGGAAAGCGCCTGGCTGCTGGCTCTGAATGGGAAGCCGTAAAACAGCGGAAGGGAAGCAGACAGCCCTGCTGCATCCCAGCACGTTTCGGCGCGGCTCGTTTGGAGGGCTGTTTTAAGAACATCGCCTGCAGCTTCATTTATTTATTTAAGGAAGAAAATAAAACCAGCGCAAATAATATTTGACCAATCTTGCTGATGTAAGATCTATCCCTCCTCCCCCGCCCCCAAATCAGATGTATTTATTGACTGTCTGGGACACCTGGGAGAGAGCTTAGAAGCCCGGTGTTGTATAACGTCCCAGGGAGCCTGTAAAAGGAAGATTCCAGAGATGCGATAACGCTTCTGAGAAGATTCCGTGTGCTCTGGGATTTTAGAGGGCCTTCAGTACCCACCCTTCAGGACTCAGTTC
>NW_022103899.1:1450460-1467827 GCF_000313985.2 Echinops telfairi | reverse complement strand
TCTGTGCCAGTGCACCTCCTCCGGTCCAGCCAGATATGTAAGGTAGAATTGGGATCATGGTAATGGGGGGGAGGAAGCATTTAAGAACTAGAGGAAAATTGCACATTTCATCATTACTACACTGCACTCGGATTTGCTCCTCTCCTCCCCACAGCCCTTCTGCAAGGGGATGTCCAATTTCCCCTGGATGGGCCCTGGGTCCCCACTCTGTACTCCCCTTTCATTCACAATGTTATGATTTTTTTTTTTTGGTCTTTGATGCAAGGCACTAAATCTTTAGGGGAGTAGAAAGCCTCATCTTTAATGCCTGGTGGGTTTCAACTGTGGACTTTGTGGTTAGTGGCCTCACACAGAACTCACGATGCCGCCAGGACAGCGGTGGTGAAAGACCACCTTGCAGAGGAAGAAAACTTTCCGAGGGACAAACATGTAAAACGTTGTTTATATTTATATGTCTCTGTTTTCCAAATAGAAGGGAGCACTGTTAGTTCTGGTCTCTCAGGGCTGCTTCCCTTGGGGCTAAATGATTGTGGAGAGAATTCAGCATTGTTAGGGTCCTCGGTTCTTAGTTGTTGTCCACTTCCTTCTAGGAAGGGACCCTTCATGGACCTCGCTGCTGTGCATATTTAGAGCCCCTTTGAATAGTGATACAGAAGTCCCTGCCGGCATGTTTTGAAGGAGGATTTTTGAGTGCAGTTTACCAGTATGGATCTTGTGTTCCTCAGGACTTTTTTTATTGCAAATGGCACAGCTTCAAGCAGCCTGGGAAGGAGGAGAGTGTTTTGAAAGGCTGCAGGGTGCCCTCGTGTAATCTAAATCCAGGCTGGGGAGAGGTGTGGCTAGACCTGGGAGCCGGACACTCCACTATCCTCGGGACTTTCACGCTTTCCAACTCTCCTTTGTGTTCACTCTGCTTGTTGGTCTGAATCTCCACTGCGATGGATGCATTTGTCTGATGATGGTGTCGGTGAACAACATGGAACACACCACGGGCTGCCCGAAGAACAAATGTGTCCGGAAAGAGGTGCAGCCAAGTGGCTCCTTAGAATGTTATCAAGAGGGACCCTGGAATAGGACATTGTGCTTGGTACAATATAGGAAAGAAGGGGGCCCTCAACAGGATGGACAGACAGAGGGACTGCCACGATGGCTCAAACATAACTCTCAGTGTGAGTATTTTTTTCTGGTGTACCCAGAGTCACTGTGCATTGGAATTGACCGGAGGGCACCGAACAATAAGCGGTGTAGATCAACGTCCTCTCCATAGCGGAGAACACACTCATGAGGAGCTCCTGCTCCTACACGACCAATTGTCGTTTCCCAGTTCCAATTCAGCCACGTGCAGGCAGGCGTACTCCTCTCCCCCCCAGCTCTGACAGATGAAGTAATGCAACCAGCCCACGGTCCCTCCTGGAATCACATGCTTAACGAGGAAGGCTGGCGGGGAGAGAAGTTCTCAAGAAAATGGAATTCTGGTCAGCAAATGTGACAGTAGTTCGCCATAATTTCCAACCAGAAATATAATTCCGCAGGGGTAGAGGCGGCAGTGTCTTGAGGATAATGTTCAGAACACTCAGTGCTTGGTCGAGGCTGATTGACTTGACCTCCGGCTAGCATCTCAGGCTTGGACAATTTCACTGTTCCCCAAACAATAAGATTGGCCACAGCAAATGCCATCCATGTTCCTGACCTCACCACAAAAACGATCTGTGATGGATTTACAGTCCAGAGTCCTGCAATTCTCTGTGCAGTCAAGCTGCCCAGTCCTTGGACATCGATTTTATGGAATGGCATGCATGCTTTCACCATAGTTATTCAGTCTGTATGCTGAACACATTATCCGAGAAGTTGGCCTACCTGAGGAAGAATGCAGCATCAGGATTGGAGGAAGGCTTATGAACAGGCTGCAAGATGCAGATGATACAGCCTTTCTTGCTGAACGTGAGGAGCTGATGAAGATTGGAGATTCCCGCCTTCAGTATGGGTTACAACTCAATGTAAATGCGGTAGTTACATAATTTCACGCCAACTTGAAGCTATATAAAAGTGTCGGGGTGGTATTCAACCCGTCAATCAGGTCCAGGCCTGCGGGTGCCTCCTTGTGGGTATGGCCTTCTCATGAGGAGGGCCCCGGGGACCTCCCCTTCACTCTTTGTTTTCACCTTGCCCCCAGAGCCCTTTGATGCTACCACTGCCACTGGATCCACACAACGTTGCACCCATCGATCTATCATCTTCCTGCATTGTGCATCATTGCATGTGATTGCGTGAGTGTGAACAGGGACTTATGGAGTAGTACTGGACTAATGGACTTGAGTTGGACTGGGCTGGGATAGTTTCTTTATATGTAATTACTTCTTAACGTAATGCTCTTTCTTACACATATTTGAGTGTTTCTGGCTTTGTTTCTCTAGTTAACCCGGCCTAACACAGTAAAGAAGATCAAAATCCTCACAACTGGACCAATAGATAGCATCATGATTAACAGAGAAAAGATTGAAACTGTCAAGGATTTCATTTTGCTTGGACCCACAATCAGTGCATGGCAGCTGCAGTCAAAATCACACAATGCATTGCATTGGGTCAATCTGCTGCACGAGATCCCTTTACAGTATGGAAGAGCAAGGATGTCCCTTTCAGGACTAGGATATGCCTGGCGCAATCCATGATATTTTTAATCTTATGTCTGTAAACTTTGGACATTGAATAAGGAAGATCAAAGAAGAACCGATGCATTTGGATTATGGGGCTGACGAAGAGTCCTGAACGAAGAAGGCGGCATCTAGATCAGAGGACAGCTCATCGACAACTTGCAATGTGCAGATGACACCGGCCTGCTTGTTGGGAGTGCACTTGGGAGTATTTCCTGATGACAGTCAAAGACTGCGGCCTTCTGTGTGGATTACATCTCAGTGTGAAGAAAGCAAAAAGTGCTTATCACTGGACCGATCAGCTACATCATAATAAATGGAGAAGAGATTGAAGTTGTGAAGGATCTCATTTTACTTGGATCCACAATCAACACCCAGGGACCCAACAGTCAAGAGGTCAAGTGACTTGTAGCACTGGGCAAATCTGCTGCAAAAGGTCTCTTTGACGTGTTAAAAGGCAAAGATGTCACTTTGAGAACTCAGATGTACCTGACCCAAGCCAAGATCGCTTCCGTGGCCTCATGTCCACGTGAAAGCTGGACAGCGGATAAGGAAGCCTCAAGAAGGATTTATGCCTTGAAATAAGTATATTGACTATACCACAGACTCCTAATAGACCGACAGATCTGTCTCGGAAGAAGTACATGTTTTCATCAGGGACCAGTTCCTGGAGAAGGACATCAAGTTAGGTAAAGTCCAGAGTCGGTGAAAAAGAGGACAACCTTTGCCGAGCTAGATTGTCACAGGTGCCACAATGAACCGAGTTCTAGCCTGGGCTCAGACCGAATAGGCCCTGTGAGGGTGGTGCAGGGCGGCATTGTTTGCCTCTGTTGGACATAAGGTCTCTACCTGAAAGCACCTCACAACCAGAAGTGTAGCATTGCATGAGGGAGTCCGACTCCCTGAGATGGAATCTGCCCTGCTGGGTTTGTGGTCTTGGGCAAGGAACCCTTGGTGCCTTAGATGGAGATAATTACAGTACCTATGTAAGAAGGTTATCTGAGCATCTGTGCGGATTCAATATCTGTACCTGGAAAATCGTGACTCTTGCAATACATGTGAGCTATATTGTGGAGCCACCAGTGGTCTGTCAGTTTGTTGTTTTATGAACTGCCTGATTGCTATACTGAGCCACACACAAGCTGCCACAATTCAACATGAGAGCCAAAATACCACTTTGAGTATCTCCCACCCTGATTTCAAGAACATCTCAAGAACAGATTTGATGCATTCCATGCTAATGACAGAAGTCCTGATGAATTGTGGGATGACATAAAAAACACATACATGAAGGCAACACGAGGACATTAAAAATACAGGGAAGAAGGAAAAGATCACCATGGATTCTGAAGCTTCACAGACTCTGAAACTTGCTTTTACTTGTAGAGTAGCTAAGACAAATGGAAGAAATGATGAAGTAAAAGAGCTGAACAGAAGGCTTCAAAGGGCAGTTCAAGAAGACAAAGTATAATATTACGTGGAAATGGGCAAAGACCTAGGGGTAGAAAACCAAAAAGGAAGAACATGCTCAGCATATCTTAACCTGAAAGAACTCAAGAAAAAATTCAATCCTCAAGTAGCAATATTGAAAGGGTCTGTGGGCAAACTATTGAATGGTGCAGGGAGCATCAAAACGATGGAGAGAATACACAGATTCACTGTACCACAAAGAACCAATCAATGCTCAACCATTTCAAGAGGTAAAGAGTTACAGTCTCCAAAACTCACAGGGGCAGTTCTAAGCTGTCCTATAGGGTCACAGTGAGTTGGCATTGACTTGATGGCAGGGAGTGACCATATGAGCAAGAAACAATGGTATTGAAGGAAGAAGTCCAAGTTGCACTGAAATCATTAGCCAAGTCAAGGCTCCAGGAAGTGATGGGATGCCACTTGAAATGTCTCAGCAAGAGGCATTCGCTTGTCTCTGCTAAGAAACTTGGAAAACAGCTAATTGGCCAACTACCTGGGAGAGATCCATATTTGTGCCCATTACAAAGAAAGGGGGCCCTACAAAATGCACAGATCACAGAACAATATCATTGATGTCACATGCAAGTAAAATTTTGCCGAAGATCTTTCAACAATGGTTGCAGCGGTGCATTGACAGGGAGCTGTCAGAGATTCAGGTTGGATTCAGAAGAGGACGTGTCATACGGGAATCCTTGCTGAGGTCAGATGGATTTTGGCTGACAGCAGAGAATACCAGAAAGATATTTACTTGTGTTTTCTTGGCTATGCAAGGTGTAGGTCACAACAAACTCTATGTGTAACCTTGAGAAGAATGAGAATTCCAGACACTTCACTGTACTCATGTTGAACTTGTACATGAATCAAGAGGCAGTTGTGTGACCAGAGCAAGGGAATACTGCATTGTTTAAAGTTAGGAAAAGGGTGTGTCAGGGTTGTATCCTCTTACCATACTTTATTCCATTTGTCTGCTGAGCAAATAATCAGAGAAGCTGGATTATATAAAGAAGAATGTGGTATCAGGATCGGGGGAAGGCTCATGAACAACTTGTGTTATGAAAATGGCACCCCCTTTCTGGTTGAAAACGAGGACGTGATGATCTGCTTATGAAGGCCATGGATCACAGCCTTCGGTAAGCATTACAATTTAATGTAAAGAAGACCAAAATCGTCACAAGAGTACCAATAGGTAACATCACGATGAACGAAGAAAAGATTGAAATTGTCAAGGGCTTCATCTTGCTTGGCTACACAACCCACACTCATGGAAACAGCAGACAAGAGATCAGATGACGTACTGTATTGTGTAAATCTACCACACAAGCCCTGTTTAAATATATGTATACAGGCCTATATCCCTATAGTTATATATTAATATATTTACATATGCGCATGCCTATGTTTATAACTCTATAAATGCCTTTTGCCTCCTAGTTCTAGGTCTATGTACATATATTTATAGGTTAAGTATTAAGATAGCAGAAAGACATTGGGTCTACTCAAGTCCTCCCTCAATGCACGAACACTTTGTTCTAATAATCTGGCATTCTGTGATGCTTAACTTTCTGACATGATTGTTGAAGAAAAAAAGCTAATGTGGTGAAGGAAGCTATTATGGTGCCCAGCTATTACATGATATAGTGTCTGGGGTCTTAAAGGCTTGAAGTTAAACAAGCAATTGTCTAGTAGGGAAGCAACAAAGCCCACATGGAAGAAGTACATCAACCTATGTAATCATAAGGTGTCCATAGGATCAGGTATAAGAAGACCCAAAACAAAGAACCATTTCTATGCAAATGAGGGGGGTTGGAATGGAGACCCAAAGCCCATCTGTAGAAAATTGGATATACCCTCACAGAAGGCTCACAAGAAAGGGATGAGCCGGCCAGAGTACAGTATAGCACTGATGATACACACAACATTCCTCTAATTCTTTAATGTTTCCTTACCCCCACTATCATGACCCCAGTTCTAGCTTATAAATATGGCTAGACCAGAGCATGTACCCTGGTACAGGTAAGAGCTCTTAACACACAGAATCCAGGACAGATTAAACCCTTCAGGAAAAATAATGGGAGTATCAATACTTTGAGGGTGTGGGGAAAGGTGTGCGGAGAAGGTGGAGAAAGGGGGAACTGATCCTAATGATCGAGGTACAGCCCCACCCCTAGGGGGACAAACAACAGAAATGTGGGTGAAGGGAGACAGTGGATGGTATAAAATATGAAAATAAAAAGAATTTACAAATTATCAAGGGTTCATGAAGGTGGGGTCGGGGTGGGGGACGGAGAGGAAAAAAGAGGAGCTGATACCAAGGGCTCAAGTAGAAAGGAAATGTTTTGGAAATGCTAATGGCACCATATGTACAAATGTGCTTGATGCAATTGATGTACTTCCAAAGGAACAGCCCACTCTGTCTTGGAAGGAGTACAGCAGAAGGCTCCTCAGAGGCACGGATGGCAAGACTTCATCTGGACGTGCGGTCAGGGGGAAACAGTCCCTAGAGAAGGCCATCATGAAGGGGAGGGTCAGTGAGTGAACAGAGGAAGTCCTGCAGGGAGATGGAGGACACAGTGGCTGTATCTATGATTCAGACATCAGAACAATTGTGAGGAGGGGGCAGGGCCGGCTGGTGTTTTCTTCTGTTGTGCGTCGGGTCGCTATGAGTGGGAACCAGCCCAATGGCACCTAACAACAGCAGCAGCAGCAGCAGCAGCATACTATTGGTATAGTTACATAATTAGTAAAAGACATACATTTTGCTAAAATGACGTACATTTTCAAAGACACTGTCTGTGGGGATGATTCTCCTCTGTCAACAGGCAATGTTTCAGTTGTGTCTTCCTCCAGCTCTCCTTCGCTGGGAACACCACACAGCTCCGTGGCAGACCACACAGATGTAGTCCTCATCTGGCTCTGGGATGTCAGAACTTTGTAAGTACGGCTGTATCTGGTTTATTTCTATGTTTTTAGACTTTCGTACAATAGCGAAACAAAACCCAACCAACCCGCTACCAGGGAGTCTATTCAGAATTGACTCAGTGGCCACCGGTATGGCTTGCTTATTGTTGCCAGTCAGTTTCAATTCACAATGACCCTAAACACAACAGAATGAAGCGATGCTTGGTCCTGTATTATCTTCATAGTCATTGCTGTGTTTCAGTTCTTAGCTGAAGCCACAATGTCAGTGCATCTTGTTGAGGGTCTCTCCAGCACCCCTTTGTTTGCTAACTCTGTTCTTTACTAAACACCATGTCCTTCAGGAACTTGTTGCTCCTGATAACATGATCAGAGTACCTGAGATGAAATCTGTCCATCTTCGCTTCTAAGGAGCGTTCTAACTGTATTTTTTCAAGACGGATTTGTTGGATTTTGTGGTCGCCCACCACTCATTGGATATTTTTCACTAATATCATAATTCAAGGGCACCAGTTCTTCTTCAGCCTTCCTTATTCATTGTCCACATTTCACATGCATGTGAGACACTTGAAAATACCACGGTTTGTGTTAGTGCATATTAGATATCAAAGCAACATCTTTACTTTTTTAACACTTCCAAGAGATTTTTTGATTGTGAGCCCACGAGATAAAGTCCTTGAAACCTTTTCTCCATTTATCATAATATTGTTTATTAATTTATTTGTGAGGATTTTTATTTCCTTTCTGTTGAGTTGTAAGCCATGCTGAAGGCTATACTTTTATTTCATCAGTAAGTACTTCAAGCCCTCTCCATTTTCAGCCAGTAAGATTATGTGATCCGCATGTCACAGGTTGCTAATGAGTCTTCCTCCAGTCTGGATGCCACCATCTTCTTCAGATAGTTTAGTTTCTTGAATTATTTGCTCAGCCTACAGATTAAGTGTGGTAAAAGGATACAACGCTGACCACAGTTTCCTGTTTTCAGACCACCTAGTATCCTCTTGTTCCATTTGATCCACTGCCTCTTGTTCTAGGTACATATAATACACAAGCACAATGAAATGGGCTGGAATTCATATTCTTCAAAATGTTGTCATTAATTTGTTATGATCCACAGGGTCGAATGCTTTTGCACAGTTAATAAAACACATATAATAAATATATTTCTAGTATTCTGTGCCTTCAGTCAGCAATGAGGTCCCTTGTTCCATGTCCTTTTTGGAATCCATCTTGAATATTTGTTATTTACCTGTCAATGAACTGTGGAAAAAAGTTTGAATTATCTTCAGTAATATTTTGCCTGTGTGTGATATATTAATGTTATTTGATAATCACCTCCTCTTAGATCACCTTCTTTGGATTGTGTACAGATATTCTTTTGGCTTGGGCACAGATATTTGCAAAAAGAATTTCATTTGGCTGATCAGGTAGCTGTCATCCAAATTTCCTGTGCTCATCAGTGAGCACTTTCAGTGATGCATTCTTTTGTTGAAACAAATCCGATTACAATCCTGTCAGTTCTGGGACCTCATTTCTCATCATGATTTTCATCAATGCCGCTTGGAGTTCTTCCATCCCCTAGTTCTTGATCATCTGCGGCTTCCTGAAATGTTACAGTGATTCTGTGAATTCCTCTCCTCTTCTTTTTTGTTTGTTTTTAAAAATCATTTTATTGGGGGCTCATACAACTCTTGTCACCATCCATCCATCCATTGTGTCGAGCCCATTTGTACATTTGTTGCCATCGTCATTCTCAAAACATTTGCTCTCCACTTGAGCCCTTGTATCAGCTCCTTATTTCCTCTCATCTTCTTTTGCAGCATTACATTACCATTTAATATTTTACCCACACAATCCTTCAAATTTTCAACTCAAGACTTGAATTTTTCTTTAGATTTTTTTTCTGCTTGAGAAATGCCAAGATGTGTTCTTCCTTTGGGTTTTCTAACTCCCTTTCTTTGCACATTTCATTATATACATTCTTTGTTCTCCAAAACTATTCTATACCAACTAATCCTGGCTTTAAAATACCAATCTAATCTATTTTTTAATCTAAACTCTTTTATTGACATGTAATTCACATATCATACCATTCAATAGTTTAAATATGTTAGAGTTGTGCATTCATTCACCATAACCAGTATTTAATCTCTTTGGAAACATACTTTTGTGCTGTATAGCCAGCAAATGCATATTTTCTAGATCCTAATTTATAAAATAATTTTATTAGCAGCTCTTACAGATATTATAATAATTTATAATTTAATTAGATCAAGTATAGTTGTACAATTTCTGCTACCATCATTTTCAGAACATTTTTTCCTTCTTGAACTCTTTGATATCAGCTTCCTTTTATCCCCTCATTCCCCCACCCTACCACCTCCATGAGCCCTTAATATATTTATATTACTATTATTATTTTTGTCATATCTTACACCATCCAATGTATACACATTCACTCACCGTTCTGTTTTTCCTTCTCCTCGAGTGGGGTCATACAGTCATCATTGCTATCAGTTCCTCCTCCCCCAACCCTTCCCTGTACCCTCAGGGAATCGTTACTCCCGTTACTGTTTCTGAGGGGTTTATCTATCTTGGATTTCATGCACTGAACAATCTTAATTATACAAATGACCATGCACTGGTCTAACAAGATTAGTGAGGTTAAACTCAGGCCATAGTAATGAGGGGAGGAAATATTAAACAACTAGGGGATAGTTATGTGTTTCATCAGTGCTATACTGCACCCTGAATATATCATCCCTTCCATGTGGCCCTTCTGTGAGGGACTGTCCACTTATCTTGCAGGTGGGTTTTGGGTCTCCACTTTGTCCACGCTCCTTCATGTCAATTTGATTGCTTGTTTTTGAACTTCTGATACCTGTTCCTATTGACACCTCATAATCACACAGGCTGGTGTGTTTCTTCCCTGCTAGATGGCTGCTTAACTTCAAGCCTTTAAGACCCCAGATGCTGTATCTTTTGATATCCGGGAACCATCAGCTTTCTTCACCGCATTTGCTTATGCAGTCGCTTTGTCTTCAGCGATCATGTTGGGAAGGTGAGTATCATACATTGCCACATTATTAGGACAAACCGTTCTTGTACTGAGGTAAGATTTAAGTAGAGGCCCAAAGCCCATCTGCTTTCTTATTGTGTGTGTGTGTGTGTATTCCTTATTCTTTCCTCTATTTTTTCCCTGTTCTTTCTGCTCCACTACCATGCGTCCCCATTGTTCACCTCTCAGTGATGCCCCTCCAATACATTTCAATTGATCAAGCACAATCAGGAACACTACACCCTCCTCACCATCAATTTTAGATCTTGCTCTTCCCCTGTCCCTGACGTTATTGATTCACTGCTCAAACCTCCCCACCCCCTTCCCCACACACACAAAGCCATCAGTCCCATTGCTGTCTCCTTGGGATTGCTTATCCTGCCTATCATATATAGACAACCCCCCAAAAAAAAGAAAAGAAAGAAAAGAAAAGGAAAAACGAAGACAAAGAAGAGATCATATAAATAATGCCAAGTTTAACTGCTGACTTGACCCGGAGTAGATGCTCTCTCTGTTAAGTAGCGAGCAGGCCCGGTTATAATCCATCGGTCCAATCCCCTTTTCTTTCAGGCATCCATATCCCAGGACCTGCTTACCTAACAGCACTTATACCTTTTTAGCCCTTAGCATCCGTGACCGAGGGGCACGCCTTCTACAAGACCTCATTGCTTTTTCTGCTCTCAAGGATGGAGCCAATCGAATGCCTCCTCCCCTCCCCCCTTTCCACTTCTAGTGTGGCCCCCTTGTCACTATCACCCAGCCAGTTCCAGAAGGTGCCAAGTGCTGCCCCTTTGAGTCAGAAGTCGAGTTTCAGGATCCCTCAGGGACTTCATGACTTTGTTTCCATTGCTGGTCTGTTGCACTCCCCTCTTGGTTTGTCCGCATGTGGGTGGGCCAGGCCTGCGCTCTTCCCAGGGTGTATTTTCAATGCTGTCCTCTGTAGTGCTGCCATCTAGGGAGGGGACGTCATTTTTTGAGCGGGGGCTGGCCCTGCAGTCCTCTTGTTAATAAGCTGCTTTGTGCAGGAACGTCACCCTCAAGGATTGGCACACAGGGATGAGGACTGCTCTCTCTCTCCCTTTCCTGTGGAGACATAAACAATCCCCTCCCCTCCCCGCCCATGGTTGGATTAGTGCCCTGATCTCCCATTGCCATCTTTTTACTTCCCTCCTCCCTCTGTGGGCTTTAAAGGCATGAGAGAGGAGGAAAGGATGTCCTTCAGCACTGTTGCTATCTGTATCCTTTTTATTTCTTCTTTTTATTTTTCTAATGCTGTAAGCATCCTTGGGTTTGGGCTGATCCCTGCCAGAGTATCTGGTCCTTAGCCCATGTGTTAATCTAGGTTGACTAGAGAAACAAATTCATAAACCCTCATATATGTACAAGAAAGAACTTTATATAAAGAGTAATTGTACATTATGAAAACATCCCAGTCCAGATCAAGTCCATAAGTCCAATATTAGCCCACATGTCCTATACCAATTTATAAAGTCCTCTTCAGACTCACAAACAAATGCAATGATGCTGAATGCAGGAAGATCTCAGGCTACTGGGTGGGAAGTCTTGTGGATCCAGTGGCGTTGTAAGCATCTCAGCACTGGCAGGGGTCTCCATGTGTCTTCTCCAGCTCTGAGGCTCTGGCTGCCATCAGCCTGTCTCCATGTGGCTTGAGAGAGAGAGAGAGAGAGTCTCCCACCTCCAAGGAGGAACCCAGGAGTTCCCAGAATCCTCAGGAGGAGACCAAGCCCACACAGAGGCCTCAATGGCTATGACTTGATTGACAGCCTAGGCTCCACCCCTTCACTCTTAATCCTCTCAAATTGACAAACGACTATATTGCTACCACAGCCCTGGAACTACGCATTATGTGTATTTGCCTTTATGCCCGTCTGCTCTTTGAACTTACCTCAATGGACTCATGTTCCACAAGACGATATGCTTTGTTTCACCACTGCTTTTTAGGGATGTGTAATACTCTTGTGTGTATATACCAGACTTTTAAATTCCATTCGTTCATTGATAGAAATTTAGGCTTTTCCAATTTGAAAACTTATCCTTTTTTGGGGTGTGTGTGTAAATAATTGGGCTTATTAAATTTATTCTACTACAAATTATACTGGGAAACCTGATTTATATCTCTATTAGTTTTTAATTTAATTAAAATTGTTAATCATATAGAAGCCAACTAGTCTTAAGTTCCCCAAAGAAAATTTGCCACATAGAAGAAATAAATGTGATTTATGCCATTTCTCAGTAGTTCTTGGGGATGCCATTAAAGAATAGTGACAAAAAATATGGCTGCCAATTTTGAAAATGTCGATAACCAATTTGGGCAGCTAATGTCCTAAAAAAAGCACTCATTTCCATCAAGTTGACTGACTCATGCCATTCCCTTGAGTGTGAGTAGAACTGTGCTCCAGAGGGTTTTGAGTGATGGATTCAGAGGAAGTAGATTATCACTTCTTTATTTTGAGGTACCTTTAAATGGAGTTGAAGGTTCCACTTTTCGTTTGTACCCCAACACTTTACCATTTGCACCACCCAGACATTTCAGCCAATATCATGTTGTTGAATTGGTTCCAACTTATAGTGACATAGTGACGTCATTTGCACTAGAAGGAAGCAATGCCTTGCCCTTTGCCATTCTCCCGATAGTTGGCTTGCCTGGATCAATTGTTGATTCTTGCTGAGGGTCTTGCTCGTTTCCACTGACTCCCTTCTTTATTGAGCACGATGTCCTTCTCTAGGGACAGGTTCCTTGTAACCCTCTGTCTACCGTGCATGAGAAGAAAGCTGAACATTCTTTAAAGTTTTTCAAGTTTTTTTGGCATATAATTCACATATACAATTCAAGAGTCCAAATCAAATCAAGAAGAGATGTACAATCAGCATCACAATCGGTTTTAGGACATTTTCTTCATTCTTCCACTCATTGTTATTAGCTTCCCATTTCCCCACATCCTCCCCTGCCACACCCTCAGGAAACCATTGATCCAGTTACCATCTCTACAGATTCAGTCATCCTGAATTTCATATACAGAAAAAACCATTAAAACACAAAACAAACCCTAACAACAATAATAAAGCAAAGCAGATAAAAACCTAAATAGAAAAGAAGCAGAAAATATTAAAAGCTAGAACAAATTTAAATGGATCAGAAAGGAAATCAAATGACAGGATGCTAAATTTTGAATTAATCTGCAACAATCCACTTTCCCATTCATTCTGCATGGTAGCAAGGCTATTCACATCCCTGGTTCATGGTCAGAGGGGATTCATTAGGGGTTTAATCCATGAGTACTTCCTCTTCAAACAACAAAAACCCAAACAGCTTTAAAACGGGCTAAAAGGGAGACCAAATGATAAACGTTTACATTTTGACCTGAGTACATCTGCCATAATTGACTTTACGATGCTCTCTGTGTGATAACAGGGCCATTCACACCCTCCACTATGATCAGAGGGGATTCTCTGGAGGCTTAGTCCATGTGTGGACTCTGCAATTGGATTCTGGGCTTCCACTGTCATGCACAGCTTTCTACAAAGCACGTGTTCATAATTTAAGTTCTGATACCATTCCCTCCTTTCGATTTGGATTATATTATTTACAGTCCTTAGATCACACAGACTGGTGTGCATTTTCCTTGTGGACTTAGATGATGAAGACTAAACATTGTTACATCTAAATAACACTCTGGCTGTTCTTCTAGGAGAGATGGATTAATTTTGCTATCATTTCATGGTATATTTAATGTTCTTGGCTAATATCATAATTAAAGACACTGGTTCTTCTTCAGTCTCCCCACCCCCACCCTGTTGTTCAGCTTTTCCATGCATCTGGGGTGACTGAAATTCTATGGGTGAGGTACACTTAATACTCAAAAGTGACAACTTTTTTTTTAACACCTTAGAAGTAAGGATAATGAGACTTAATCTCATGTACTTCGGACATATTATCAGGGGATACCAGTCCTTGGACAAGGATGCCATGCTTGGTAAAGTAGAAGTGCAGTGTAAAAGAGGAGGATCCTTGCTGAGATGGATTGACTGTGGTGTCTGAAACAATGGGTTCAAACATAACAATAGTTGTGAGGATGGTGAAGAACCTATACCAGTCTCAGAATTGTTCCTATGCCCGAGCCCATTGTTTAAGCCACATTCATTCATAGGATTTAAAAATCGATGGCATTTATCAGATATTTTATCATGAGATATTTATTAGTACTAAAAATCCGTGTACTTTTAATACTTTAATGGCTCTATCAAGACTGTTGAACTAAAATAAACAAAAGATTCCCTAAACTGCTGAAAATATCAAGGGTAATCTATGAAAAAAATCATAGTGAAATATTTTAAACTAATATTTAAGTTGGCTGACTTCTAACGAGGTCACCGTGATTTGTCTTCAAAAGTCCAGCGGAACAAATGGAAACATTTAAAATATGCATGAATTCCGTGTTTCATTTTGGCTTCACATGGTTGAATAATTTGCCAGGTTGGTCATTTTTCCCAGCGACTTGATGAATTTCCCAAATGATGGCATCTTCTAGCTCCTATCCTGAACCCTTGTATAATTTGCTTGTCTCTTCCCTCTTCTGCATCTATTTCCCCTTCCCTTCTCTTTTCCTCTTCACTCGTACCTTCCCGTCAGCCTAGAGACTCGAGATTTTCATGTTCCCAAAGAAGCATTCCTCTACTCTCTCTCCCAACGACCCTATTTCAGTTTTTTCACTGCCAAGTATTTTAACAACAATTGAGCTGCCTCAGTTTCAGCTCCAGAGTTTGAATTCTAGCCCTACTCTTTATTGCAACGATTCCTGCAGAAGCCACCGATATCTATGTAGGGACTAGTCTCTGGACTTCTCTTTCCTGCCCTGCTCCATTAGGCGCTGTGTTAATCCCTGCTCCACGGGGCTCATTTGCAATTTCACTTTCCTTGCTGAAGATCCTTTCTTGTTCTAGGACCCTTTCTAAGTCTCCTTCACTGGCTTCACTTCCTCTGCCTCACCCTATCGTTAGTGGTTGGCATTGCGTTTTATTTTCTCCTTGCTTCCATGTATCTTCCTTCACTGGACATCACAATCATGCCTATGGCTTTAACCAGAGAATGTGTGCCAACATGCTGCTGACTCTCAGTTTGGTAAGTCCAGACAGTGAAAGCCATAAATGACCTCTTATCCCATGACTTCTTACTTCCAACTGTCTAGTCTCTGTATTGCCACCTGGAAAGGATATAAATGAATTAGATAGCTCCCAACTTACAGTTCTCTGATGACTTCTCATCACAGACAGGATAAAGGGCAAATCCCTAACCATGGGAAGGGTAGGTAGAAGTGCTTTTTATTTCCTTCTTAAACTTTAGTCACGTCAGGCGGACCTTGCATGCTTCTAGGTTTTTGTGTGAGTCAAACCTTCTTCCTTGGTGCTGCTGTTAGAGAAATACTATTCCTAAGATCCAGTTGAATATTCAACTCTTCTGCGACACTTTCTGAGTTTCCCTTCCCCTTAGCCTGGGATAGCGTATCCCACTTCTTCATTGCCTTTACCACGTCTGGGTCCTACTCGGCTGCATACAGGTAAGTGTCAACGACTGTTAATGCTTCTGCCTCCTGCTAGCGTGTGAGGACGGTAAGGCAGGGGCCATTTCTCATCCACTGATCTGTCCTGTATCCACCTCAGCATAATCTGATACATGTAAGTGTTTAATAGATGCGTATTGATTGCTGAGTGAATAAACAGACTAAATCTATTTCTGATTTTAGTGAACTATTGCCCTTGCCTAGATCTTGTATTAAAACCTCAAGTAAGAAGATACCATCCACAAAATTTAACAACCCTGGTACTTTTTCATTATCTAATCTTAGTATTTGGGGGTTGTATCAGCAATGATGCAGCTATAACTATTGTTACTTTTGATGATGATGGTCTTAAAAAAAATCCAGAGTCTTCTCCAGTTTTCATCTAGGTGTTTTATATCATCCTTGCTTTTCTTTCCAAGGGTAGCTTTTTGTCGCTCCTGGACATTTAACTTGCCCGTTTGTCTACGAGAATAGGTCTCTTGACTGATCACATTATTTGGGAAATTAGCAGTTAGAAATTGCTGAGTGACTCAGAGCCAAGCAGAGGAGCTGGCGTGTAACCTGGTAGACCTGGATTATTTGTTTGGTTCTAGATTGTTTGTTCTAAAGACATTTCAAAGTCAGGAGCATTGTTTTATTTCTAAACATCACCAGGAAGGAGATCTCCCCTCTATTCATACTATTTATTCTTTCTCAGTCTATCTGTCTATTTTTCTATCTATCTAGCCTCTACCTACCTATCCATCCTACTTATTTATTCCAAAAACGGTTTCAGGGATCTTATTTGGTACTTCTATCAAGATAGCATACATTGGAACTAAATTTTTAAAAGTCAGTGTAAAAGAAGGGAAAGAAAATACAACAGAGCCAGGAATCCAAAGTATTTATCACTGAGGTCTAAGTACTTGCTAGAGAGAATCTTTACTAAATTTCAAGGTTTCCTGCAGCCAATGAGATGAGACACCATCTGATAAATTATATATTCATGATAGCTCTAAAGCAAAACCAATGTTCCCTTACAGTTAGTCCCTACACTAAGACCTGCAAGAGATATCTTTCATGAAGAAGGTTTAAGGTCATATGTTGACTGAGATCTTCATCATAACCAAACGTTCATCTTTGCTCTAAAATGACCTCTGCAAGATGGAATATGATAGGGCTGTTTGGCTTGAGCAGTCACGTCAGATAACGAAATGGTCACAAGTAAACTGTGCTGGATTGAGATCCGTTAAAATTTGGGCTTTTCCCCCATGAACTTGCTCCCCCTGAATTTTCTTGGAATTGGCTGAATTTGAGTTGAAATTGTTCAATAGGTTGTACTAAGAAGTTCAGGAGCAGAGTTTGCTAAGCTCAGAATTTGTCAATAACAGAATAACTTTATTCATGAACTCTTGTACATATGCATCCAGATTGGGTGCCTCCTTTAGGATGAATCATCTGTGCTTCTATCTGGGGTATAGTACATGGCAAGAACTAGGAGTGACCTCGTGCAGGGAGAATGTGTATGTGTGTGTGCATCCTCATTTTTCCTTAGATAACAAGACGCCGTTTCTATCTTGTCCAGCTATCCCGAGGTTGGAGTGGCATACACCGCCTTCCCGGCCAACAGCAGGAAGTTCTTCTGCTTCACTGCTCACTCCTGTCTTCTGTCCTTTGCGAGTCAAATGGTGAATATCACCCCGAGGTAACTACC
>NW_022103899.1:1441761-1445223 GCF_000313985.2 Echinops telfairi | reverse complement strand
GACTCGGTACTTTGCAAAGCCCCCAGGTGATTCTGACATGCAGCCATGGTTAGCTGGGAGCCACAGATACAGAGCCTCCCAGCTACTCTTCATCTCCATGGCAACAGAGGAAGAAGAAGCAGGCATTAACTGTGGCATGAAGTATTTAGGCTAATGTGAGTTTGCTTTTAATTACTAGATTTGCATTTGTCATTATGACCCTTTAGTGGATATCTTCTCCTTGGCCCCATGCCTAAGATTTGGGTAGCTGCCACCAGGTGAACAGTAATACTTTGGGTTATAGACTTTACTCAGGCTTTCACCAAGTGTGGATAATAGAAAGCCATATTAGAACTCAAGCCAAGCAAACCTTTTCTCCAGCGACTCATGCCATTAAAAATAATGGCATACAGAAACAACAAATGTAATTGTAAGTATAAACAATGGAATAAAATATAGAACAAGATATAAAGAAATATAAGCACCAAGGTACACATTTAAAAGCATTCCTTATGAAACCTTAACTGTTACCTGCTGTATGTCAGTCAGTTCTGTTGTTTTCTTCTTCTCACTGGAACTGAATGGGAACACTGGTAAATCGTATTTTGTTGAGAGGGCCAGAATTCTTGGTAGTTATACTTGTTCTCAAAATCCTTCTTTCTTTGAGGTTTTAGGACTACACCTATGTATTTTTCTCCTACTTCTGGCATCAGAAAGCGTTGGCCATGTGATAGCCTTTCATGGACAAATCCTATAAGGATGCAGATAACACCTTCCGCGTCTCCTGTTCCTTTCCCATTCTCCGTGCCCTTTCTCCTCTTTTTGAGTAACGGTGCCCATTTCCTCCGCAGACTGTACTTAGTGACCAGTAGTCAATCCTCGCTGTCCTGTCATGAGCAACCACTGTCCTTTCAACTCTTATTCTAAAATTTTATGAGCATGAGGCTTCGAAAAATCTGGTAACACTGTCTTTTGTCCATTTATCAATACTAATAGTAACAACGGTGAGAATAGTAAACGTCTGGATGTTAATTCTCTAGTTTGTTGCAACATTGTTCATATTTATCTTTTCAGAGGAGGAAAATTCCCTGGACCATCATGTCATAGCCTCTTTACGAGGTGGCAGGACTCTGTTGTCAATGATACACGACTGCACTAGTGAAAGATGACGTCTTGGGCTTATGAGTTGGGCTGCTGACAGCAGTATCTGCTAACAGTTCGAATTCACCCCACTCTGTGCAGATAAAGGGCGAGGCTTTCTACGCCCCTAAAGAGTCACAGTCTTGGAAACCCACAGGAGCAGTTCTGCTCTGGCTAGATCAGTTCAGCTCTGAACTACAGGGTCGCTATGAGTTGGAATCAACTTTGTGGCAGTGAGTTTGCAGTATTTCTACTCTGTTTAGCATTGTTCCTTTTCATAATAATAGTTTACCATCTTTTTGATGAATAAGTAAGCACACAGTAGATTAGAGACCTCCTCAACAATTCCTATATCAGTTGTTCAGAGACATTGATTACGTTCTTCACAGTGTCTGAACACTCTCCTTACTTTCACCTGGTTGTTTATTGCTGTGGCTAAGTACCATAATGTCTACTGCCACGCATAGAGACCCTCTGCCTTCCAGAATGGAACACTGCCCGATGGTCCTGCGCGTCCTCACAATTGTTCCTATGTTTGAGCCCATTGTTGCAGCCACTGTGCCAATCCATCTCCTTGCGGGCCTTCCTCTTTTTTCGTTGCCCGTCTACTTTACCAAGCAGGATGTCCTTCTCCAGGAACTGGTCTCCCTCCAAAGTACACGAGACAAAGTCTTGCCATCCTTGTCTCTCAGTCGCATTCTGTCTGTACTTCTTTCAAGACAGTGTGTTCCTTTGGCCGTCCGTGGTATTGTCAGCACTTTCCACCAGCACCTTAATGCACACACCTTGATGCTTCTTCCGTCTTCCTTACTGAATGTTCAGTTTTCACATGCATATGAGGTGATTGAAAAGAACATGACTTGGGTCAGGTCCACCTTAGTCCTCAAAGTCAACTCTGCTTCTAAATCCTCGAAAGCCGTCTTGTGCAACAGATCGACCAAATGCAACTCGTGGTTTGATCCCTTGACTGCTGCTTCCATGAGACTTGCGTGTGGGTCCAAGCAAGATGAAATACTTAAGAACTCCAATCTGTCTCCCACCTGGTTGTTTAGTTTCTATTAACCTAGTTTCCTTGCCCTCTTACACTTGCATCTTTATTTTAAGGTAATTGTTGACTGTTTGATCTTGTATATGTGATTAAAATTATTTTGTTGTTGAGAAGATATATGACAACATATCCAGCAGTTTCTCCATGGACACATTCAGCAACACCGATGACATGCATTATTGGGATCTGAGAATCATCCTGAACTTTTCCTCACCAATTAACGTAACTCACTGCCTCCCTACGACTCTCACATAGCTGATTTTTAAAAAGGAGCATAGTACATATGGGTAGTAGTTATTATTTCTGTTAGAAATTTTTGCTTTACTTATTTTATGCAAATAATGTGCATGTCATGAAGACATGTCATATGGATGTTATTTCTGTAAAACTATGACATCGTGTCTCTGATGCTGTACTGCTCTGTTCTTACAAATAGCTGTTAGTTTGCATGCCCTGGAATTTATTAAGGTGTTTTAGGTAAAAAATTACACAGCAGGTTATATTCCCATTTAACAATTTTAATATACATTGTTCCATGACATGGGCCACACTTTTCACAATATGTCAATTTTCTAAGGATTTTCATTCTGTTTATTCTTTTTTTATAAATCTACCTTCCTATCCTTCCTTAGATTTTTTTTTAAAGAGTCTTTGTTCTAAGGTAAGTGTCAATCAGCCTAATACAGTCGATTATTGAAGGGCTAACAGTACTGATGAATGATATTGTTTATTTTATGGGCCAATCTTTTATTTAGATGAAAGTTGACCACTGGGAGTGCCTTCACTTCCCAGTTCAAAGGGTGTCTCAGGGTATTGGTCTCTGGGATTCCTCTAGTCTCTGTTGGTCCAGGAAGTCTTACCTTGTTTTAGGAATTTGAGTCTTGTTTTAGCTTTCTCCTTTTCTTTTGTTACCCGCCCCCCCGCCCCATCAGCTCTCTTTCATGTCATAAGAAAACGCATTAGCTATTTTCACATCTTAGAGATACATAATGGGATGTCCATTAGATTAATGTCTATATGCAGTGGGTCACTGTGTTGGACATAGAGTCACTGTGAGTGGATGGCAACTAACGCCAGCCAACACGCATGCCTTGAAGATAAACAGAACAATGATGTCTCACACAATACTTTGGATATTTCACATCAATAACTATAGGTGCCTCTTTCTTTCTTTCTTTTTTTTTTTTTTAAATCTTCCAATTCAATTCTTTTTTTTTTTTTTAAACATTTTATTAGGGGCTCATACAACTGTTATCCCAATCCATACACACATCAATTGTGTAAAGCGTATTTGT
>NW_022103899.1:1439405-1440682 GCF_000313985.2 Echinops telfairi | reverse complement strand
TTGAGGGAGTACTTGAGTGGAGGCCCAATGTCCTTCTGCTACCTTAATAGGTGCCTCTTTCACAGATAGCTCCGTAGATTTACACATTTATTTACAAATGAGTCAAATTACAAATAGTGTGGGAAAGTAACATGATATGCCAAAGATCCCAATTAGAAAAATGGGTGTGAAAAATCATGGAAGGACTTAAATAATTTTATTGGCAACCAGTAAAAACTGAAGTGTGGATTTATGTGTGCAAAGGCTCTTTCTTTTTAAAAAAAATCATTTTATTGGGGGCTCTTACAGCTCTGATCACAATCCGTACATATATCCATTGTGTCAAGCACATTTGTACGTATGTTGCCATCATCATTCTCAAAACATTTTCTTTCTACTTGTAAGGTAGAATTTGGGTCATGATAAGGGGGTGGGGAGGAAGTATCAAAGAACTAGAGGAAAGTTGTGTGTTTCATCAGTGCAATACTGCACCATGACTGGCTCATCTCTTCCTTATGATCCTTCTGTAAGGGGATGTCCAATTGACTACAGATGGCCTTCGGATCTCCACTCCACCCCACACTTCCATCCTCATTCACATAGATATGATTTTTTTGTTTTGGGTCTTTGATGCCTGATACCTGATCCCATTGACACCTGATGATCACACAGGCTGGTGTGCTTCTTCCATGTGGGCTTTGTTGCTTCTGAACTAGATGGCTGCTTGTCTATCTTCAGGCCTTTAAGGTCCCAGACATTATGTCTTTTGATAGCTGGGTACCATCAGCTTTCCTCATCACATTTGCTTATTCACCCATTTTGTCTTTAGCGATCGTGTCAGGGAAGGGGAGCATCACAGAGTACTGGGGTATTAGAGCAAAGTGTTCTTGCCTTGAGGAAGTACTTGAGTGGAGACCCAATGTCCGTCTGCTACTTTAATACTTAACAAATACATATATGCACACAGATCTATTTCCTTATTGTTACATGTAAATGTATTTGCATATGTACATGCTTGTATTTAGACCTCTATAAATGTCCAGTGCCTCCTAGTTCTTTCCTCTATTTCCTTTTACTCGGATCTTGTCCCACTATCCTGTTAGGCCTTCATTCAAATTTCAGGAATTCCTCTCAGTTACATTGCCCTGGATCAAGGCCCAACCCCACCCCAGGCATCCTTTGCCTTCCTTGACATTGATTTAAAAAAATCATTTTATTGGGGGCTCATACAACTCTTATCATAATCCATACATACATCCATTGTGTCAAGCGCATTTGTACATTTGTTGCCATCATCA
>NW_022103899.1:1436790-1437764 GCF_000313985.2 Echinops telfairi | reverse complement strand
TTTTTTGTTGGCTATTGTCTTACCCTTCACTCACCTCTTAGTGGGATCAGACATATGGTCCACTCTGCATTGGCTGATCTGAGCAGGGATTGGTGGGCCAGGATGTGGTCCACTCTCTCTTCCTCCCACTTCACTTGCTCCTGTGTGCTCTGATCAGACATGCCCTCTCCCTGAGCCGCAGCTTCAGGGTTGTCCTCTGAAGTAAATTCTTCTGAGGGGAGGGGCATTTGTCCACGTAGCTGGGATTGTGACCAGGCCCTCAGACCTTTCCACTAGCTCCCCTCTCCATGCCCTCAACATAGACTGTAGATCACTTGTTGTTCCATGGCTATCTCCATTTCTACCTAGGACCTTCCACCGTGTTCCTAGTCAGAATGGCCAGTAGTGGTAGCCAGGCACTATCTAATTCTTCTTGCCTCAGGCTCGCTGAGACTGTGATTTATATGTGTTATTAGTCCAGTGGACTAATTTCTTCTCTGTCCTTGGTTTTCTTCATTCTCTTTTGTTCCACATGAGTAAAGGCCAATAGCTGGATCTTAGATGGCCTTTTGTAAGTTTTTAAGACTCCTCAGGTGCTACTCACAAAACTAGGATGCAGAACATTCTTTATGAACTATAGTACATTATTTGAGTGAGCTGTTTTATAACACTGTGTTTCCAAGACTTCAAATACAGTAACCCAATCCCATGAGGTGTTTGGTTATGTCTAGGAAATATATGTAACTGAGTTCCCTATGTGGTTTATTACATATGTGAATATATGTACAGCATATGCAAACATGCATATTCATATGCCTACAGATTCACCTGCATATGCATGCCCATATACTCATGTGTGATTTCCTGTACACATATATACATACATACCTATTTAATGTAAGCACACACTTTTTTGGGTTGCTACAAAAATTCTATGTTATAGCATTGTATTAGTCTGGGTACTTTGGAGAAACAAATCCACAGCAACTCATGTA
>NW_022103899.1:1434456-1435945 GCF_000313985.2 Echinops telfairi | reverse complement strand
ACATCTTGGGACCTCATCATTATCCCTCCAAGTTGTCTGGTGTCCCCTCCGAATTCTGTGCCACAATTTGTTTATCCATTCACCTGTTGGTGGTCCTGAAGGTGCGTTCATCCTGCTTCAGCTGTGTATTTTTCTGTACAGAAAGAATCAACTGAAAACAGGATCAAACCGTTTTACTGTGAATTAGGTGCAGATTTACAGAGCAGATCATGGTTTTATATTCAGGAATTCATACACATTTTTGTTTCAATGCATCCTTTCCAATCCTTTCAATGCACCATGACGCATTCTGCTTTCCCTGCATTTCCTGTTTCTACTCTTCCTTCTTTCCTGACCCTCAGACCACCTTTGTTGTTGGGTAAATTGTTGTCTTTTCATCTTAAATGACTGATTATTCTACCACGGGGACAAGATCCATTCCAGACTTGAAAGGTGACTAAGGGTTATGTCCTTAGGGGTGCCACCGGTCTCTCCCCAACCAGTAAGCTGAGTCTCTTTCATGATTCTGAGTTTTGTTCCCCGTGGTTCTCTCACTCTGTTCAAGACCTTCTGATGTGAGCTTTTTCCAGCTGGTAATGGTCGCTCCACACCATCCAGTTCTTCTGGCCTCAGGTGTGCAGAGACTGATGATTGCATGGTCTATACACCACTGGACTAACTGAGATGCCCTTTGCCTTTCGTCGCTCTTCTGCCCTCTGGGCAGGGTTGCACTTTTCAGAGCTGCTCACAGCTTTTAAGACCCCACTTGCTACTCACCTAAGTAGAATGTCGAGCACGGTCTTTTTGAATTTTGTTATGCTAATAGACCTTGGTGCCCCAGAAAGATTGTCCTGATACCCTAGGCCTAGCAATTCCTTCAAGTATGGTCATGTCTAAGAAGCATTAATAACTTTGCCTCCTGTGTGCTCCACCATATTCATGGATATATTTGGAGCATATAAATACATATATACAAATATCTTCCATCAAATCTATTCATGGGTAGACTTTTACTTCTTCCCACACCTGTTCAGCCTTTGTGTCTGTCTAAGTGTGTTTTGCCCTGCCTCCATCATTTTTTGCCAACCTCTTTTTTTGTTGGCTATTGTCTTACCCTTCACTCACATTGACACCTATCTACCTTCTATCCAAATCCAGAAGAGGACACGGCATAAGGGATATCAGAGCTGATATCAGATACATCTTGACTCAGAGCAGAAAATAACAGATGTTTACCTGTGTTTCATTGACATTAGACTATTGTGTGGCTTATAACTAACTGTGGATAGCATTGAGAAGAATTCTAGAACCCTTACCTGTGCTCATGTGGAGCCTGTAGAAGATCAGCGGGTAGCCGTTTGAACAGAACAAGGGAATGCTGCATGGTTTAACATCAAGAAAATATGTGTCAGGGTTGCATCTTCTCATCACACTTATTCAGTCTTCATTCTGAGCAAATAATCCAGGAAGCTGGAACGAAGAAGAACAGAACAATAGAATTCCAGAAAGG
>NW_022103899.1:1427909-1434099 GCF_000313985.2 Echinops telfairi | reverse complement strand
TATTGAAGAGCAAGGATGTTACTTTGAAGACTAAGGTACCACTGGGCCAAGCCATGATATTTGCAATTGCCTCATCTATGTGTGAAATCTGGACATTGAAGAAGGAAGCTTGGAGAAGAATGGATACCTTTGAGTTACTGTACTGGGGAAGAAGATTGAAAGTCCCAGCGACTGCCCAAAGAACAAACAAATCTGTCTGGGAAGAGGCACCTTCAGAAGGTTTCTTTGAAGAGGGATGTCCAGAGTGCTCACCAGTGTTGGACATGTTATCGGGAGAAAGCAGTACCTGGTAAAGTAACCACACGGTGGCTGCAACAATGGGCTGACACGTAACAATGACTGTGTGGCTACTCTAAGAGTGGACGGCATTTCCTTCTATTGTTAATATGGGGTCGCTAGGAGTGGAACTGTCTTCCCACCACCACTAACCTTCTGGCCTATGCTTCTCCTCCTCCTCTGTGTCCCACCCCTGGTGACTAGCAGTGGATTTTCTTTTAGGGTCAAAAAAGGGTCCCTTTTTATGACTTTTGATAATAGAGATCTCACTATTTGTTCCTTCATGACTTACTAATTTTACTCAGCTTAATGTCCTCCAGGTTCATCCATGTGAGGTGCCCCGTGTTCTGAGATATGTAATAATAATAAAAATAAAGATTTCTTCTTCTTCTTTGATGTTGCATAGTACTCCATTGTGCACATGCACCGAAGTTGATTTATCCATTTTTCTACTGATGACTGTTTAGCTGGTTTCCATCTTTTTGCTGTTGTGAGTAGTTCTGCGATGAACGTGAGTGTGTACACATCTGTTGGTGCCACCGTCCATTTCTTTAGGATATATACCAAGAGGTTCCGGGCCATATGGTGTTTCTCGTCTCCGCTTGTTGAGGAAGTGATGTGCCCTTTTCTACAGTGGTTGAAGCTTCCTATGCACTTTAGAGATTGATCTTTTGTCCAGTACGCCATTGCCAAAATATAGCCTCCAGACCTCAGATTCCTTTTTAGTCTCTTGGCTAAGACTTTCGATGCACAGACGTGTCCAGTTTTTAGAAGGTCCAGTAATCTATTTTGTCTTTTGCTCCGTGTATATTTCAGTAGGTTTGATAGTATTCATGTCAAGCGTTAGGGCCTGTTTTCCCATTGATGATCTTTATAGTTCTAGGCTTTCCATTTACATCTTTAATCCATCCTGAGGTCACTTTTGTATTTGGAGTAAAGTATAAGTTCTGTTTCATCTTTTGTAAGTGGAAATGTAGTTTTGCCAACACCGGGTTAAAGAGACTATCTCTTCCCCAGTTGATGTGTTTTGGCCCTTTGTCAAAGATTCACTGTCTGCAGGTAAATAGAGTGACTTCTGGAAGAGCCAACCACATTTACTCTCTCGGTGTTTTTTAAAAAGGCAAAAAATATGCTGTAATGGGACGAGAGCCACTCTATGCAAGGTCATTGTTTTGTTGGAGGGAATGCTGAGCTGCTCATTTCTCTGACCGGAAGGTTTATTACTGGGCCCCCATGTTTTTGAGAGTTTCAAATGAGCCTCCTGTGTGCGCGCATGGGTACACATGTAGGCACGCACCCACGTGTATTTAGGGGACAGAGGCGTTTTGTTGGTCAAGCAAGTGCTTGTCCATCCTCCTGTCGGTGGGCACTGAGCTTGGTAAACCAGAGGTTAGAGGCGTGGGTTCGCTCCGAGGCACCTGAAAGAAAGAGCTGTGGACCGTTTCTGAAGAAGCTCTGGAGTTTTAGCGACGGACTAGGGGCTCGTGAATCAGAATGGACTCTGACCGTGTTTTAAGCTTTAAATGCACTCAAATTGTACAGGAGGAATTAAGACATTATTCTATGTTATATAGACAGATTCAGTTGCCATCTCTTGAACGTCATGAAATAGCTCACAAAACATTTTCTGGAAAAAAAAGCCCAACCCTGGAGTCCAACCTTCTTCCTTCGCTGTGGGCGGAACGAGCAGGCGCTACGAGGACAGTGGGGAAAACAAGCTGCAGTGGCTTGTTCTCCAAACCTAAGAGAAAGAGCAAATATTCTTTTAGAAACGTTCGTGTGTTTAGAATAGTATCAAAGCAGTATTATGTATATTCTGAAAATTGGCAAATACAGTAAAACAACAACTAGGGGGAAAAAAACGGATTTTGTCTCCTGAAGAGAACTTTTGACATTTTGAAGCCTTTTCCTGGGGTCCTTTTCTTTCTTTTTGAAAATGAAGTTTATGATACACAGGTCTTATAGGAGATAAAAAGTTGTGGAATCAGAATTTTCCTGGTTAAGATGTAAATATTTGATGACATATTTAAAAGTACAGCGTAAGAACAGGATGTTAACTAAACTGAGGAGTTCTTGTTAATTTGTTGTCTTTTTAACTAACCACAGGGTTTATCTTCACTAACGATTCCACTCTGGGCTGTTGTTTTAAGGAGATAAAGCAGAACACAGAAAGAGAGACTCAAAGATGCCTATCAAAGGATTCCTTATGGGGAAAGGGTTACCCAGTGATGTCCTGCCCATAAGATCAGATATTGCATAGCTACTAAAATCATATTAATAAGGATTTTTAATAGCATAATAATTCATATGCTTATGAATGAATGTAAGTGCAAAAAGAGCAGATTTCAAAATTGTATACATAATCTGATCTCAATTATGTTAAAAAATGTAGAAAAGGTATGAAACCAAAATACACTATAAAGCACCCAAATAATTGTTCTATTTGAGCGCTGAGATGATGAACAAATGTCATTTTTTCTGAACATGTGCCTACCTCACAAGGCCCATGGTTCTCTCACCGTCAGAAGGGGAAGGAGAGACGACACAAGCTGTTGCCTTGCCCCTATTGCAGGGAACCGCCGGGAACACAGAGGAAGACCCTAATAGCACCAAGCATCCCGTCCCCAGAACACTTCCTGTGCTTCTAATCACACGGCAGCTGGGTGCTGGGTAATAGTCTGCCCTGAGTTTTATAGAAGCAACATTTTTTAATTGAGTGCTTTGAAGAGACTTATGAACCATGGAGAGAGCAAAGCAGGGGCCCTTTCTCCGGCTGGACTAGCTTGTAACACAGTTTGAAATGTTTTTCAGGAATAGTTATAGCCCTCCCTGTTTGTGTCCAACTTTCTCAGGAACCAACTTGGCAGGCCCAGGGCTCCTGGGAATTTGGGGATGGAAGTGACGTATCCAGAAGACTCCTTAGACCCACATGGGCTTGAGCTGCGCCCTCTGTAGAAGGCTCTTTATCAGCCGTGTGCTCCCAGCAGCCCACAGCACTAGAAATGGCTTCAGAAACCAACTCACACTTTCCTTTGCTTTGCTACCGGGGATGTGGGACGTGGAAATGACTCCCTTTTTTGGCTTTGCAAAGGTATGAATTGGTGAAGCTTCAACTCCGGGCTGCTCAGATGACTGTTTCTCTGCCTCGTACTGGCCACTTCGGGCTGCTCTGCCTTCAGATAGGCCCAGTGTCTGCCCTCAACTCCCCTTCTTTTCCACAATCACCTACCACAATCATCTCCAACTCACCAGTGACGTTGACATGGGCCGTTACAGGAGTATTTTAAGTGGGTGCCCTGAGTTAATGCCAGAGCCTTTAGACTCTATTCTCAACAGTTAGCATGACTCTTTTGAAAGAAAAAATAAAATCTTTATTGAGGTAAAATTTACATGCCATAAAATCTACCTGTTTGATGGAATGCAGTTATTTTTTGTGTATTTTCAGAGTGATGTAGCCATCCCTAAAATCCAGTCTTAGAACATTTCACTCCACAAAGATCCACTCCTGTAATGCCCATCTGCAGTCAATTTCCATTCTTACCCCAGTGCCTGGAAAACCTTTCTGTTCTTTTAGATTTCCTTTTTTTCTGAATATTTCATATCAGTGGCACCATGCACCATGTGGTCCTTTGTGCCTGGCTTCTTTCCTTTTGTTTAGTATCTTTTTAAGTGTATCCATGTTGTAGCTGTGAAGTTGCTGTGATTTGAAGTCAAGTCTATGGCCACTGGTTTGGCTTTTTTTGGTTTAGTACATATCGGTACATTATTCCTCCTTATAGCTGAACAATATGCACTTGAACGAATATGCCACATGTTATGTATCCATCCAGGAGCTGATAGACACTTAGCCTGTTTGCACCCTTTGGCTGTTGAGAATATTGTTATGAAGGCTATATAAAGTGGGTGAAGGGAGACGTTGGACAGTGTAAGATATGACAAAATAATAATAATCTATAAATTATCAGGGGCTCATGAGGGAGAGGGGAGCTGGGAGGGAGGGGAACTTATGAGGAGCTGATACCAAGGGCTCAAGTAGAAAGCAAATGTTTGAGACTGACGAGGGCGACAAATGTACAAATGTGCTTGACATATAATGGATGTATGTATGGATTGTGATAACAGTTGTACGAACTCCAATAAAATGATTTTAAAAATGCTTGTTCTAAAATTTAATTCATATCCTGCCACTGCTACATTTAAAACGTTTCCCATAGCTCTTCTTTCACGCGGATTACAAGTCAAAAACTCATTTCTTTGTCTTCACTTTGGAGCGCACTTTGATCCAGTCCCATTGCTGTTCTGAGAACACACCAAGAACATTATGCCTCAGGACTCTTTTTAAAAAAAAATCATTTTATTGGGGGCTCTTACAACTCTTATAACAATCCATACCTCCATTGTGTCCAGCACATGTTTACATATTGTGCCGTCAGCCTTTTCAAAACATTTTCAGCTCCTCATTTCCCCCCTCCTTCCCCCATCCTCCCACCCTCATGAAAACTTGGTAACTGATAAATTATTATTATTTTCATATCTTACACAGTCTGCTGTCTCCTTTCAACCATATTTCTGTTGTTCATCACCCTGTGTGTGTGGTTATACATCAATCATATATACCACATCTTTCCACTACCCTCATGGTATCTATCGCTACTCCCATTATTGTTTCTGATGCATTTATCCATCCTGAATTCTGTGTGTCCAGAGCTGCTCTGGTCTAGCTGGATTTGTAAGGTAGAACTGGGGTCATGATAGTGTGTGTGTGTGTGTGTGTGTGTGTTTGTGTTTGTAAGCATTAAAGAACCAGAAGAAAGTTGTATGTTTCTTTGGTGCTATACTGCATCCTGACTGGCTCGTCTCTTCCTTGTGATCCGTCTGTGAGGGGGTGTTCAATTGTCTCCAGATGGGCTTTGGGTCTCCACTCTGCCCCCCTTCTCATTCGCTTTGATATGACTGTTTGTTCTGGGTCCTTGATGTCTGATACCCGATCCGATTGACACCTCATGATCACACAGGCTGGTATGCTCCTTCCATGTGAAGCTTTCTTGCTTCCCTGCTAGATGATTGCTTGTTTATCTTCAAGCCTCTAAGAGCCCAGACACTATATCTTTTAATAGCCAGGTACCATCAGCTTCCTTCATCACATTTGCGTTTGCACCCATTTTGTCTTCAGTGATCGTGTCAGGAAGGTGAGCATCACAGAATGCCAGGTTATTAGGACGAAATGTTCTTGTGTTGACGGAGTACCTCAGTAGAGGCCCAATGTCTATCTACTACTTTAATACTTAACATATAAATAAATGTACCTAGATCCATGTCCCTATCATTATATATAACTATATTTACATATGTACATGCCTGTATTTATACTTCTATAAATGGCCTCAGGACTCTTGACTGGGACACCCCCCCGCCCCCACTGTTATCTACATAGCTGGTATTTTCATCTCCTCTAGGTCTTTGCTCACATGCCACTTAATTAGGGAGAATTTCCTTGATCATTGTATCTAGAGCAGCACACCTGCCCACCTATAACCTCTTTTCCTACTTCTTGTTTCTTCGTAGCAACTACTGACATCTGATGCATTTTATATCTTGGTTTCCTTCCTGTATTTCCCCCATATGATGTAAAGTGTGTGAGAACAGGTTGGTGCCTAGAGCAATGCCAGGTTCATAGTAAGCACTCAGATGAATGAGGCACCGGGGTGATGGGCTTCATCATGTGCGGGTGACACAGAATCTACCTGTGTTAGTCCAGGTAGACAGGAGAAACAAATTTATAGACACACACATGTGTATAAGGAAGAGCATTATATACAAAAGAAATTGAATATTGAGAAAACATCCCACCCCAGTCCAGATCAAGTCCATAAGTCCAATATTAGCCCATATGTCTGCTACCAATCTATAAAGT
>NW_022103899.1:1413965-1427640 GCF_000313985.2 Echinops telfairi | reverse complement strand
AATCCTCAGGAGAAGGCCATGCCCACACAAAGACCTCATTGGCTTACCTGATTGACAGCTTAGACTCCACCCTTTCACTCGGAATCCTCAAATTGACACCAGATTATGTAACTACCACACTACCCTTGATCTTCTGCATCTGAAACACAGGAGGGAGGGTCCCACATTGAGAGCTTGCAGTGCCCACTTCTTGTTGGTCCTTGTTCTACTAGGCCCTGTGTGGCAAGGCCAGGTAGAAAGTTAGTCACACAGAGAGGAGAGAGATGAGGTCAGAATTAAAGCAAAAGCTTGCAACACATGATTAACTTTATTCAATCTGCTCAAACATCCCCGCAATCCCCAGTCACCGAACAGCATGGATTTAGCAGGAGCCGCTGAATTAAGGGCCTGCAGGATCCAAAGAGGTCACTCTGGCAGACAGGTGGTCAGTTCAGGAGGCAACCAGGGGGTGGTGGCGACTGTGGTGAATCCGACACCTTGGACCTGTGCAAAGAGGGCAGCTGCCAGCACCACTTGTCCACCGGGGGAGGCAGGCTTAGTGTTTGGTCAGAGTTTTCTGTTCTTTTAACTTTAAGACCAGTCTGAAGTCTGGTCTTTATGTGAAAAGAGATGGGTTTTTATGTTACAAGATACTGACAACAAATGACAGCATTCTGAGGACATTGCCCCAGACGCTGTGCAAACCGAGGGGAACGGGCATGAGGCGCTGTGCCTGACACTCCCCGGCAGGGTGGGATTTCAGACGAGATATGTTTTCTGACTAAGCTGGATCATAACCCACCTTTCATGTTATATATCCGACGATGCCCTTTCCCCCTGGAGATTGCCTGTGGTGGTCAACAAGCTCGTTCCCTCTGCCTACAAGCCTGACTGCTGGGCTCCGAGCAAGGTAGTTGGGGCTGGCATGTAGTTACTTTGATTTCCTACTCAAGTAGTCATTTGAAACAACTTTTTAATTAAAAGCTAGATCCCAAGATCCGCTGACTATCTGGCTATAGCCTGCACCTTCACTACAAGCCTGAGGGGAGATGTCTGGAGTCGTTTGCAGGTGTACTTTCTCATTTAGTTCCGAAGACAGACAGGGTTGCCCCTTCCAGCAGTGGCTGAAATAGAGAATGATGAGCAGAGTGGTTTTAGGGGGAGTAGGTCTAGCCTTGAAGACTGCGGGGACGTGGGGCTACAAATGGGCATGGTGCGGGGACAGCCAGTAACCAAGCTGGGGGGATGTGGACAAAGGAGGGAGGAGGCCAGGGTGTGTGACATCCCAGCTGTCCCAGGAACCGGGCTATGTTCCAAAGGGAGGGCACATTCGTGGGCCAGGCTTGAGGGGAGCAGCAGCTTCCTTGCCTTTGTCTGCCTTCTACTGCTGTCCCCGAGTCCTTGTCTGATGGCCCCTCTATCTTGAAGTCTTTCTTGGCGGTCCAGCCACCATAACCAGCTTTTGTGGACAGATAGCCATCTTTTTCTCTCTGCCAACTCCTGTCTGCTTCCCAGCGCCCTAGTGGCGCTGTGGGTTAGGTGTTGGGTTAGTTGAGGAGTTGAACGGGCACTGTGCATTTGAATACTAGCGGAAAGATGAGTAGTTTCAACCCCTACAGTGGTGCTGGGGAAGCAAGTCCTGGCAACTGCTTTCTTAAAGATGGTAGCCAAGAAAACCCTGTGGAGGCATTCTGTTCTGTAACACACAGGGTTGGAATTCCAGGAGCTGGAATTGACTCTACACAAATAGGGTTTTTCTAAGGACATGGTGAGGAGTGGCTCCCCAAATTAGAAGTTCAAAACTCACCCCCAGGGTGTCCATGCTAACTCATAAGAGAGAACAGAGCTGCTGCCCGGGGACTTTCTGGGGCTGTACATCTTTACAAGAGAGGAAAGGCTCATCTTCCTCTTTCCCAGCGGTGGCTGGTTTGACCTGCTGACCTTGCAGTTGGACCTGCTGACCAGGGCTCCTTGAAGAGTAGCCTCCCAATACCACACTCACTGCCATTGGGTCCATTTCAACTCACAGTGACCCTCTGGGACAGGCTAGAACTGCCCTTGTCTGTTTCCAAGATGATCATTCTTTACAAGAGTCGAAAGTCTCATCTTTTTCCCATGGAGCAGCCGGTGGCTTCGAACTGCTGACCTGGCATGTAGCAGCCCAATGCATAACCACCTTGTCACCAGGGTGCCTTGAGGAGGGGCTGAGGGTGCATGAAAAAGCAAGGTGTGAATGGACAGCGACGGGTAATGGTTTGATGACCTCATGCCTACCCAGTGCAGATTTTTTGGGTCAAAAAGTAGCTCGGATTACCTGGTCCATTTTACTCTTGGTAGTTGCTAAGTCCCCTCCACACCCCCATCTTGCCCCCAGGAACATTTTGGTGTCTGAAAATGCTAAGGATGGAAAAAGTGGGAACCTTAGAACCAGCTTGTTGAGGTATTCAGTGTAGACACATCACTGCCGGTGATTGCCCTGCAAGTTGAAGGTTGTAATTGTCCCATTCTTCCTAAGAGAGAAAGGCCTCCTGAAATGCGCATGTAAATTACTTAGACCATGTCCTGAGAATTGGTCTCTGTAATATGTCCTGGCCTCTGGAAAAGAGCTGCAGCTGTGTAATGGATTTTAGGAGTCTCCAAAGCTGGTCAACTAACGTATTTGTTATTCTAATAAATGATATTGCTCTTGTCAAGATTTTTCCATATAGCGCAATTTAATAGAGGAATCAATAGTTTCTCAGACATAAAAAAAGGGCCTGGGTGTGCTTTGATGGGAGACACAAAGTCTTGTTCTAATAAAGCCAAAATGGGGAGAAAAAAAAGGTTTTTGTTTGTTTGTTTTTTCTCTCGCAAGTGTATTTTTATGAAGCGAAGATATACACATCACTTTGCTAGGAAAGTATTTGCTTATCAATATTTTCTACACAACGTCTTTTTACTCTGTTAGTATGCATGAATATGCATTTTATTTTCTTCTCATCCTTCATCCTGTGTGGCGAGCTGTCACGGGTATATGCTTCTTTGGGGAAACGCTCGGTCTAACGCAGTGGTTCTCACCCTTCCTCAGGCCGCCACCCTTTCATCCAGCTCCTTGTGCTGTGGTGACCCCGTAGGTGGGCGCCTCTGCATGTGGGCACACCTGCCTGGAGACGGATAAAGGAGCAGTGTCTAGGTTTCTAAGACCATCGGAAATATGGTCTCAGGCCATATTTGACTCCCAAAGGGGTCACTATCCCCAGGTTGAGAACCGCTGGTATAAGGTATTTGATCCACTGGGTCTCTGGAATGTTTGTTTAAAAATCTTTTGACGTTTGGGACAAACACTGGTGTCAGCTCATGTTGCTTCTCAGCACATTCCTGAAAGTCCGGGTGCGGTTTGATGTAACAGAGGCCATCTCCGCCCACAGCTCCTGCTCTAAATGCACATGAAGAGAGAGTTAAGCTTGAGCGTGTTGCTCTGGCCCCGCCGCCATATTGACACGTGTGCGGATGGACTTTCGTTAGTGCTAGATGAATCTTGTTTGGAACGCTTGAAGCAGCTTGGAAGGAAACTGGTCCTTTGGTATTAAGAAAATTACAACATCTGTGTTTCTTCCTCAGCCCAAACATCAAGTTTTTGCCATGGAATGTGCTAGTTGGAAGATGTGTGACTTTCAAGGCAGCGGCTTCTCCCTACTGCCAGAGACCCTGCTGGCATCGACCCCAGCAGTTATCCCCAAGTCACACCGCTTTCCAGATGCGAACCCAGGTCTGTGTCAGAAAAAGACCGGAGGGAACAAATACACCCAATGACGGAGGGGCTGCTCTTTGAGAAACTCCCCAAACAGCTGAGATGATGGGCCTCGGCTGCCTGTTGAGGCAGAAATGCATCCAGAATTCCCAGAAAAGACGAATGAGAGCATGAGTGTGGTAGGGGAGCAACAATCCATTGTAGAGAGAAGCTGTGTGGAGAGAAGTGGCTCTCAATCTGGCTAAGTATTAGAATCGTCTGGAAGGGTTAAAAAAATTATATATATACATATACATGTATATACATATACACACATATATAATATATATAAAAGATATACATGCATATGTATGTATATATGTATATATATGTGTGTGTGTGTATATATATATGCCTTAACCCTGTCCATAGAGCTTTTGATTCAGCTGGTTGAGGCTGAGGCCTGGGGAGCAGTCTGCCTGTCTTTTCTTTCTCCTCTTGGCTGGAGCCGCTATTCGAGACCAGTGCTATGCAGACATGGTCGCCTTGGAATTGGTTAGATGTACAGGCAGGTCCCGTGCACTTGCGCTTCACAGGTCACGGTGCTTGTGAACACAGGAAAGGTCTGTGACCAGCCTTCCTCCGGCCACTTTCCCAGGAGGGTGCCTTCCTTTTGTGCCCCGGTGCCGTGGTTTGGGTCATCCTCACAATGTTCCAGACTGTTCCACGATGCTGCCACGCCCCTCATAGACAACAGTGGGGTATAAATGCAGCTTAGGTGTGCCCTGGGAAACCAGTGAGGCCCCGGAATCTGGATATTTTTTGATTCTTCAGAAAATTCTGCTGCCTTATCCCCGATTCTCAAACATCAGCACAATCAGAATCATCTGCCAACAAACAGACAACTAAGACCGACAAACCCCACTGCCATGGAATCAGTTTAGACGTGTAGCAACCTTACATAGGGGTTTCTAAGACTGTAAATCTTACAATCGCATTTCTTTTACCAAAGGTGGTTTGTGGGTTTGAAGGGCACATTTTGAGGTCAGGCACCCAATGCCCAATGCACTATGTCGCCAGGGCTGCAGGACCACCTGGATTGCTAGAATGCAGACTTCACGAGGCTCGTGCCACCTTTTGTCCTGACTCGGATGGTCTGTGTCAAGACCTACAAGCTTCCAAGTGCTGCTGGTCTGGGCTCCACTTGTAGTCATCCTACTGATCTAGACCAGACTGAGGAGGAGCTCTGGTGGTGTAGTGGGCTATTCGTTGGGCTGCTAACCTTGAGGTCAGCAGTTTGAAGTCACCAGCCACTCCATGGGAGAAAGAAGAGGCTTTCTACTTCCGCAATGAGTTCAAGGGTCAGAAACCCACAGGGACAGTCCTATAGGGTCACTAGGAGTCAAAATCAACTCGGTGGCAGTGAGTTTGACTGAGAGACGAGGCTTGACAACTTGGACTGCTTCTACGGTTTCTTGGACTGTTTCTAAGGGCCTGCATAACTGACTGCTTTGGCGAGAACCTTTTATTTATTAATTTTCCCAAAGTTTTTCCAGCAAGGGTGCAAAGCAGAGGCGAAAACTCCCAAAGTTGGAGTGGATCACAGTCCTTTTGCCTAAAGTAATTTACCAGTTTTGTCAGGAAGAATGAATCAACCGAAAGCTTCTATTCCTTCTTTGTGTTACTTGATTGTCGGCACACATCTGCAGTGGACTCTGTTATTGCCTTAGGGATGGAGGTGAGTGGTTTGTTCTTGCATAATTAAGTTAATTTCTGTGAATATCCACAGGGGAAAAAAAAGAAGTAACTTTTTCCTTGGTTGTTTGTTTCACCAACAGACTACACAAAACGAACCCACTGCTACGGGGTTGATTCTGACCCATAGCAACTCTACCGACAGATCAGAACTGCTCCCCAGGGTTTCTGAGGCTGGAAAACTTTGTGGGAACCGACAGCCCCATCTGTTTTCAGAGAGTGGCTGGAAGGTGTGAGCAGTCAGTCAACCTTGCAGTTAGAAGCCCAGCATGCACCTACATCGCCAGGCCTCGCTATCAACGGGCTAGAGAGCCTTGAAGACCAAGTGTTTGATGGTTCTTGGGATGGGAGTGCAGGGGGTGATGGGAGAGTTTTCTCCGGGAGATTCTGATAGGAACCCTTAGTGAGAACCCTTGCTTCAGAGCCCAGATTACCAATTCCAAAGTCTCCAAGAATGGTCAGGTGTGGGGACAGGGGACACGTGAGTCCTTTACAGTGAACCCTCATTTATCGCGGTTCATCGGTTCTAGACCCTACCGTGATGAATGAAATTCCGCAAAGTAGGATTCCTTATTTGTAAATCAAATATTGTTGTAGTTAGAGCATAGAGGACATGAAAAAACACCCTTTAGTCACCATTACACTCGTATTACCCAATTTATTAAACGAAAAAGGGAAAATACAGTAAAACATTTTGGACGTTAAAATTATCATTTATTATTTATTATATTATTTATGGCATCTAGTTTACAGTATTACATATTTCACAGACAGTATTATTATACATAGTTCTTACAAATACTGTAATGAATGGCGTGCAACCTCCACGATTTTCTTGCCATCTTTGATCATATCCAAAAGTTTTACCTTTTCCTGGATGGTGAGCATCTTCCTCTGGCGCTTATTTTTATTGTCAGAAGGCTTAGAAGAAGCAGCTCGTTTAGGAGCCATCATAGGGCTTAGATACAATTTCTTAAAAATCGCAAACAATTACAGTACACTGTACAAAAGCAAAAATGCATCTGATACGTAGCTCCGATACGTAGCGATGCAGACAGAAGCGTGTACAGTATGAGCCAATTAGTGGCAGTAATGACAGAGCATGCGCTGTTACGCAAAAACCGTGATAGAGTGAAGCCGCGGAAGTCGAAGCGCGAAGTGGCGAGGGTTCACTGTACTTGTCTGTAGGGAGAAGTCCCTCTCTCACTGTAAAGTTGAGGTATTTAAAATGAATCCTTTCCGTGAGATTATAAGGGCATCAGGGAAAATGTCATTACATAATTTGTTATAAGGATCATTTAAATATTCCCAAGCTCCAATTTATGGGTCTTCAGATTTTAACTTCAACCATCCTTAGTTTGACATGTTTCTCTGGAAGCAGACATTTGGATGCTTTTCAGATTTTAATATGTGGAATTAACAAGACAGGGGGTGGAATAATTTCAGACTCTGTCGGAGAGTGGCCACCAAAGGACATTCGGACAAAATAACTTCAAACCTCAGTGTGATGTGCCTCAGTTACTGGATCGTGGGTATCCAGGGAAGACTATATCGTCCTGCATGTTGAATGATTGTAGCATTAAGTCCCTGTAACACTGAGGAAACATGACTGAGAAGTGACTAAAAAGCGAAATTTAAAAAACAGGCATCACATTCATTTTTATTATGTTTACCTGTCCTCTCAAGGACAGGAAAATCACTTTCCATCTGTTCAAATCTTGGACTGGCACATTCAACCCTGGGGTGTTGGGGCGTTTGTGAGTCTCACTCACATACTCGACTCTGCCTTTAACCCCCCAGACCTTCCCACTCCGTAGGTGCCATCTACTCCTGTGCATCTTCATGTCCACCTTTCAGGCAGTTTGCTCTCGGCAGGCTCAGTCGGTCACTCTGTGGCTGTCTGGTATTTGCAGCAGGGCTCCGTGGCTGGGGGGAAGCCACATAGTGCTAGCCCTGGGGTAGTCACTTTTCCTTCTCGTTATTTGTTGAATGTCATGTCTCCTGGGCCTGGAAGATATGTTTAGGGTATGTGCTGGCAAGTCAACAGAGGGAAAGTGGGACCCAAAGTTGCTGCACTTACGCCTGGAACATGCCTGTAGGATACAAGTCAGTGGCACTTCCCTAGAGTCCACACCAGGGTATGGGGGATATTTACATCTGGCTAATAAGAAAGTGCTGTTTTGTTCCTCACTTGCTAGTCCTCCTTGTGGGTTTTCTGTCTTGGGACCTCTGGAGAGGATGGAATTTGTGTGTTCTTGGATCTCCAGCCAAACTCCATCTCAACTTTCCTTAACCTCAAACACAGCCTTCAGAGAGAGATACCTTGGAGAAACCCAGGATCTGCAGGGGGCACGAGCATGTTGCAATTTGGAGAACATCAAGCACATACATTTTTGCCTGATGTAATTTTTTGGGTGCTTTGAAAGCAATTGAGTAAGGGATAGGAACAGGCAGATCCCTAATTAAGTGAGTAATTTTAGAAAGGAGAAAAACCTTACAGAAGTTGAAAAGAAATCAGTTGGCTTCTGGCTGAAGTCCTGGTATGCGTTTGGAACATTATAATACTGTCCAGCATGAGCCAGATGTAAAGTGTCCCAAGAAGAGAGACATGAACCTTGGCCTCCCGTTCACAACCTCTGTCTTTGGCGCCACAGGTAGCCTTGCTTCTGATGGCTCTACTACAGGTGTGGCTCCTCACCCATGTTGATGAGGGTTCTAAGCTTGATCCATGGGTGTTGCAGGGAGTGCCGAGTTAATTGCCCATCATTCTCAGGTACAACAATCACTGCATAATATAAGCCAACTTTTCCCTATTACATGACCTTAGTTGTTCTTAATCTCTCTTGTCTTCAATGTATTTATAAACATGGAGCAAGATAATATTTGTCTTGTTTAATCATGATATTTGACAGCCAAAGGAGATAATATATCTAAAGCACTTTTCACATTGCTAAATGACATAGAGAAAGTAGGATGTTGTTAGCTAATCTAGATCACAAGGAGAGGCATTTAGGAGGCAAAGTGGGTTACTCATTGGGCTGCTCTATCAGCAGTTGAACCCACTGAAGGTCAGCAGTTCAGAAACAACCAGGTGCCACTTGGGAGAAACATGAGGGTTTCTGTCCCCATCAAGATTTAGCGTGTCAGAAACTCCCAGGGGTAGTCCTATCCTGTCCTGCAGAGTCTCTATAGTTAGACTGGACTCAACAGCAATGAGTTCTTTGATTTTATTTTTGGTTTTTAATTGTCAGGCTGGTACAAGGATGTTGGAAACTTCCCACCCCAAATCAGTGATAAGTGTCAGTGATATCAAATGCCCGTAGGCAAGTCATTGAGGAGCACTGCTCCACTGCCACTGCCTTGTGGTCAATCAGACTCGAATTTCAGTATTCTCTGTACAACTCATGGCTCTTTTGGGGCTCAGTTTTCTGTAAAAATAGTTACAATCCCTACCTCACAGAGTGATTTTGAGGATTGAATGAGGTAATATATATGAAAGTATTTTGTCAGAGTTAGATCACCCAGTCTTCCTCTCCAGGTAACTTGGATGGACTTGAAAAACCAACCTTTTGGCTGCCTCCTGAGTGTATCGGTAAATACAGACTAATTTTATTAATCAAGCTATACATCAACGATGATGCTCTATAAGTATATGCAATAAACAGTAGGATATCTAAGATACTTCAAACTACTTTGTTGGGCCAGTTCAGTTCTTCCACTAAATCCAAAGAAGACAGAATTCAAGATCTGTCTTGCAAGTGGGAGGCTGGCTAAAATCTTCCTCCCTAATAGGTCTTGCGGTGTTATTATAGTGATATTGTAATGAATGACACTCCATAGTGTTATCCCCTCTGGAAAAAAGGATTGTACCTCCAAACGGCCTCTTTTGCAATGCAAATAAGTCCGCTTATGAAATTAATGAATACATTATTAACTACTAGTTCTTCAACATCAACTGGTTTGGACTTGAGCTAGAGAAGCAGCTTGGGGTCAAGATCAGATCCTAAGGTCAATGGCAAGGGGGAATATTAAATGTAATCAAAATCACTACCAAATAACCCAAGAATTCCACAACACATGATTATGGGTGTATTATATCCAATGTAGTTTTTCCTTGGTGTTGGACTAGATCACTGCTTTTAGGTAAGTATCAGATTAGATATTTGACTTGTATTTAGGGTCCAGGTTCTATGAAGAAATATTGAGAGTTTGTACCTAGTTGAAGTTACTCAATTCACATTTGTCTTTGATACAATTCACTGCACACTATTGGGTTGAGCTAGCTGAATAGAGGCCAGAGTGGAATAGGACACAAAGCAGATATGTTTTGAAAGGGAAACATGATAGATAGGCCACATCCTGGACCATTGTCCCAAGAGGGTGGGTCTGGTTGGGTTCACAGTGTTGGGATGCTCTGGGGAATGTGAGACAGTGAGAGAATGCTGGGGAACAGGGGAGTGAACAAAAGGTAGAATATTTTTGTAGGTCTGTGTCCACTAAAAAGTCAGCACTCACCCAATAATTGTTTAACAAATGGATTACTTGTGGATGTTGTAGAGCGTTTATTCTAATATGTACCCCATACCAGCACTTTTACTAGCATAAATTAAAAAATCGTGCCAATCAGATAGAATGACATATTTCCTTCTTGCTTTTAACTTAGATTTTATGTAATTAGTGCCAGCGTCTTCATTTTACAGAATAGCAGAACAAGAAAAACTAACCATTGGCTTTGATCGTTGTCCTGACGTTATCCACCTCCATGCGTGCTGTCTGCTGTCCCGGAGTTTCTGTGATAGTCACTTGCCCCAACAGGGGTTTCTTTGACCTTGGCTGCCTCCTCAAAGTACTTCTTATTTTGCCTCGGCCTGGTTCTACCTCTGATATGCTCTGTACTTTCCAACCAGCTTCCTAATAATGTTCCTACTGCAGACCTCTGCTGAGGACTCCTGGTCTCTTTAAACCATTGTGCTGGTTCCAATTCTCTTTCATTCCACTTTCTTTCTCTGCACTTATCCAATTTCCAACCATCCTGTGATTTGCCAGCTCAAGTCCCATTTCCTTTTGGGAAGCGTTTCTTTCCTCATTGAATATATTGCAATATATAGATCAAGTAATCGCCAGTTTTGGTAATGAAGAACTTTGCATGTAGTAGGTAAATAATAACAACAGTTTAGTCGTAGGAGTTCCACTCGTTTCTATCAGACCAGTGAGTCTGGTCCATTTTATGAGTTTAAATTTGTTTGACACCAGGCCCCCCCAACACCCCTACTATATCAAAGACCCTTTACTGAGGTCCTGATGAGAGTGGTCTTAGAGGGTCTGTTGCCCTTTCAAGATCTTGGCCATTGGTACAGCTTGATGGGAGTACACATAGATATGAAAAATTAAAGAAGAGGACTTCCATCTAGTGCAAGATGTTTGAGATAAATCTGAGGGTTTAGGTAAAATTCCACCAATTACTAGTAACCGGTTATTTCAAGTAATTTTAATATGACTTTCCCTAGATGGTTTCTAGTTCAAACCTTCGGTTCTTTGACCCTGACAGAGGCGGAGAGATCTACATGCACTGTCTGAGAGCACACGCAGTGTTCTCCATCCAACATGGCCAGATGTTGGATCAATCCAGTGTTCTCGATCCAACATGGTGGCCAGATGCTCTCTGGTGCATTGCAGTGACTGGGAGGTTTGGAGCTCTGAGACCACTACTCCAAGATCTTAGAACCAAAGTGGTTTTGATTTTTTTTTTTTTGCTAGGAGGTGCAGATTTACGATGGAAAAATAAAGATCAGACATAGGTTGGTTTATTCGAAGACATGAAGGAACTGTTGGAGTCCGTGGGAATTTCTCCACACCAGCCTCATTTCTGAGATGGAAAGAATTACAAACCTATAAGTAGTGACTTTGTGGCATGATGGTTCTGAATGCCACTTCTCAGTCCAAGCTTCCGCACCTATTCTATGGCAAGTTATTTAATCTCAACATCTTGGTTTTCCCATCTGTGGAATCGTTTGATGGTATGATAATCTTGGAGAGCAGGGTTCTCCAGAATGCATGCCCTCCGGCAGGTCCTGCCAAATGCTAAAGTGAAGGGTTAATTATAAGAAAGCTTTAAAAAAGATGAAAATGACACCACCCAAAATTGTTGTGTTCTGCCGAATTAGAAACCACGGTCTCTAATATATTTGCAGCACCCTTTCCCTCATTTCAACCTTTGGATTTTTACTCTATAAACTTGATTCTTTGTGTCTAAAGAAATTCTGCCTAAATTCCTAGAGGGTCTGACCCTTTCTGAGCCTTAATACATGTTCTTTTGTTCTCCTTCTTGACATTTTCTCAAATAGTCTTGTAAAACCTTCCTTCTGGTCTCTTCAGAGTTTTACACCCTCAATGAGGCACACTCTGCTGCCATTCTTTCAGAAAAATAGCTGCACTGGTTTGGTCAAAATTTCCTTTTATTGAAAGATATTTAAAATTCAACTCCCTTAACTGATACATATTGATTACCTTCTCTGGCGCTACTGCCATGTATTCAGTAACCCCCCACAAAGCTCATTGAGCAAAGTTAACATCTGACAAATCTGCAATGCAGGGTCTGAGAGAGGGCTGTCCATCAACCGGTTCTGGGGACTCGTGGAAAGGCTGCTTTTAGATGTGGTCAAGCTGGCTCTGACTCATAGTGACCGGGTGTAAACTAGCACAAACACGCACCATCCTCTCCCTCTTGCTCTGGTTGAGCCCATTGCTGATGCTCCCCTGTCAATCTCTCAGGAGTGTTTTCCTTTTTTATTTTACCAAGAGTGATGTCTTCTTCAGACACCAAGCCAGTGGAATGCTTTGCCCCATGCTATTGGTCTCTGAGAAGATTCTTTGTTTTTCTTCTCAAAACAATTATCTTGGGAGCTAATACAGCTATCATGCCATTCCTTAGTTCAATCATATTGTACAATGTATTGGACAGTTGCAACCACAATCAGTTTCAAAACATTTTCTTCCTTCTTGATCTCCTTGATATCAGCTTCCCTTCATGCCCCCCCTCCTCCCCCCGCCCCCCCACTTTCTTCACCATACCTGTCTAGGAACCCGTATTCTACTTGTTGCTTCTATAGGTACATCATTCCTGGGTTCTGTACACCGAAAAACAGAAAAACACTCAGTACAGATTCAAGAAGGCTACCCACAAAAAAAACCAAAATATACCAGAGATCATCCCCAACATGAAAAAACCAAGTGAACAATAACAAAACCCCAACACAGAAAACACTGTAAACCAGATCAGGCCAAAGTGCATCACACAGGGGATCAAGTGACACGATTTTAAGCCTTCAAGTCAGGCTTATCATTTTGATCTCCTATAGTCATCTCTCCAATAACTCTGCTTGGTAACTGTTTATTCCAATCCCTCAATTACGGTTCGAGGGAAACCTTGGAGGCTTATTTCCTGTGCAGATCTCGCAAAGGTTTATTGGGCTTCCACTGTCATCCGTAGTCTTCTGCAAACCAGAATCTCACAGTTTAAGCTCTGATACTATTCCTTCCTTTGGCTTTGGATTATACACAACCTGGGGGTCACGGGTGTTGGTGTGCTTCTTCCATGTGGCCTTAGTTGACATCTCACTTAGATGGCTGCTTGTTTGGAAACACATCTTTAACAGCCCAGATGCAATTCCATCTGAGCCAGGCACCATCTAATTTCTTTACCACATATTGCTTGCTTCAGCACCTATCTCTTCTGTGTTTCCTTCCTGAGGGCAGGTATTGAGCAGAGGTATGATGTAAGAACTAATTGTTCTTAAATTGGAGCTAGGATTTAGTGTGAGCCCCAAATCCATTCTTGGAACTATGTTTTTTTATCTGCCTCTGGCTCCCCGTAGAGGCTTCCTCGTAACTGTATGGTAGAGAAGATTCATGATTTTGATTCAGTAGTGCTTTCTTCATTTGTTCAGCACTCAGTAGATATTCACAATGCAGGTGGCTGTGGGTACAGCTTGCCTTATTTTGGGAGAAAATGAAATGCTCAATATTTTGGAAGTAGCAGTTATTCATCTAAGAAATATTTTGAGGCCCTGTAATGAGATTAGCCAGCACAAAAACACTAATATGCAGTTTTACCGGATGGAAGTTTAGTGTCTGGTGGGGCAGATGGACAGGCGAACAGGCAATTGTAATGTGGTGTGGTAAGTGCTCTGAAACAGGTAGACCAGGAGACGGTTCTCACCTCCTAGCCGGGGG
>NW_022103899.1:1411953-1413798 GCF_000313985.2 Echinops telfairi | reverse complement strand
GGGGGGGTGGGGGGCACAGTGGGGTCAGTAATAAGGCCTTCTGGAGGAATTGGTTGCCAACCATGGCTGGCTCTGGTGTGCATGAGGAGGGGAGGTAGTAGGAAAGGAAGGGAGGAAGGAATCTTATAGCACATAAGGTTAGTAATTTCCTATTACTGCTCTGGCCAATGACCCGGAAGTTAGTGAGTTAACACAACGCAGATTTATTCTGACACTTCAGCTCTCAGAAGTTCAAACGGGCCTCAGTGGGCGCACAGCCAGGTCTTCGCAGGGCTGCTCTCCTTCTGGACACTCTTGGGTGAGCCTAATTCCCTGTTTTTTCTAACCTCTAGATGTCTTGCGTTCCTGGGCTTGTGACCTCTTCCTATCTTCAAAGTCAGCGATGACATCCCTCTGCCCTTTGCTTCTGTTTTCCTCTCTCCTTCTCCATGACTCTACTACCTTCTTGCACTTTAGAAGAACCCTGGGATGACAGTGGACAGGATTAATCTGCCTATCACAATCCAGGGTAATCTCCTCATTTTAAAGTCTTCATTCATTTACAGCTTTCCCATGATGATAAGCAAGCAAGCAAAGGAACAATAACAGCTCCCTCTGCCTCCGTCCGCAAATCTAAACTGGTTGCTGTGGCGTTCATTCGGACTCATCGTGTCCCTAGGGGACAGAAGAGACTGTCTCCTAGGCTCTCTAAGGTTGTAAATCTTCTCCCAAGGTTGGGTTCAAGCCGTCGCCTTTTCATGTAGAAGCTGAGCTCTGGAACTACCTCACCACCGGGCAACGTAGCTCAGAAGTCCTGGGGATGAGGATGTGGACAACTTTTTGGGGGGAGGGAGGAAGGCCAGGAGTATTCTCTCTATCATTGTGAGCGATGGGCATTTTAGGAAGGAGAGGAAATCTCAGCTGACAGTTATTTGCATGGACTTTGAGAAGTCCCATGCCCTGTTTGGAAGATAGAAATAGATGAATTCAAATCTAAAGAATTGGCCTTCTTAAATATTAATCTAAGTCCTGTGTTAACACCTGTGAAGGTTCATTCAGGGCATGTTTCGGATACAGAAACGAGCCACCATTGGCAGTCCTTAGTCTAGAAAATTACAAATGAGGACCGCATCATTTCTTTTAATGAAACTGCCTACGATTGTACCTTAAGGAACGATGGTTAGATTCACAGAGAGTTAATAGGTCTTGAATAATTTGATCAGAATAAAAAAACTGCTGTGCTCAGTTTACCTTGGTTTAGATGTAGCCTAGTTCCGTTTGTTAATAACCACGGGTGCACCTCCTCATCCCCTTCTCTGTCACTGAACTCAAGTTGGGGAGCCTTGTGCCACCCCTGAATCAGCACTGGCCTCCCCAGCTGCCATCAGCTGAGCTGGACCTAGCTGCTTCATCAGCCTTGGCAACATCAATCTGACTAGGGCATTTTGAGTCCTACTGACCTCTCTGCAATGGTGGAGGCTGGTATGGAAAGGGTGGTGGGTGCTTGCTCTAAAGGCCTGGGAAGTGGTCAGAGGCTGCCCCAGGTCTTCTCTGCTGTCTACCCTCAGTGGTTGAATATGAGGGCTGGAAGTCACAGTGGGTAGAAAGGTGTAACATTGTCACAAGTCATTTTAGAGAAAGAAGAGGAGGTGAGGCTGGGATATAAAATGACCAAGAAACTGATTTCAAATTTCTAACGCATTTGTTTTTGAAACATTTCCATTATAATTTACAAATGACTGCCTATCACATTTGCAACCAGATGTTAAAAATCCAAAACATGGCAAAAGAAAAGACAGATTTTGTGGATTCTTAATATAATCCTAAACCCCAAACAAAGCAAAACCCATTGCTATTAAGTCAATT
>NW_022103899.1:1402900-1411853 GCF_000313985.2 Echinops telfairi | reverse complement strand
TGCAGCCCTGGGTGCTGGAGCAGCCACGTGGAGACCCCTGTCAGCACTGAGATGCTTATACCGCCACTGGATTAAAGACTTTCTACCCACTGGCCTCTGATGCTCCTGCATTTGGCATTATTGCATGTGTTTTGTGAGTTTGAGGAGGACTTTGTAGATCGATGTCAGACATATGGGCTAAGTCAGACTTATGGGCTTGGACTGGACAGGGTAGGGATGCTTCCTGAATGTACACTTACCCTTTATATAAAACTCTCTCTTATACATATATAAGCTTCTGTGGATTTGTTTCCCGAGTTTACCCAGACTAACGCATCCATGATCAGTTTTGTGGCACAACAGAGTCATTTATCTATATATTTATTATAATACCCAGTTGCTTTAATTAGTCTTTGTTTAGAATCAACTGCGTGCCTAAAACTGTGTTGGGTCTGTGGTCAGGGACAGCCTGACAAGTAGATGGTGGCATATCTGGTTAATATGGTGGTTATGCAAGGTTAGTACGGCAGCGCCTGCCCCACTCTGCCCCCAGAAGAGCTCCACTGGAGGTTGTTGCCTCTGGCTCTCTTTTAAAATTTTCTCACTGAAATTCAAAGGCATCAATGGTCCTGTCTCAAGTTTTGTGAATTTACTGTCAAGGAATAAAGATGATGTAGAAAAGCAGGCATAGATTTGGAAGGAGGGAGGGCCTGGGATGGAGGAGAAGGCCAGCAAGGAGGTGGCCTGTGGTAGTTGTTGAGGAAGCTGAAGTGAGTCGATGCTTCCCTGAGCTGATAGGCCTGACCCCGAATGCCTGTGGTGCTCTGCCCACTGTCTGCCCACTGTCGGGGTGTGGTGGGGCAGACTTTTGTCTAGAATAGAGGGGAATTCAGGTCAGTGAACCCTGGTAGGACCATCTGATAAGACAACCAGACAGGATAAGGGGAAGGAGATGGGGCTGAGGGAGCAGTATGTTGGGAACCCAATTTGTCACTGACAGTGAGTTTGGGAGATAGGATAAAAACCATTTCACATAGCCACCCCCATACACAGGAAAAGAGCGAGTTAGCTGGTGAAGAACTTGAGAAACTCCCTAAACTTGTGAGGGCCTATGCTAGTTCTGAGACTGCCGAAAATAAGTTGTTGTGTAAACAACAAAATCAGATAAGAAAGTGAAATCCAGAGACAACTCAAGGCCAGCGATAAAGAAAAGTCCAACCTATACTTAGAGGCCAGTCTAATCAACAAACTATACTTTCACAAAGGACTACCAATAAAATGAATAATGACTGAGTACACAGGTACTCAGTGCAACCCTTGAGTGAATGAAATAATTCTGATAACAATTCTGATAACACCCATGCGAAATAGGCACTATTATTATTCCCAAATGAGAAAACAGAGGCACAGGCCAGTTAAAGCGTGTGTCTACCGTCAGGGATGGGGTCATGCGTGATGAGGGCAGAGTTCGAACGCAGACTCCGGCTCTGGAATCCACACTCTTAAGCACGTGTGTAGCCTCTAAGAAGGGAGTCAAATACTTCGGAACATTGATTTGAGAAGTCAAGGCTGGAGCAGTGGTTTTTAACTGAAGCTGCACCTCCTCAACTGGTGAGGAAATATTGGTGTGCCTTTAAATATATGCTTTTTTCCTGAGAATGGGAGAATGCAGGATTGGTCCCTTTGTGAGAGAAATCTTTGACCTGAAACAGGTAAGAATCCCAGAGGGATGGGGGTGATCTCTGGACAATGGCCACCGCACCGGTGCTGGGCATCTGGGCAGCCTCTCAGGCCATAGGGCTGACTGAAGCTGGTGGCTGGGCGGAAGCTGACTTGTGTTCTCAGGACCGATTGTCAGTCGCCTCCAACTGTATATCGCTGGAGAAGTGTTTTCCAGGGGCTCAGCTGTCTGTCCTCGTGGGACCTCTGGGCTGGGAGTGTGCCTCCCTTGGTAAGCATTTCAGTTGCCAGGGTTGGCTTGGAGTGCATTTACTGGAGGATAAAGCCTATTACAACAGGAATATGGTCGCTACATGCGAACATTTTTTTTCTAATGCCAGTATCAGGACTTCTACAGAAGGAAAAATCCCACAAACTCTGCTATTGAGCCCACTCTGACTCAGCAACCCTGTAGGACAGGATAGAACTGCCCGTGTGGCTTTTAGAGATGGAAGCTCTTTGCAGGAGTAGGAAGCCTCATCTTTTTCCTGAGGAGCAGCTGGTGGTTTCAAACTGCTGACCTTGAGGTTAGCAGCCCAACACATAACCCACTATACCTACAGGGCACCTTACTGAAGGAAAAGAGAGGAAAAATAATAATATTTGGGGTAAACTGTTTTGCAATTTTCTAGTACGTTGATTCAAGCGTATCCAAAGTCATAATAGACCTATCTTATTCATGAGAAAATGTAGCTTGAAAATCAAAAGAGGTGCTGGGGATTGGGGAGGGAGGCAAGCCTCACTCTTATTCCCAGGTAAGATTTTGCACTATGTCACTTTTCTAGATGATTAAGATTAAGTTGAGATTCTTTCCATGAAGACCAAAATTGACACTGGTCTTGAGCATCTAAGAAATATGTTTTTTTTTTTAATATTAAAGAAGTATGGATCAGGAACAATCGATGCATTAGAGTCATTTGACGGGTATGTGAGGGAAAACATATTTTTGTGTGGTCGTAGACTTTAGCATAACAGTTTCAACACTTTTAGCATCCGATTTTCATGAAGAGAAAGGTAAGTTCTCTCTCCACCAAGAAGATACCATTTACAACCCAAACCTGTTACCGATGTTTTATCTACTGCTGCCTTTTAATTCTTTCAGCTTCACCTCACCTGACAGGGGCAGTGGGAAGCACTCATTGAAGAAGATACCCTGACCTTGAATCCTACAACAACTTTTAAGTTTCAAATCATTAGCTTCCTCTTTGAGTTTTGGACGGCTTGAGTTCTCAGTGATACATTTCTTCGTAGTTCTGACAGTTGTTGTCCTTTGTATTTTGAAGCTGTGCTATGAGGAACGAACAAGTTTACAGTTGTGATATCTCCCTGGTGGATGGAACCTATTATCATTTTGTGGTGATCTTTTTGATCTCTAGCAATTCTGTTTGTCTTGGAATCTATTTTCTCAAATACTGATAAAGCTACTCCAATGGTTGGTTTGTTTATTGATTGAATTAGTTACTGGTTATATCTTTTCCCATCCTTTTCCTTTTAATCTTTTATATTCTTAAGTTTTAGTGAGTCTTTTGTGACCAGTCAAAAGCTGGGTATATATTTTTTGTGTCTTAACAAGGTCTAAAGTTAACTAATGTCCTTTACCTTTGCCCCAGATATGATAAGAACCTTAAGATATTTTCACTCCCATCATCCTTCCTGACTAACTTGCTATTTTTACCTCCCAGCTGTTGGGATTGTTAGTGGCTGATGGCTTTCAATAGAGTCCCTCCCTGAGAATTGTCCTCGTGAAAGAGAACGGCCTCTCTGTGGCAGTACCTCATATCAAGACTTGTCCGCAGGTGTTTGTTTGTGTGTATTTTGCCAGAGAAGGGCTCTGACTGCGCTGGAAAGATTTAGAATCCAGGGTTACTGTAAGTGAGTCAGAAGTGGCTCCATGGCAGTGAATTTGGGTTGGTTGTTTGGCCGTCTCAAGATGGGACAACTCTGAAAGGTCATCTCAGCTGCTGAGTTCCCTGTGAATCAGCTGCTGCCTTTTTCTGGGACTGTGTCACACACCCCCTCTCGCCAAGAACCAATTCTACTTGCTGAGCTCCCCACAGGTGTTGCTCCCTCGACTACTCTCTCCCAAGCCCCCTGCATGCAAAGTTCAGACTCCACGTCGTTTCCTGGAGGATCTAATTTAGGTTAGTTATCCATAGCCAATGCTTATTTAGGCCAGCAACTCATAACCTTCCTCATGCCGCGACCCATTCATACAGTTCGCATGTGTGGTGACCCCCCAACCATCAAATTATTTTCATTGCTACTTCGTCACTGTCATTTTGCTACTGTGATGAATCGGGTGACTCCTGTGAAAGGGTCATTTGACCCCAAAGGAGTTGCGACCCACAGGTTGAGAACCACTGATTTAGACATATCTGTGTCTTTTTTATTTTATTTCTTAATAATTCCATGTGGGATCAATTTCCATCTGTTCGAACTACATTCTTTAGATTTCTTTTAGGGAGAGTCTTTAAAGTGAAAGTCTTCCCTTTGTTTTGTTCTGAAAGACAGTTTTAATCGATGACATTCCTCCACTATTTTCTCAGTTCCCTTGTTGGGGTTGCCAATTCAGCAATCAGATGAACTCTCACTTCTTTGAAGCCAATCTGTTATGGTTTTTTTTGTCTTGGGTGTTCTGTAGTTTTACCAGAGCGCCGCTAAGGCAGCGGTTCTCAACTTGTGGGTCACGATCCCTGTGGGGGTCGAACGACCCTTTCACAGGGGTCTCCTGATTAATAGCAGTAGCAAAATTAGTTATGAAGTAGCAATGAAAATAATTTTATGGTTGGGGGGGAATCACCACCACATGAGGAACAGTATTAAAGGGTCGAGGCATTAGGAAGGTCGAGAACCTTAGAGTCCAAGGGAAGACTGTTCTTTTTAACATACTTGTGATTCTTGGTGCTTCTTAAAATTGTGGATTGGTGTCTTTGTTAGACAAGTCTCAACTGCTGGCACTTCAGATATTATCTTGGCTTTCGTCCCCCTTTCTTCTCCTTCTCGAACTTTGATTGAATGTATGTAATCCTCACGCTCCTTTGTCCTTTCTCAATCTGTCCTGTTTCCCATCTCATTATCTCTGTAATACATACGGAATACTTTCTTTGTGTCTTCCAATTGACTAATGTGCTGTCCTGCTCTTTGAAATCTTCTGCTAAGCTTGCTCACTGTTTCACATTTTAATTGTTGTACATTTTGTTCTTTAATGTTTTATCTATTTTCCACATCCGCTGGACTTTTTTTTAATAAATCATTTTATCGGGGGCTCATACAGCTCTCATCACAATCCATCCATCCATCCATCCATTGTAATAAAGCACATTTGTACATATGTTGCTATCATCATTTTCAAAACATTTTCTTTCTACTTGAGCCCTTGGTAGCAGCTCTTCTTTATTTCCACCCTCTCCTACCCTCATGATAAATTATAAGTTATAATTATAAATTATTATTATTTTAATATTTTATACCAACTTCACCCACTTTTCTGTTGTTCATTCCCTGGGGAGGGGCTTATATGTCAATCATTGTGATCAGTTCCCCCTCTTTACCCTACCCTCATGGTATTACTATTCCCATTATTGTTCCTGAGGGTTTATCTGTCCTGGATTCGGTGTGTCCAGAGCTCTTATCTGTACCAGTGTACATGCTTTGGTCTAGCAGGATTTGTAAGGTAGAACTGGGGTCATGGTAGTAGGTGGGGAGGAAGCATTAAAGAACTAGAGGAATGTTGTGTGTTTTATCAGTGCTCCACCCTGGCTGACTTGTCCCTTCCTTGTGACCCTTCTGTGAGGGGGTGTCCAATTGTTTACAGATGGACTTTGGGTCTCCATTCTGACCCCCCTTGTTCACATCATGCTGGACTATTTTTATTGTCTTTTGTTCTTAATTAATTTTCCAACTTAAAAAAATTTCTTTAAGAAAAGTAAGCAATTTTGGTATCTGACATTGCCAATTTTGGTATCTGACATTGTTGTAGGTCTGCCTCTGATAGTTCTTGCTCTAGGGGAGTAATTTTTTGTGTGTGTTTCTTTGCTTTTTGATGGTGAACACATGCTTCTTGGCACTTTATCAGTGGGGGTTATTTGAGATCTGGTTGAGGGTGGGTTACTTCAGAGAGCATGTATGCTTGCTTCTGCCAGGTACCTGGGACACTATCAGTTTGGGGCACTTTAAACAAATTCCAGGTGTGGAGGTGTTTGAACTACTCATGTTACCTGCACATCTGTGTCAGTCTGTAATTAAGGTTTATCAAGGGAGAGTTTTTTTCTCCTTTCTGATCACGGTCAAGTTTCAGGATGGACAATTAGTTTAGCCTTTTCTCCCTCACTCTAGTTCGACGTCACGACATTGGCAAAGCAAAAGTTACACCCTCCACTTGGCGGATGCTTGAACATGCTGGCAAAGTTGGCACATGCTGCTGAAAGCCAGCTTCTGTTTACCTCTCTGAGCTCTTACTTTCACCTAGGTTTGGCTTCTGAGTATTTCTTACTCACCAATGACTTTCAATAAGGTCTTTTGTATTATAGCTCACACTTTTAGTTGCTCCGACAGAAGGATTTGTCAGGATATGGAGCTTGTCAGACTGCTAAAGATCAAAGTCTCGTGAGCCTCATCTTTCATGTCTATGAAATGGGAACAGCTGAAAGAGTTAAGTGAGATGATGCAAGGCAACCTTTCCCTGGGTGTTTCACTGAATTAGGTGTTTCTCTTCTTTGAGCTTTCCCCAAAGATCCAGTGATCAAATAAGTGCGAGGAAGTAGCAGAGTTCATCAATATAATGAAAGCTCTTGAAGTCCCGCAATGGGTTCCACACTCATGTGTCCTCCGAATAGCCTTGATCACTAGGAGTATAATTCTTAGAAACTTAACTCTCACTGTAGTTTTCCAAGTGCTTTCAAAACCCAAACCACACACATACTTTTTCATCAGATCCTTTCTACAAATCTGGGAAAGGGCAGAATGGGTGTTAATACACCCTTTTCCCAAAAGTGGAATCTGAGGCTCAGAGATGTTCACTGATTTGCTCAAGCTCATGGATGTAGAAAGTGGTGATGCCAGATTTAAGCCCCAAGATGTCTTGCTCGCCCACTCTGCATTCTTGTCCTCCTCCCTAGACTGACTTTCCTCACCTCCTCCTTAACCTCCCTGTCTTTCTCGAATGTACCAGTGTCTGGTCCACTCGTCAGTGCCCACTACGTGACCTCTCTGTGCGGCTCTGTCCTGGCCATTGTCAACATAAGGCCACTTCTACCCTACAATATGGTAGTAATTTATTGGTTTTTGAATCAGGATGCCAGCCAGCCCACATCAATTGGGTACACTTCTGTGTCTGTATCTTTATAGGGAGAGAAATGCGGTAGAACCGTGGAGGAATGTTTTGCTTAATTAGGCTGTTCTTAACAATCTTTCTAACTCTTGATTTTGTGCAGCTAAAAATAACTTACACCAATAGTCATGGATCTGGAGGCGTAGCACACTTTCCCCTCCCTCGTTCTCTCCCTCCCTGTGTTCCCCACAGGCTGTGTGCACCTACCCACACACAGGGCCCTGGTCTCATTGCAATTGAGCAGCACGATAAAGGAGGATGTTTGCAGCATTTGAACCCTAACCCAGTTTTAACTGAAATATCCAGAGCCACCACTGCTCTGCTTACTCAGCCCAGAGGAAGCATTTCGATTTTGCAACTAATGTGATCAATGCGGATCGCTCATTCCCCCAAATCTGTCTAGCACTACATCCAAAGCGATTGTTTGAACTACAGGCCTATTCAGACAATGACATCACCCGTTAGCATCGATACACACGGTCAAGAGAGAAAGCTTCCTTCTTCTTCTTTTATTCATTGAACTATTAAAAACAAAGCCCTCCCTAACTTTTATCATTCCCCCCATATTTGGTGCAAATGGTTCATGTGCTCTGCTGTTCACTAAAAGCTGAGTCCTTGGCCACAGTGCCATGGAAGAAAGGCCTGGACATTTTTGTGGAGAAGAGCAACCATGGAAAAACCCCAGAGACCCTACAGAACACAGCTCCACTCTGCCACAACCGGATTGCTTGAGATTGGAACCGACTGGCTGGCAGCTGGTGGGGTTTTCAATGGGATTATAGACAGAAGGAGCCCTCGTGGCATAGAGGTTACGCTTTAGGCTGTTAACTGCAAGGTCAGAGGTTTGAAACCACCAGCTAGCTCCTCAGGAGATAGACTTAAAGAGTTACAGTCTTGGAAACCCATGGGCAGTTCTACCTTGCCTTGTAGGGTCCGTCTGAGTCCGAATCGACCAGATGGCAATAAGCTGATTATCATTGAAGGCTCGATCTGTCTTCAAAGAGCTTCCTGGTGTTACTGTGCTATATTGTGAAAAAAACAATCCTCCCTCCCCCGCAAACCACTGCATTCTTCTTCCTCAGCATTGGCTAGCAGGTAACTTTTCAGCAAGGAGTCCTCTTGAAACCTCTGATGAGATGGTCCTCCAGGAGAACAATGATTTACTTTCTCCTGACTGTGAACCACAGTGAGCAGTGTGGGAGGGCCGGCTGCCCGCTTACAGGGATGTAGCTCCCACGTGTCTGCATACAGGACCCAGAACACGAGCCAAGCAACAACCAAGTCTAAAAATAAGCCAGCAGCCACATTCCGGCACTGTGCTGTGGCCTCTGTCACCCCCTGCCACATTTCCGCAGGAGCATGGCTTAGGGTGTAGGGTCAGGGGGGTTCGGCCAGCCTCTCCAGGGCCATGTCTTTGTGTGATTCCAGACAGGAAGACCACTGCCAGAGGACTGAGGATGGTCTGCTGGAATCCCAATCGAGGAAAGCGGTGTTTGTCCATTCCTGATTCAGGAGAGGGGAAAGTAAGCTTTTCCTTTGGTTATTTTACGAGGCACATTCCATGGAAGCTTCCAAGGCCTCATTGTGGTGAAAACGTGCCGTAGCCCTCTTTCATGCCAACCATAATGGATAGTATTATGGTCTTCAAGGCCATAATGCTCATCAGTTATTAATTAGCAGTTCATTTTGTTGAATAAATAATACTTATGATTGATGATAGAACTTGTAATTGGGCACTAGAAGCGGCCCTCCTGGGACCAGCTTACCAGTAAGTGTTCTCCATGACACAGTTAACAGCAAGCCCAGAGGCTCACATAGGAGAAGTCAGGTTAAACAATCGTGACACTGCCAAGGTGTCCCACTTCCGTCGGAGGAAAGTCAGCCTCGACTGTGGGATGTGTATCCGGAGAGCGTCCATCGTTTCTG
>NW_022103899.1:1396790-1402349 GCF_000313985.2 Echinops telfairi | reverse complement strand
GCTAGAAAGGCGAGCAGCTGAGTCATAAAGGGAGAACTACTAAGGCCATTTTTTTTCTTTCTGAGAGCATTTATAATGGCTAAATGCTTGAAATAAATTAGCATGAAAAATAAACAGTTTGTATAGTATCTGTAAAACAAATTCCTAGTCTTGGGAAAATAGCGAGATGAAGTAGGAGCCTGTGTTGAACAATCACACGCAATATGCTTCATTAAGCTTTTTTTTTTTTTAATTTAAAAAGGGTTAATCAACTCTCAGATATCATTGCCAGTTACATGGGTCCTGTACTGTTTTAAGGGAAGTAAGCAGGCTCCAAAAGAGACAGTTAAAAAGGAAACCAAGAGACTGTGTTGTAATGCTAACAGGCAATTAACAAACTCATGGGTGTTAATTATCTTCATACTGTATCTTGTTCAATTAGCTTAGTCTCTGCAACAAAGGCAACGATGAACAATTGCTTTGATAGGCGTACAGTACTTCATTTGTAGTTAATCGGTTTAAGCCCTGCAGTTGCTAGGTTACCTGGGTCTCCAGAGGTACAAAGCTGTACAGATGCACTATGTTTAAATGACTAGAGAGAACTGTTTAAACTCAAACCATGTATAACTCTTTATTGATTTTCCACAGAAGACCTCAGCTCGGATGATAAGGTTTTGATATATTTTCCTGCTACTGCCAGTTCCTTGGAGTATTGCAGAAAAAAATCTGTCAATATGCTTCTATTATGATCTCTTGATCTGTGCCTATAAAAACCTTTAGCCGCAGCCCTTATTATAAATAATGGAAGAAACAATATCTGATTTTTTTCCCACTTGGTACTACAGGAAGCCTTTTGTTTTTTTCTCGTTCTTTCTTCATTGCCTTTGGATCCAAATTACAGGGCTTCTTTCTGCACCCGTCCTCTAAAATAATAAAGAAGAATTTCTAGCACTAATTAATTTGATTGACTCTCAGCAGGACAGGATCAGCTGTAGCATCATGAACTTTAACAATAACTACCAACTGATGGGCAGTTCGCATCAATGAGACCATCGCTGGCCTCGCTCTCACCTGTCACCAGGCGGGGAGTGAGCAATAACCAGCCCCCCACAGATGCTCCCCGCTTAGCGCTTTCGGCCCTATTAGCAATTTATAATGGTGATCAAGAAACAGTCAGCGGCAAATCAAGACAACTGTCTGGCGGCCTGTTTAATTGGCCTTGTTTGCTTTTTGATAAATGGCTCATGACTGCTACAGGCCCCTGTATTTTGACTTTTAATAGGCCACAGCGATTAGACTACCAACAGATACTAGGTCAAAACTGAGGAAAGGTGCAAAAAATGTTAATTAATATCAATAATAGGCAATTATTAGTTAGACAGAAGGACCTACTAGCTGCGTGCTCTAATGGCTCAGAGCTAACTGGAAGAGAAACACTGCCAAATTAGCATACCGGTGTATGCAGCCAGCACGGTGGATCCTAGCAAACATCTGTTATGTTAGTAATTCAAATAGAATTCCTGCCTTCTGAGTGATATTCGCAGAGTCAGCAGTCCCTCTGGGCCATTTCAAGGCACTAACAATACCCTGGTGACTGGTGTCCTTCCAAACGGGTTGTGTTTCAAGCTAAGAATTAAATTGCACCTTTTCTTTGGGGTTGTGCTGTTGAGGAGCTTAAGGGTGGAGGTGGTGGGGGGTGTTGCTAGCCTCTGGTCAGCCAAGGTTGGGACAAAATCGTTTTACTTGGAAGCCATATTGACTTCAGAGGGAAGTGTAGTGTGGGCCCAGCAGGCTCAGGGATGGACACAAGCTTCTCCCTTTCCATTAGCACCTAAAGCATGGGGTGCCCAACATGTCACTTGAAGTGCTATATGTAATTCTCACAGCATGAATTGTTCTTATTCATTTCTTGCAATGTGTGTGTTAATAAAGGGCTGAGAGTGTGTTTTGAAGCATACATATAGATAAGGTAGAGTAGTGGTTCAGACAATGCAACGATAGGTGTGTTAGTCTGGGTACTTTAGAGAAACAAATCCACAGAAACTCATGTATGGGAGAGAGTTTTATATAAAGGTTAAGTACGCATCAAGAAAACATCCCAACCCAGTGCTGCCCAAACCCACAAGTCCAACATTAACCCATATGTCCAACACCAATCCACAAGGTCCTCCTCCATCTCACAAAACAGACGCAATGATGCCAACTGCAGGAGGAAAGCCGAGTCAGTGAACGTGTAAGCATCTCAGCGCTGGCTGGGGTCTCCACACGGTTGTTCCAGCATCCAGGGCTGCATCGGGGTAGGTTCATGTGGCTTCTCCTCAGGGATGTCTTGCAGGAAGTGAGCCTTGCAGGTTGAAGCAGGGAACTGGCTAAGGCAGCTGCACCCTGGTCCGACCATCACAAAGCAAGAGACCCGAAAACTCCAAAGGTGAGGCTCACGGAGCCATGTATCCCTCCGCCCTTCAATTAACCCCACATGTATTTATCGGCCAGGTTAGCACAATAAACTAACTACCTCATAGGGTTCATAAATATTATTCTCTGAATTTGTCATTCACAGTGAATCAGTTGTTGGTTTTGCAAAATTCTATGTCATTAGCTTCGTGCTATTGATTTAGTTTGTTTTAAATTTTCCAAACAGTTTTATTGGCATATCGTATAATTTACATATCATACAATTGAATAGTTCAGTCATTCAATCATATCAAGAGGTTCGGTGCTGTCTATGTCAACAAGGCCATATTTTACCACTGCCTATCTTCCTTCTTTGTTCCTAACTTTGGAATTTCAATCATGAGTAATTATCAATGCACCTTGATTGTGTGTTTGTTCAATTTTAGGCTGCAGAAGTTGGTCAACATCTTCAATTTTCTTATCTTTGACCTTAGTGGTTGGTGGCGAAATTTCCATAACCATTATTCTAACTGGTATTCCTTGTAGGTATGTGGCTATCTATGGCTATCTATGATTACTGACTGCGATGTACTTGAGGATAGCTCTTCAAATGTTCTTTTCAACGATGAGTTCTGTCAGTCTTCTTCAATTTGTCATTCCTGGCGTAGTCCTCCTTCAGATTGATTGCAAAAGGCCAATATCCATTCATTTCAGCTCACTAATGTTTTGGCAGTGGTTTTTCGTAGGGTTCATCTCATTTTTTGTGGTTTCCAACTTTCCTGGGTTCATATCTTATACATTCCATGTTCCTATGATTAAGGATGTTTGCAGCTGTGTTATAACTGCATATAAACATTCTGAAAGCTTTGCTCTATCCATGGCGCAGAGGTTGACTCTCCTTTGAGGAGGCAGCTGAGACCCTTTCAATCTGTGGGTCTCATATCTTGGCACTATATCAGACAATGTTCCCTTGCTATTAAGGATGCTTTCAGTGGCCAATTCCCCCACCCCAGAGGTACGTTGTCGTAGTTTTTCTTAGCCTAGAAGCTCCTCTGAAACTTGTCCACCATTGATTTGAAATACTGGTGTTGTAACTTCCAGCATCACAGCAACATGCTGTGATGTATGACAGATGACAAACTGATCAGATGAATGGTAGACCTTACCAGATGGTATACACAGAATCAAATTAGCTACATTTGTATAAAGAGATGATGGACAAACATGTTATTGTCAGTCAGACCAAGGCCAGGGACTGACTGGAATAGACCATCAATTGCTCATATTCAAGCTCAAATTGAAGCTGAAGCCAATTAAAACAAAATACAACCTTGAATACATCCAATCTGAATGTAGAGAACATCTCAAGAATGGATTTGACATTAACACTAATGACCAAAGATCAGGTCATCAAACATGAAGAAAGCAAACAATCTTTTAAAAGACAGGAAATAAAGAAATGACCAAAATGGATTCCAGAAGAGACTATGAAACTTGCTTTTGAATGTAGAGTAACTAAAGTGATTGAAGGTGTAATGACTACAAGGTATAAATAGAATAGTTCAAAGGGAAATTTGAGAAAACAAAGTAAAGTATTTTAATAAAATGTGGTGTAGGTTGAGATTTTGAGATAGCTCAAGCTGAAAGAACAGAAGAAAATTTTAAGTATTGGGTTGAAATATTTAAGATTTCTATGGGCAAAATATTGAACAACAAAGGAAGTGCCAAGAGAAGATGGAAGGAATATATAGTGTCATTGTACCAAAAACAACTGGTGGTCGAAGTTCTACTATTCCAGGAGTTAGCATATAATTAGGAACTAGTAGTATTGAAATAAGTCCAATTTACACTGAAGGCATCAATGCAAAAACCGACTTCAGGAGTCAGTGGACTATCAACTGAGATGTTTCGACAAGTGAATGCAATGCTGGAAGTGCTCACTCTTCTATGGTGAGAAAGTTGGAAGAAACATACCTGGCCAGCTGACTGGAATAGATCCATATTTGTGTTCATTTTAAAGGCAAGTGATCCAACAGTCTGAGGGAGATTTTGAACACACCCTTAATAGCACATACAAGTAAAATTTTCTGAAGATCACTATAATACATTTGCAGCACTACATTGACAAGGAGCTTCCAGAAATTCAAGCTGGATTCAGAAGAGGACATGGAAGGAGGGACATCATTGCTGATGTCAGAGGGATCTTGGCTGAAAGCAGACAATATCAGAAAGCGATCTACTTGTGCTTTCTTGACTATGTAAAGGCATTCAACTGGGTGGATCACAAGCAGCTCTGGATAATATTGAGAAGAATGGGAATTCTAGAACTCTTCATTGTGCTCGTATGGAACCTATACAAAGACCAACAGGCAGTAAGTAGTTCAAAGACAAAGGTGGATACCGCATGGTTCAAAACCAGGAAAGGTGTGCAGCAGGATTGTATCTCCATGCCATACTTGTTCAATTTGCATGCTGAACGAAGAGTCTGAGAAATTGAACTCTAAGAAGAAGATAGTTGCATCAGGATTTGAGGAATATTCATTAAAACCTGGGATGTACAGATGACACAACCTGGTTTGCTGAAAGTGAAGTCGACTTGAAGCATTAGGATGAAGATAAAACACGTCAGCCTTCACTATAGATTACACTTCAACATAAAGAAAACAAAATCTTCACCACTAGATTAGTAAACAATATCATGATAAAAGGAGACAAAATTGAAATTGCCTAAGATTTCGTTTGCTTTGGCTCCGCAATCAATGTCCACAGAAAGAACAGTGAAGAAATCAACTGGTGTGTGCATTGGACAAATTAAAGATCTCTTTACAGTGTTAAAAAGCAGAGTGTCACTTTGAGGACTAAGATTCCCCTTAACCCCAAACCCAAACCAAATTCATTGTCCCTAAGTCCATTCAGATTCCCAGTGATCTTTGGGGATTGCATAGACCTGCCCTCTGGGTTTCGAGGCTGTACCTTTTTTTTTGCTGTAACTCTTCATAGGAGTAAAAAGCCTTGTTTGAACCCAAACCATGGCATTTTAAATGACCTCCTAGACATGTAAATGCTGGATAGTGAATAAGGAAGATGAAGAATAATCGATGCCTTTCAATTATGGTGTTGGTGAAGAATATTGCATGGACTGCCAGAAAAACAAGCAAATCTATGTTAGCAGCACTACAGGTAGAG
>NW_022103899.1:1373826-1394885 GCF_000313985.2 Echinops telfairi | reverse complement strand
GACAACAGAAAAGTGGGTGAAGGGAGATGTCTGACAGGGCAAGCTATGACAAAATAATAATTTATAAATTATCAAGGGTTCATGAAGGAGGGGGGAGCGGGGAGGGAGGGGAAAAAAAGAGGACCTAATGCTAGGGGCTTAGGTGGAGAGCAAATGTTTTGAGAAAGATGAGGGCAATGAATGTACAAATGTGCTTTGCACAATTGATGTATGTATGGATTGTGATAAGAGTTGTATAAAATACAATAAAATGATTAAGAAACCCCCTCAGAAAAAAGTTATATTTAACATATATGCGTTGAATATGTGCATAGAGTTTTTATCCCCCAAAATATATGACATATCGTGAACTAACATATTATCATACAACTCTGTTTTAGGATTAAAAAAATATTTGGTCATAAGATTATAACATCTCTTAATGTATTTCACATTTTAATATGACGTAATGAGTTTTTCTGGAAGTGTGAATTCTAATTACGCTATTTCCTATTTTATTGTGGACTTGTTTTCTTACAGGAGGACCCGGTGGTGTGGTGGTTACGCTTTGGGCTGCCCACTGCAAGACTGGCAGTTTGAAACCACCTGGCACACCTCAGGGGAAAGATGGGGCTTTCTACTCCCATAAATGGTTACAGTCTTGGAAACTCACAGAGGCATTTCTATCCTGTGGCAGTGAGGTTGGCTTTTTGTTTTCTTATGCATCTTGCTTGAACCAAACCAGGGAAGGAACTGTCTGTGGTGTCTTCCCCTCCTCACCAGAGGATTGGCATTTATGATCCACCTGACGAAACCTTTTTTAGATCTATAAAAATTGTGTGTGTGTGTGTGTGTGTGTATGTGTGTGTGTATGTGTGCGCACGCACGGGTGCCTGCACAGGGGGACAAAAGATGCTTCTTCAAAGATGGAATTTGGATGGTGGATTGCAACTAACTGGTGTTTTCTCCTTTCCTCTTTCGCTAGCATTCTGGGCACCCCAACTCCAAACCCAACAGCCAGAAAATCTCCTAGCTTTGCATCACGGTGTTTTGCTAATTGCACCTGAGTCATGAAGCTTTTTTAGCACCATCATGTCAAAGAAAATGCTATTATTTTTCTTCTCTATGCCTGCAAAAGTACTTTGAAAATCATCTGGCTTTGAGAGTATGAGGGAATTATTATGTAAGTTTTCAAATAATTCATTTCTGGGAAGAAAATCTTTAAAAATTCTGGCGGCATGAATTTCAAGCTTTTATTTTCTTTGCCCTTTCATTTGCCAAATATTTGTTGAGCACTGGGCCAGAATGGAAACAAACAAACAAGCACAATAAACAAAAACCCAACACGATAATGAACAATATACTACATTTAGAAATCATTGAACTTCTACTATGTGAAACTTTTTTCTAAGAAACGTGTATGTGTCCGTCACTGACTTCTCATAACAACCCATCTCAGTAGCTGTTTTAAATCTCGTCTCACAAGAAGAAGTTGAGGCAGAGCAAGTTAAAGAGAGTAAAATGAGAGACACTTTCTCTATAATTCAAGTCTACGTGCCTAACATTTTGTAATATAAACTGTTTACCATTTTTGAGAACTTTAAGGAGTCCTCCAATTTCCCTGTATTCAAAATACACTTGGTAATACGTGATTTTGCAGAGTTTAAGAAGCAACAAAGTGGTTTACTCCATCATGTCTTTTCCAGGTGTATCCTCCCTCGCTCCACCCTGAGGGGGAGCCAATGGTGGGAGAGTGGTGGAAGACCCGGTTTGATTCTGAGTCAGTGCACTTCAGATGTCGCTACCAGCTGTCCGTCTGGCGGTTTGCTGGCAGTTTGTGTGTTGCTCTGATGCGAAACAAGTTTCATCAGTTTCCGCACACAGATGGACTAGAAAGAAAGGCCTGGCGACCTGCTTCCAAACGTCGACCAATGAAAACCCCTGGGTCATGAAGAGCCCATGCACCACTGATCCCGGGCATGGTGCTGCGTGGGACCTCTCTACCAGCTTGGTGGGAGGGTGCGACAACTGCATTTTTATCAGATCGGCTGCATATACATATGACTGTTACTGTGGCGCTGTGGCCTTTGATGTCACTAGAGAAGAAATTATATTTATTTTAAAATAGTATTTTGGTTATGTTCGTCCTGTAAACGCACTGCATGGAGGTACATTTGCTCCTTAAGCTCTGTTCCATTGACTGTAGGTGTTACTGATAAGATGCACCCTCTTCTTATTCGCCACAGCAAAGGAAAAAGAGCCCAGCCAACTAAACGATGCCGTGCTTTCTCATTTTAAACGAGTTTAGAGTTGGTATAGTATAATGTCTTTTTATTGGGAAATAGGTGGGATTTTACATATCAGATCACCATTTTTGCATTCAACAACGTAAGCAACTGGTCAGCTCTCAGATGGCAGGCCTCTGTCCCCCCTCTCCCTCTTGTAGAGATTATCTCTCCTTCACGAAGCCCACCCTCCAGCCTGTTCATATTATAATTTCGAGAGAGCTCTTTGAGACCTAGATAAGCCATGGTTACAAAAGCGTTTTTAGTGGGACTGTCATTTAATTTTCATGGTGTATTGTGAATTAGGTGAAGACTTCCGAGCAAATCACTTTGCCATACAGTGATTCATACACGTTTTGTTTCAGATCATTGGTTGCACTTCCCACAACGAAACGTCTCTTGGCCCACTCCTCCTTGTGTTTCCCATTATCCACCGGTTTTTTAAAAATGTGTGACACTTGTGTATACTTAAAAATAATACAAGTGCAAAAAAGTAGGTTTAATAAAACAACAAAACCCTCGCTGCCTTTCCATCCATTCCAACTCCTAGCGACCGTGGACCTGCCCCTGTGTGTTGGCGAGACGACATCTTTACAAGGGTAGAAGGCCTTCTTCTCCAGAGAAGCTGCTGGTGGTTTTGAATTGCTGACCTTGTGGTTAGCAGCCCAGTGTGCAACCCACTAGACCACCAGGGCTCTTCATAGATTGGGAAAGGTATTCTTAAAACTCCTCATTGGGAGTCTAATGCCTACAAACTGTATTTTGACTCTGAAAGTGCTCCTCTTATCTCAGGGAGTTTCTTTCAGATGATTACCATCCATTCTGTAAGTTTGGATGTTGGTGCGTTTAACATTCAACTAGGAGCCTGCAGTGACAATTCTGCCAGGACTGCAGCCTGGATGACAGCGATAGTAAAACACATCTGGATTTCTGAGATGTTGGAATGTGAGGAAAAGAAGAATGTCTTCGAACCATGTTGGCATACCCATTGCCATTGTGGCGGGGTTCAGCAGAGATGACTCTGACTCGCCGTGACCGCACGTGACAGAGGGGAATGCTCCATAGGACTTTCTTGGCTCCAGTCTTTATGGAAGCAGCTGGCTAGGTCTTCGGCAGAGCCACTGGGTAGGTGTGAACTGCCAACCTTTCAGTTAGCAATTCCGTGCTAACCACGGTGCCACCGGGGCCTGGTGCTGTATTCATGAGACGGAAAGCTACTGCCATCAAGTCAGTTATGATTCATAGTGAGACTCATTTGTGATCTGTAACTGTTCAAAATATCTGTGAAATTATGGGACTTTTATTGGAGGCTATCTAGACAGTGGAGCCCTGATGGTGCAGTGGCTAGATGTTGAACTGTGATCCGTAAAGTCTGAAGTTCATAATCACTGCCACTCCTCGGGAGAAAGGCAGGCTTTACTACTCCTGTAAACTGTTCCAGTCTTGGAAACTCACAGTGGGAGTTTGACCCTGTTCTAAAGGGTCGCTATGAGTCTGCATCAACTCGATGGCACTGAGTGTGTAGTTTTTGCTTATCTAGACAGTAGTTGTAGCTTATTAAAATGATATGGCACACCTATTCTAGATATTCACACTTACTGAGCTCACTTCTATTCTTGTCTGAAGCTGCCATGTGTGCTGATACGAGTCCCTGGGTGGTGCAAATGGTTCATTCAGTTACTAACCCAAAGCCTGGCTGTTCAAGTCCATTTAGAAGTGCCTTGGAAGAAAGGCCTGGTGATCTACTTCTGAAAGAACCCAGCCACTGAAAAATCCTACAGAACCCCATTCTACTCAGATACACACACAAGGTCACCATGAGTTGGAATCAACTCAGCGGCAACTGGTGGCCGTAGTAGAACCATCTTCAGGGGAAGGGACATTAGCTGAGAGCAGGGTGTTGTGGGCATTCGCGTTTGGGTCTGAATCCCAGCTGTTCCACGTACCATTGTGTGGTTCTGGGTCTCAGTTCTCTCCGGAGTGAAACCCAGACAATAGACCTACTACATGGAGTTGGAACCAGCCAAGCGGCCATCCTTTTGGCTCTGCTCTACTCTAATGGCATAGAGTGTTGACTAAGACCTGAGAGGCGGCGGGGAAGGACAGAATTGGAGTTTCCTACAGTGGAGCATCTCTCAGTTCAGTGTGTGGTCTCCTGAGCATCTTGTTAAAATGCAGCTTCTGAGCCAAACCCAAACAAAACAAAACCAAACCAAACAGACGCACTGCTATTGCGCTGATTCGTTCCATAGGACAGAGTGGAAGGGCACCTGTAAATCTTGACAGCAACAGACAGTCTCATCTTTCTCTCTCAGAGTGGCTGGTGGTTTTGAACTGCTGACCTTGCAATTAACAGGGCAATGTGTAACCCACTGCACCACAAGGGTGCCTGCTTCTGCATTTCTAACAAGGTTTTAGGTGAATTGTTGCTATACTTTGAGTAGCTTGGCCGTCCCAGCCCTGTTGCCATAGAATCCATTCATAGCGACTCTGTAGGACAGAGTAGAACTGCCTCAGATTGTTTCCAAGACTGTAGATCTTTTACAGAAGCAGCCCGCCATATATTTCCTCCCATGGAGTGGCTGCTGGGTTTGAACCACTGTTCTTTCCGTTAGCAGCTGAGTGCTTTAACCACCACGCCACCAGGGCTCCTTCACAAGGCTCGTGGAACACAAAGGGAAGAAGAGTGATGGGTGTGACTTCTCAGCCTCTGAAAGTTCTTTTGAGGCTTGTCTGCATCTTCCCCTCTCTCTGCTGATACCATGCGGACAGCAGGAAAGACTTCCCACTGTTATTTCCAGCAAGTCCCCTTGTCATTGACTCACCGATAGGCTACCATTCACTTTGTTATGACAAACCTGGCCATTTCATTCTTCCTGAAATGCGGGGCTGGTCCTGCTGATCTATAAGCCCATCAAACACGGCAGAACACACTTGTAATAGAAAACTCTTCCGCCATGACGGCACATGGTCTTGGCTTTCACAGATTAATCTTTCTCTTCCAGCAGTGGACTTCTGTTCCTTTTAGAATGTCAAGATTCAAGCTTCAACCCTACCCCACCCGTGGGATGTAGGACCCGCGGCCAGTCATGCTACTTAATGAGTTTCTCTAGAAATCAGGAACGTAGATGTATCGATGGAGCAGGGAGCTGAGAGACATAAATAAATAATTCACAGGACTTTCCAAGTCTACAGTGAAAGATGAATTTTTTTTCATAAGGAATAATGGAGACTGAATTGCAGTATGCCAAAAAGTGCGTATAATTTAGAACTAAGGGTGGGTGGGGTGAGGGGTTGTTAACACAGAAGGGGCAGTTGGTTTAGGGGTAAAATTCTCACCTTCCATATGTGAGGCCAGGGTTCAGTTTCTGGCCAATGTCCCTCATGAGCACCCATCTGTTAATGGAGGCTGGCGTGTTGCTGTCGCACGACGCAGGTTTCAGTGGGACTTCTAAACTTGGAACAGGAATAGAGAAAGTTCGGTGATCTACTCTGAACAATTTTAGCCAATGGAAACCCCGTGGAACACAGTGGCTTGGTCTGAAACGGGTCATGGCCGTGGCACAAGCCGCAGAACGGCAGCATTTCCTTTCGTGGGGTATGCGGCCACACTGCGTGCAAGCCTGCTGGAAAGCAGTGAACAAGCACAGCAACGAGAACAGGGTCTGCTGATTGGAACCGAAGTGTCTGATCCCTTTGATCAATGTAGCTCTCATTGCAAATGGTCACGCTGGCATTTTGGAACGACCCCTCAGAAGAACAAGAGGAGTTTGATCATCAAACTAAAGTAGGGCAGGGTAATCTCGCGAGGTTGTCTCCAGTCTTGTAGTTCTGAGAATCTGAGTCCTCTTTTAACTTCTTGCGTCTTTGTGGGAGAACAGAGAGAGGCGACCACGTGTGACCGGAAGCAGGGCAGGGCAGCTTGCCATCTCTTTACTCATCTTGACTTAATGCGTAATTGGCATAGTGAATTCTGGTTGGCAATTGATTTACAGCAATTTCAGGGCAGAGCTTGTTTGAAGCAGCATTTGAAACGGGAACAAGAAAGGACCTTGCCTCAAGCTTCCTCCAAGGCAGGTCATGCTGAGTGAAGGTTCCTTGTTGGGAGAGAAAGGATCCCCCCTGGGGCCCTGGCTCCTCAGTCCCGCTGACGGCTCCATTGCAGCTTGAGCTGTCAGTCATTTGAGAGGAACCTCTGACCCCAAGACCTCCCCTGGTTATTAAGGGTGGTGGCATAAAGGTGTCAGCCTGATGATGGCATATGTGACATAGAAGCTGTCATAGAGCTAGCATGGGGCAAGCTGAGCCCCTGCCTCCCAACATTGATCATCGCACCATGCCTGATGGTAGTGCTCCTATAGAGGCCATACTGCCCGAGGGTCATACGTGGTGTGTGTGTGTGTGTGTGTGTGTGACAGAGAGAGAGAGAGAGAGAAGGATTTTTTCATATTCCTTGTTTATTTTCACACACCCACAAATTCTGAGTTAACACCTCTGTTCATGTACGTGGTGTTATTACTGACTAATGACAAAGGAGGATTTGACCTCTGGAACCCCAAAGCCAGTTGTTTCTGCTGCCTATAAAATTGGCGCCAGTTGGTGAACTGCTCATTAGCATGAAATACAATGCTCCAATCACACCACTATAATATAGTTGCTTATATATATTTTGTAGACCATTTGTACATTTCTACATGTGGGTACATGCATTTTTAATTCCACTTATTTCCTAAATGTGGCATTGAATTTGGAATAAATCTGCCAGGAATATGAACTTGACAGGACATTGAAATAGGCACTGGTAGTCCTGTAAGGATGTTGACTTATTTCAGTTTCCCAAACTGAAGTACTCTACTTCCTTAGTCCTTTTGAATTTCTTGCCGAAGACCCAAAAGTTGGGAAGATCTCAAGTTTTCTGAGGTGATCTTTTCCACTTGTATTATATTCTAAAACTGGAACTAACTCAGGGAATGAATATCTGTTGAAAGGTTTTGAAAGGCAGCACAATAAGCACAAATCCACCAGCTACACTCTAGTAGAAAGATGTGACCATCTATAGCCCTGGAAACCCCAGGGGGCAGTTCTACTTGGTCCTGCGGCTCGCAGTGAGTTAGGGTGACTTCGACAGCAATGGGTTTGGGTTTGGTTTGCTGTTGTTGGGTGTCATCAAGTCATTTCCAACTCATAGTGACCCCATGTGACAAAATGGAACTGCCCCACAGGGTTTTCTAGGCTGTAATCTTTATAGAAGCAAATCACCAACTCTTCCTCCTCTTGGGAAGTGGCTGGGTGCCTCTGAATCTGCAATCTCTCACCTAGCAGTTAAGCTCAGAACTCTTAACTGATATGTCTTAGGCATCTTTGATAACAGGCCTAGAAAGAGTTCTACAGCCACCTGAGGCAAGGTTTCAATATCTGTATACAGATGCATAGTTCTGTTGCAAAAGTGTATGTATTCATTCAGTAATTAGGTCTGTAAAGATATGATGTCTGGACATTAATACATTGGGGAGCTGTTCCTGAAATTTAGCTCAAGGAATGGTTAAATTTGAAGCCCTCTGCTTGTCATGCGGCTTTGAACCACGTGGAACTCATTGACTTCACCTGCCAGAGGGGATGGTGGCTCCCTCAAGGTTTGGGGAAGAACATGAACTACCTTCTCAGGAGTTTCCGGTTAGAGAGAGGATCTTTTCTGGAGAGTTTTAGATTTACACATCTTTAAAGAAATATGGCTTCATTTTGCCATCAGTTTCAGGACTAATCATGTCCAAGTACTGGACACATAATATCGATTCCGGAAAGATGACTAGAGAGGTGCTTTTCTTCAAACGTGTGTTTTCAGAGATAAGGTCCTAGCTGATACAATGCACCATTTTAACTTTAAAAATAACTTTATTGGCATATAATCCATGTATCATACAAGCCAATAGTTCAGGCATATTAAGAAGAGTTGTGCAATCATCACCACAATCAATTTTAGAACATTTTCTTCTTTCTTGTATTCATTGTTGTTAGCTCCCCGTTCTCGGCCCCTGCAACCTCCCCTGCCGTGACCCTAGGAAATGATTACCTCCGGCTCCACAGCTCTAGCTATCTTGGACTTCATATACAGAAAACATACAAAAATAAAACTGCAAGCCAAAAACAAAGCAAACACACAAAAAGCCCCCAAACAAACAAGGACCCAACAACGGTGACAAAACAAAGCAGAAAAGCTTCAACTGACAAGAAAGCAGAAAATATTAACAAATGGAAAACATTTATAATGGGTCTAAAGGAAGATCAAATGATAAAGTATTACATTTTAACCTAACTAAATCTGCCACAATCCAATTTACAATGCTCTCTGTTTGATAGAAAGGCTATTCAAATCCCTGGACTGTGGTCAGATGGAATTCACCAGAGGCTTCATCCATGTGGGGATGCTACAAATGGATTTGGAGTCTCCACTGTCAGCCACTGCCTTCTCTAAACTCAATGTTCATATTTAAGCTGTAATACAGTTCCCTCCACTTGATTTGGATTTTATTATTTACAATCCTCGGATCACACAGGTTAATGTGATTCTTCCATGTAGACTTAGCTGATGCCTCACTTAATTGGATTAAAGCCCATTAAAATGGTTATTAGATAATTTAAAAATAATTTTTACAACAAGAAATATAGTCTCAGGCTAATTTGGAATATGTCATCTAGAAAAACTGATTAAAATTAAGTTTTTCCCCCCATAAAACTTGTAACCATCAATGGCTAGTTGGGGCTGGTTCATAATAAAGCACATATGTGAGTATTTTTTCAACAAGTGGGAGGATTCTCTCTCTGTCTCCCCTGAGGATTTTGATGTTAAGACACCTGATACCTGATCTGTATCCATAAAGGTTTAATTCAGGAAGCTGAGTCACTACGAGTAATATGGAATAAGAGATTTACTATGGGGCTGCTAACTGCAATGTAAGTAGTTCAAAACCACTAGCTGTATAAGAAAGAAAGATGAGACTTTCTATTCCCTCAAAGAGGTACAGTTTTGCAAACCTATGAGGGCAGTTCTATCCTCTCCTACAGCCTCACTATGAGTCTGCATGCACTTGATGACTGGGAGGTCATTTTTTTCATTTTTACTTTTTGAGTTTTTTATTATTATTAAAAGATAATTTTTCTGGGGCCTCTTACATCTCTTATAACAATTCATACATCAATTGTTCAAGCATATTTATACATATGTTGGCATCATTATTTTCTAAACATTTACTTTCTATTGAGCCCTTGGTATCAGCTCCTCTTTTTTCCCTACCCCCCACCTCATGACCCCTTGATAGATTATTATCATTTTCATATCTTACACCGACCGTTGTCTCCCTTCCCCCACAGTTTCTGTTATTTTCCCCCCTGGGGTGGTGGTGGTGGTTATGTGTTGATCGATCATTGAGATCAATTTCCCCTTCCTCCTCACCTCTCCCCACCTTCCCCCTCTCCTCCTGGTATGGCTATTCCTATTCCTGTTCCTGGATTCTGTGTGTCCTAAGCTCTTACCTCTTGTCTGTACCTGTGCACATGCTCCAATCTATCTGCAGTGAAAGGCAGGACTGGGATCATGATAGTGAGGTGTGAGGAAGCCTCAAGGAACCAGAGGAATAGTGTGTGTTTCATCGGTGCTATCTATGCCCTGCTTGAATCATCCCTTTCCTGTGACACTTCTGCGAGGGGATGTCCCATTGTCTACAGATGGATTTGGGGTCTCTGATACGAACCCCCTCATTCTCAACATTATGTTTTGTTTGTTTGTTTCGGGTTTTGTGTTAGTCTGGGCAGACTAGAGTAACAAATCCACAGAAACTCATGTATATAAGAGAGAGTTTTATATCAAGGGTAAGTGTACATTAAGAAAGCATCCCAACCCATTGTTGTCCAAGCCCATAAGTCTAACATTAGCCCATATGTCCAACACAGATCTACAGCGTCCTCCTCAATCTCACAAAACACATGCAATGACGGCGAATGTGGGAGGATCACAAGCCAGTGGGTAGAAAGTCTTTGAATCCGGTGGCCGTGTGAGCATCTCAGTGATGGCAGGGGTCTCCACACGGCTGCTCCAGCACCCAGGGCTGCATCATGTGACTTCTCCTCTGGCATGTCTCACAGGAAGTGAGCCTTGCCAGCTGAAGCAGGGAACTGGCTAAGGCAGCTGCACCCTGGTGCGACCATCAGAGAGCAAGAGACCAAAGAACTCAAAAGGTGAGGCTTGCTGAGCCATTTATCTCTGCCTCTCAATTAAACTGCCCTTCAATTAATCCCACATGTGTTTATTGCCCAGGTTGGCACAATGAACCTTAACTAACACAGGTCTTCTGATGCCTGTTGCCTGAAACCCATTGACACCTCATGCACAGGCTGGTGTCCTTCTTCCATGTGGGCTTCTTGCTTCTCTTCAAGCCTTTCAGACCCCAGATGCTATATCTTTTGATAGCCGGACACCCTCAGCTTTCTTCACCACATTTACTTATGTGCCCATTTTGTCTTCAGTGATTGTGCTTGGAGGGTGAGCAACACAGAATGCCCGGTTGTTAGAACAAAGTGTTCTTGCATTGAGGGAGGGCTTGAGTGGAGGCCCAAAGTCCATTCACTACTTTAGTATACTTTTCCATATAAATATGTGTACATAGACCAATACCTCTATTTTTATGAATTGATGTATTTACATATGTATACACCTCTGCTTAACCTCTATCCATAGTTTTGCTTCCTAGATTTTTCTTCTATTTCCTGTTACCTTCCTCCTGCCCCACGCTTACACTTCTTCTACCTCTTAGTAATTCCTCTCAGTTAGATTGCTATTGCTCCAACACTCCCAGGATCTCTGTCCTCTTCATTGTTGATTTTAATTCCCTAGTTGTTCCCCTGTCTATGGTGTTGTTGGCTTACTGCTTCCTTTCCCCGTATCCTCCTCTCCCCAAGTCCCTCCAGAACCATTGGTCCCATTGCTTTGTCCTTGAGTTTGCTTCCCTTTCCTATCTTAGGCAAACCGATAATAACAGAGACCAAGCAAAAAGAAAACAAAAGATTGAATTAGAAGAGAGAGGAAAAGATAATAATAACCAGCAACACCTCCCCCCTCAAGCAAAACCAAACAAAAAACATACATAATTTCAGGTCTATCCACTGACCTTTATGACTATCTCCCCACTGGTCCTGGGGGAATTTCACGAAGTGCTCTTTCTAGCCTGAAGTCTATTTGGGGGGCTTTTCAGGGGCTTTGTGGCTTTGCTTGGCTTCTGTTGCTGATCTGTTCTGTGCCCTTCTTGGTTCGGCCCACTGTAGGGTGTTCAGACTGGACTAACTCCTCCATGTGTCCCAAGTATTGTCATCTGTCTCAGTATGCTCTAGTGAGGGGTCGTCTTGTCTTAAGCTGTTGTCAGCCCTACAGTCCTCTCTGTCTTAGCAGCTTCATGCAGGGATGTCGTCCTCCAGGTTTGGTGTGCCAATATGGGGTCTAGAAACTGTGGAATCTGGTGAAAGAACAAGTTTATCCAACAAGATAAATTCTTAGATGGCTTTGTGTAAACCAATTTTAATTTTTATTTAAAAATTGCTTATTAAAAATTTATGATTTATTTCTCTGGTTAATTTGGTTAATGTCTTTTTCATTTCCTGTTTATTTCTCAATCAGGATTTTTTTTTTTTTTAGGGCACCAGGACCAACGATCACTAGCAGTCCAGGTAACAAAAATTATGCTTCGTAAATCTCTTGATGTCGATTCCGCACGTAGAGCAATAGAGATGCCCTACATGTGCCGCTTAACGACAGAAGCCCTAATCAGGATGTCTTATATTGAGGTCCTTTTTAATGTTTGAAATTCAAGACTTGTAAAACCTATAAATACATGTGATATCAGATGCCATTACTTATTTAAGTTGTTGGTTCAAACCCATCAGATGAAGCTACATGCTCTATAAAGATTGACCACCTCAGATACCCATCATGAGCTGTTCTATGCTGCCCAATGGGATCACCATGCGTGGGAATTGCCTTGGTGGCAGTGGTAGAATGGGAACGCCTGTGTAGGTTGTGCCTGGCCTAAGGGTCTCCAGCCTGGGCCATTTACTCTGAATGGATAGACTGGTGGTCAAGACCCTGCAATGAGGACAGAGGGATGAAAGATGAAGGGAGCAGGAGGCAGGAGAATGATGGAGAGAGGCAGGCAGGGGACATGGACCCTCAGAGTCCATGTGGGTTGGACTCTATGGACCAATAGACAATTCCATGCTCCATGAGAAAGAAAAGGAACTCTTTGGCTGTGTGTGTAGGAAGTTATCTCATAAAAACTATCACCCTCACAGTACTTTGCGCTGACACAGGGATTTCACATAAACGGTTTCATTTTTTTTTAGATGCAAGTAGGATCAGAGATAAATCACACCTGGTTCTTGCCCTCATGAGTTACAGTCACAGAGGAGAGAGATGCAGTCAATTCCAACGATGAAACAACAGGAATGGGTGCACATGTTGTTGGGATAGGCAAGGAGGAGCTTGGTAAAAAGATATGGAGCATGTCAAGGCTATTCTGGGGTACACAAAATGTTTGAGCAGATGCATCAAGGAGAACTTGGAGAAGCAATGGCAACAGCTGATATCTAGAACTGATATTCAGGAGCGGATATTCTCTTAACACAATTCAAATTCATGTGTGAATCCCTACTACTGGCGGAGGCACAGGAAGCTGTGCATTTAACTACTAACCCAAACAGGACTGCAGTTTGAACCTACCAGCCACTCTGTAAGAGAAAGATGAGGTTTTCTACTCCCATGGAGTTACAGTCTCAGAAACCACCAGGGCCATTAGGAGTCAGAACGGATTCAATGTCAGCGAGTTGACTGCCATCAAGCGTTGCTGACTCATAGCAACCCTGATCCTATAGGATAGAGTAGACCTGCTCTCTAGGGTTTCGGAGTTTGTAAATCCCGACTTGAGAAGATATCTTTATCTTTCTTCCACAGAACACCTGGTGGGTTTGAACTACTAACCTTACACTTAGCAGTCTAATGCTTAAACCACTGCACCACCAGAGTTGGTAAACGTTTTTGGACAGCATGGCTCTTCTAGAGCAATCCATTTTGTCCTTCTTCCCCACCTTTCCTTCTTTCTCCTCTCTCCTTATTTTGTACTTATTTAACCTTGGCCCTAAAACAGGAGCCTTTTTTATATGCTTTAAATGTATTTTGTTTGACTGATTAGACTAACCGAATAATGAACTAGATTTTCACCTTTCTTTCTATCGTGCATTGATCTCTAAACTTGATTCTTCTAAGATTTTTACTGGGCTATCTTTATGTTGATGCTACTGTTGTGGTTGAGGTGTTATAGAATGGGTTCTGACTCCGAGTGACCCTGTGCACAACAGAACGGAAGACTGCCTGGCCCTGTACCATCTTCCCCAGTGTTTGACATGTTTGAGCTCCTTATTGCAGCCACGGTGTCCATCCATCTCATTGAAGGTCTTCCTTACGCTTTCCATCCTTCTACTTTACCAAGCATGATGTCCTTTTCTGGACATTCACCTCTCCTGATAACAAGCCCGAAGCCCGTCAGACAAAGTCTTCCCATCCTCCTTCCTAAGGAGCATTCCGACTGTCTTCTTCCAAGACAACTTGAATAGGAAGTTGAAACGATGCCTCTTACAATGTTCTGGCAGTTCCCTCTCGTCCCCTGAAAGTTTCATCTCTTGACCAGGCTTCTGTTCGATGGATGCGTTTGAGAGGCAAGTCTAGATAACGTTAATCTAAAAACAAACAAACAAACAAACAGACAAATAACAACAGCACAGTCCAATTCCAAACCCAGATTTATCTTGACAACTAGCAATCAAATTATTTCATACTACGCTCAAACTTAGACAGCAGACAGGCAACACTGCTTAGTTGCCTATGATTCAAATAATATTTATTTTAGGAGTATTCCTCTGCACATGCTTTTACTCTGGGCTAACTGAAATGAATGGCTTTGGTGCTCTTTAGGATAAGCAATCACTCTGAAAGGACAAACCATCTCAAAGCAAACATTTTAAAGGCGGGAGAACTCAGTTCCTCATTGAGCATTGCGTTTAGATGTCGTGGAAAATAAACTTGCCTCTTTAAAAGGGAACTAACCCATCAGAAGGTCCCAGAAGAGCTGAACATCATGCAAGTTTCTGAATGAATCTCTTAGGATTTGTTTTTAATCTGAATATTTAATAGCACGGCATTGCAAAATTTGAATTATGCTACTCAGTTTTAATGGTTAATCTGCTTTAAAAAAATACACAAGCTTAATTGTGACATACGAAAGTCCTTATTTAGGGTAGATTTCTAATTTGATTGCTGCTGGCCCTGCTGTGTAAAGAGTCTCCCGGGTGTAGCTGTTTTTGAGAGCGTGTGTGCGCCTTTGCATCTCGCCGTACAACAATTCCTCTTTGCCGAGTCTGCTCCAGCCTCCACGTGAGCCCGGAAAAGACAATAGATCCATCCTAATGGAGTTGTGTACTTGCCATCTGTAGGAGCAGCTGCTAGCCCGCATCTGCACAATATGCTGGGACTGAGAGCGCTGCTAATCTGCATAATAAGGAGGAGGCTCATCCCACTCCAGCTAATAATCACAAGCAATCGATGCACTTCATTCCCTTACTGCCGAGCCCAGCCAAGCAGGTTTCCTGCTCGGAGTAGACAGGGGTCAAGTAAGACAGGCGCCATGGAGCTGAGAGTCACGCCACTTACGGTTGAGGGTTGCATCGTTCCAGGGGGACCATGGGTTGGTCTTTCTCGTGAGTCAGGCTGACACACATAATACAAGATCTTGAGACTTGGGACGCACAGGTGCAAGTATATTATTAAGGTTGTTAATCAGAAATGCTTTTGGAGCAATTAGAGTATTGACCAATTTGCATTTGGAAATTCCCCCTTTGTGGCAAAAAAGGGCACGAGCAAGCTTTCGGTTTAATTGTGAGCTACTTTGAGTCATTTAGTTTCCATTGATTATTTTTCCCTTTCTTCTAATAGCTGCACTAGGCTGAGGTCTGACTTTTTAACTATCTTCGTATGCATACTGCCGTCCCCGCTGTGGAGGATTGAGCTAATGTACCAATAGGTGTTCAGGAAAGTATTTCATCTTTTAAGATCAAGGGGCATATGCTTTCAAAGGAGAGCTACAGGTAATGTGGTCTTTATCAGCAGATTATAGTGAGGAGTCCAAAAACCCAAGTCTCCCCCCCAACAAAATAAAACAAACAAAACCTGAACTCTGAAGTAGCCTGATGATATGAACTAATAGAATCAATTTATGCTTATTTTCATTTATGAAGTCCGGGTAAAATGAAGATTTTCTTTCTGCTTATATGTGGAAGGCAGTGCTAATGGTAGTAGAGAGAAAAATGAATGTTGAAATGACATATTTCTAGAATAGCCAAGCATTACTTCCTTATTAAAGGAAATGGCTTAAATTTCTAGAAAGGTTATGTACTGGCAAATGTAGCTTGATTCTGTAGAGTTGATTTCAAGGCTAGAACATTTGAACTTAGGTGACCTAGATTGAGGACAAAGCTTTAAATCGATTTGTAATGTAACCCCCCCCCCCTTTTTTAAAACAATGTCTTGTTACAAGAACTGGCAAGATGATCTAATTTCTTATAGGAAAGCATTTGCATAATTCACTGCCCGTCAATGACGCACAGGGAAAAGAGCATTAATTTATGGAGATGAAAGAGTAGGACTGAAGGAGTAATTGTTTCCACTAGTAAACAAAGCAGCCCACTCAGCATTCACTTCAACCTTTTAATCAACGCCATTTGGTTAAATAAGATAGCATCCTCAGGAGTGATTTAGAAGGACGTTTTAATGCAAGTAATTGCAAGGTAAATAGAACAGGCATCACTATACAGTGACAATAAGAGAGAGAACTGATGTTTCTGAGAAATAGCTAGAGCTTCTATGACCAGTCTTGATGATGAGTTATAGAAAGTTAAAAAAATAAAAAGGCTGGTTTCCGTTCATCCATCTGGCCAACCTCATATTGCTGTGGTTAATTGAAGAGCAATATACTAGTGAGCGGAAAGCATCCAAGCTTGATTTGCTCATTTTAAAGCCCAGGTTCTCCTCTACATCGAAAGACTACCTACAGGACAGCACAGAGGTGTTGAAGGGCTGGTGCGCTCAGCCCTCCAGATCCATGAGTGGTGATGGCAGCCATGCTTCCAAGGGAACTTTTCCAAGTCTCCCAGGCTCTGTTTCTGTGGTTGGCATGGCCCGTGGAACTCAACGAGAACTTGCCCACCAGCAGAACATGAAGAAAACCGAGGAGATTAGCAAGGGGAAAAGAAAAGAGGGTAGCTTGATCACCTCTCAGAGAGGGTCGAGGGATTCTGAGTTTGTGCAACAAAATCAGAAGGTAGCTCAGGAGAGGAAGGCTACAGAGAAGAGAAACATGATGACTGGCTGATTTGGAAAAACTGCGTGGTCCTGCCCACCAGGTGTGTCACCTGATCAAGATTTGGTAGCATGAATAGTCATTACATGTGTTACAACATACTTCTAAAACGGTCTATTTTAAACTCTACCTTTCAGCCTGCGTTAGTGTGATGTTCTAGAACCAGTCTTTAAAAACAAACAACCAAAGACACCAGTCATGCACAAATAAATGAAAAAGACCACCTCCCTAATCTTTATGAAATAGAAATGACAGATCCTGCGGAGCCTCCAAAAGTTTGAGGAGCCACTCTGCGACACTTCAAAGAAGAAAAATGAATCTGAGTTGGTTCCAAATGTAGAATGCTTCCATGAGAATTTTTAGTAATTTGTATGGAAATTGGAAAAAATAAGCTGTTAGGGGAGTGAAGTACTAGTTACAGAACTAACCAGGTGGATCGGTCAAGGAAGAAAGCATATTATTCATATTAAATCTCTACTTAGATTTTATCAGTCTCAACATGGTACATGCTATTATCTCTAAATATTTGATCCATTCATTTATTTGCGGTCGATTGTCTAGTTCCCATGACTTGAGTGGAAACTTCAAGGAGGAAGGGACATTTCTTGTTCTATGCCCAGAAACTGAAAACAAAATAAATCCTCAATAAATATCTCGTAGAATAAGTGAGAGTTGGTGCCACCCTTATCCCTTTGGGGGCTGTTTCAGGATCTGTTAGGACCACTTAGGAGGGTGCTTCCTATGTTCGGATGATCTTCATGTCAAAATATAAAACAAGCACAGGCTGGCTATGCCGATGAAAACCCATTCATTTCCTGACAACATTTAGGACCTTTCCTTGCAGAGTCTCTTAAAAGAAAGCCTAAAGGCACTATATACAAGGGGGCTTCAAGATGTTTAGGGAAAAAGATGGAATGAGAAGATCATGGGGATTTTCCCCCTGAATTTTAAAAAATGGTCACAGATTTTGTTTTGCTTGACTTACAACTAACACCCATGGAAGCAGCAGTCAGGAAATCTGCCTTGAGTAAAACTGCTGTTGAAGGTCTCTGTCAAGTGTCGCAAAGCAGTGATGTCACTTTGAAGGCTAAGGTGCAACTCACCCAAGCCTTAGTGTTTTCAGCTATATGAAAACTGGACAATGAATAAGGAAGACTAAAGAGAAAGAAAAGAGGGTAGACTGACCACCGCTCAGAGAGAGTAGAGGGATCTGAGATGATGCCACAAAAGCAGCCAGCAGCCAGATCATGCTGGCTGTTTCCGACGTGTGTGTTGCTAGTTGCAACTGAGTCGGATCAAACTCACGGTGACCCAGTGTGGTAGTTACATAATCTGGTGTCAATTCGGGATTTGAGAGGATTAAGAGTGAAGGGGTGGAGTCTAGTCTGCCAATTGGGTCATAGCCAATGAGGCCTCTGTGTGGGCATGGCCTTCTCCTGAGGATTCTGGGAACTCCTGTATTCCTCCTTGGAGGTGGGAGACATTTTCTCTCTCTGCTCACTCCCTGGGAGACATTGCAGCTGACAAGACACCTGAAACTACACTGGTGCCCTGAGTTGGAGAAGCCACGTGGAGACCCCTGCCAGCGCTGAGATGCTTACAACGCCACTGGATCCACAAGACTTCCCACCCACTGGCCTGTGATTTTCCTGCATCCGGCGTCATTGCATGTGTTTTGTGAGTCTTAAAAGGACTTTATAGACTGGTATCGGACATATGGGCTAATATCAGACTTACCGACTTGCTCTGGCCTGGGTTGAGATGTTTTCTCAATATTCAATCTCTCTTGTATATAAAGCTCTTTCTTATACACTCATGCATCTCCATAAATTTGTTTCTCTAGTCTCCCCAGACTAACACACTCAGTGTTTATTAGAGTAAAATGGCTCCATAGGATTTTCAAGGCTGTGTGCTTATGGAAGCCAATTTCAAGTCTGGATGGATTCACATTTCCAACCTTTAGGCTAATAGCCCAGTGCTTAACCTTTCATGCCACCCAGGAGCTATTCTTTTTTATTTTTTCTTCTTTTACCTAGGTGGGCTTGATTTCCTGGCTAGAAGGACCCAGATAACCCAGACACATATATTGTTTCCTAAGGTTGGTGTCAGAAAGAATCACACATTGGGTGGCTTACCAGAACAGAAATTTATCGTTGCACAGTTCTAGAGGGTAGGAGTCTGGATTCAGGATGTTGGCAAATCCATGCTCTTTCCAAGGCTCTACGGGAAGATCCATTCTTGTCTCTCCTGACTCCTGTGGCCCCAGGTATCCCTTGGCTTGCAGCTGCAGCACAACTCTGTGGCCACATGGTCTTCTTTCCCCGTCTATCTCCCTACGACTTCTCCTTTCTATAGGGCACTGCCGAGATTAGATTAGGTCCACCCTGCCCCGGTATGCCCTTGGGCTAACTTAATGATGGCATTTCAAAGTTCCTTTTCTGAACAAGGTCATGTTTGCAGTTAGTAAAAGGTAGAATGTCAATGTAATTTTGAGAGGGACCCAATTTTTTTTTGGTTACCGCCCCTGACGACAATAAATCATGACATAGCTACTGAACTGTGTTCCAGAAATGATTTGAAGTGTTCTGAAGCTGGCTTTTTATGAGCGAGCGTCGGTGAATTTTTCTTCTCATGCTCTGCATTTTCCAGCTCTATCCTCCATGGTAGTCACATCCATCTGTCTCGGCTCTCTCGATACAGGAGGCATCTATTTAAGATACCCTGGATTTTAAGATGAAAACTCCGACATAAACATCAATTGTTCATTACTCCTACTGGCTGTGAAGTATTTATGATATTAGCTTAGAGAAAAAAAGAGATCAAAGTTGAGCTATAAATTGAGGTTTTTCAGACAAGTCCTTTCTGATTTTAAACAGCAATAAAGGTTCAACTGTAATAAAGTTGGTTGAATTTCTAAGGGCTCTTACACTTGTTGCTCTGGAAATGTCCCTTGTTGAGCTAAGAAAGCCTTTGGGGCCCTGTTTTCAACCTCCTCCGACATTTTGGTTTAAGATCACCAAGTACCATTTTCTCTTGACATCGTGTGGAAGAAGACCAAGTTGAAAGGCTCTTGGAAAGCTTTTCCAGTCATTCCGGGGACAGTGCATGCAGACCAAGACTCGGGTGAGTTCCCTGTGAATGAATCAGAAATGGGGACAGTGTCTCCCTACGTGAGTAATGAAGCTGTTTCATGTGGGCCAGGGACACAAGAGTCCAGTCCATGCAGTTGAAGAACACCGTTGAACTTGCGGCTGCCATCTTGTTTGCTGAAACGGCATGTGACAATGTACCCAATAGTGGAAGAGTCCTGTATATTCTTGGTGGACCATGTGCATAAAAAATTTCACCACGTTGTTCGCAAACCGAAATTCTAGGAAGACTCAAAGCTCAGATGCAGTCTCCGTTTGTGAATGCTTCTGATGGAGGTTAAGCTCGTGACCTCTGGGTTTGGAATCACTACTCTTCTGTTGCTGACTGGCTGAGCTTGGGAATGGTTACGGAGCCTCTGCATTTTAGTTTTCCACTCTGTAGAATGGCGATGCGAATAAACTAGAATGAGAGCAATTTCTGAGTGCCACTCCGTGCATTGAGACTAACTGTCTAAAAGCACTTAGCACCATCTCTGGCATACAGCAAAATGTTCAATAAATGCTGTTATCACTGCTGACTGAAACCACACTGCACTGTGCGTATGAATAGCAGACCGGTGACAATCCCCAGAGCAGATCTTCGATGGATCGTGCTGTGAGCACCAGAGCGTGCCAGGACCTGATTTGAAAGTGGGGGGAGAAGTCTGGCCCACAGGATGATCATCCAGTGTGGAACAATCGGCATGCCAGCCCTAGCTGGCCAGCTATCAACTGAATTCAAAGGCGGGCACCACCCACCACTGAACATTGTAGAGTAAAGCTCAGCTCTGAAATGCCAGGGAGAGTTGATGACACCAGGCGTCAGTGGCACGTGGATGAGGGTCCCATGACAAGGCCTTGGTCGTGTCAGGCCTGCTCAGCAAGCCTCTGTCTCCTGATGTGTGCAGATGGGTGGTTCTTTTGTTGATCGGTCGTGTCTCCTGCGCTCCCTTTCACCGTGCGTTTTGTTTGGAGGTCCCCGTGAGGGCCTGTAACCCCCTCGGCCATCCTCGTGCCAGCTGGGTTGGGGATCTCTGATGCTTCACAATGTAGTGCTGTCTCTTTCAGGGATTTTTTTTTTGCTTCTTAAGTCCCACTTTTTATTTTTACATTTTTTTTGTTGTTCCTTTTCTTTCTTTTTTTAAAATCAATTTATTGGGGCTCATACAATTCATCACAATACATAGATCAATTGTGTAAAGCACATCTATACATTT
>NW_022103899.1:1371252-1373112 GCF_000313985.2 Echinops telfairi | reverse complement strand
CTGGGCAGTGTAATATAAGATATAATAATAATTTATAAATGATCTTTCAGGGATTTGACAAAGCCAGGAAATGCTAGAGAAAGGCCATGTGGAGATTCAGAAGGTTCCAAGCCAGGAAGGCAGCCCTGACTGCTCCTTACTGTCACCATCGCTGGGCCTGCCAGTTCTTGCGTGCTTGTTCCCCGGGACAAGCCTCCTGCCTTCTGGATAAACCTGATGCAGTGGAGGGGCTCCTGACTCTTAGGAAGCCTAGAGGAAAGACTAAAACTGTCTTCAGGTGCCCCATTAGACGTCTTTGTGAAATAGACTGCCACGTGGTCCTCGTGCTGAGCGGTCAGTGGGTTTGAACTGCTGACAGGTTAGCAGGCGAACATTGAACCCCTGTATCCCTGGGACCCCTAGCCTTCTGAACAGTTCTTGTTATTAGGTTCCAGTGCTCCAGGGGCCATACCACCCTGACATTGGCCAGCCAATTCGAGTGGCAGATGGGACCAAATGATCAGTATGTGCTCTCAGAATCTGTTAATTAAATAATCAAAGCTTCTTGACCTTGTCGACTTGCTTTCAATTGCTCTGGGTCTGTGTGTTGATGTTTTTACCTTGAACGCCCCCACCCCACCCCGCCTAAGGCTCCGAAGATGCTAATGAAGACAGTAGGGGCCATGTTGGTAATGGAGAGCCATTGTCTGTGAATATGTCTCTTTTTGAGAAAAAGATGCTGCTCTTCCTGCTGTCTTTCAGTGCTAATCGAACATGTCAACTCTCTGATTTTGAGAATCATGCGCTGCTTAGCACACAGGCTGTGTGACTGTTCATCCATATTCTATTCATTTTACGTTGTCTTGTATCTAAAGTATTGCAAGCATACCTGGTCTTTAGCCACCAAATTCAGAATCCAGTTTAACCATTTAGAAGGAAGGGAAGAAATGGATCAACACAAGTCCTTCTTGTTCCCACCCTCCAGATGTGTGGATTCTGACAAAGCGACTCAGATTGGTCCATCATCCCGCCACTTCCTATCTCCAGGCTCCTCCATATTGCGTATTCATTCATAAATATATGTATTCACCGAACAAACATTCATCAAGCTGATGGCAAGAAGCTAGAGACTAAAGGGGACAGAGAGTCTCCCTCCTAGGAGTCAAGTGCCTTGGACTTGGCAGGAGTAGAAATACATTGGTCTGTGCTCTTTGCTGGGGCTAATAGAAATGAGCCAAAGTCCTGCGGGGAAACAGAACTGCAGACCCTGAGGACGTTTTCAGGGGAGACTTTCCAGAGAAGACAGTGTTTGAGCTGAATTTTGAAAGATGAGCTGGAGTTCATGATGAACGACATGTGCAAATGCAAGGACGTGTGGGCTTGACTTGATCAGGAGATGGCCATCGCTTTAGTGAACGTGGGGTCACGCGCTTTCAGAACTAAATCATGAGTTCAGGTGCCAAGCGTGCTGAGATGTTTCTGCAAGAGAAGAGCTAGTGAAAAGTCAGGAGCAAGGGAGGGACATAGTCAGATTTTGAGAGATGACTCTGGCGGCAGAGTGTGCCGTGGCACAGAGAGGAGGGCTTTGCGAGATGGGCCACAGGGAGGCCAGCCTGCGGCGGCGACAAGTGACAAGAGCTTGAACCGAGAAGGAGCTTCGGGAATGGAGAAGAAAGCTGTGCAGCCAGAAAACACGGCCGTTATTTTAAAGAAGAAATGAGTTGAGCAGGTTCTCTTCACAGGATTGTGTGTGTATGTGTGAATCTATCCACTAGAAAAGCTCAATAATGGACATGTTATACAAAGATAGAGTCATTTGGAAAACCAAAATCCAACCCAGCCCACTGCCACTGAGTTGATTCCAACTCCGAGTGCCCTCCA
>NW_022103899.1:1367517-1369587 GCF_000313985.2 Echinops telfairi | reverse complement strand
TAGATAGCCTCCTCTTTATTCCTCAGAGTGCCTGGTGGTTTAGAACTGCCAACCTTGCTGTTAGCAACCACCAGGGTATAGTGCTCTTCATCAGGGGGCTTACTAACTTCAAGTATTAACTCTACCTAGGATTGACCACTCTCAATAACATCCACTTTCTGTAATGCTGCTCTTTGGGGAGTTCTGGTCAGCTCATTTCTGAGTCAGTCTACTCTAAGCTACACAATCTGTTCTTAATTCCTCAGACCACTCAAAAATAATAATAATAATAATAATGCCACAAAGAATACTCTAATGTGGAGACATCTATGAGCTACGCTGATGAGCAGGTTGAATACTGAGTAGGACTGAGGTGATGACAAGAGCTGTGGAGGTAAAGAAGCACAGGGGCTCAAAAGAGAAGTCGAACCTGTTTTACGAGTTGACAAAACGATAGCAAAGAGGTGCAGTCTAAAGTCAGTATTCAGAGCAAAGCTGAAGGGCTCTGTCAAAGGACCATCACGTTTTAGGTTAATGGGGAGAGGCATTCACTGACTAATTCAGTAAGGCGCTGTTTATTTAAAACCCTGTGAGGGTGGCAGGGAAATGAAGACAAGCACAGCCTTGTCCTCTGGAGAGCTCCTAAGTTAGCACCGCAGACGGGTGAATTCTTGGTTGGGGAAAAGCAGGGTCTGTGGGACCCCCTGAGGGCAAGGTCAGATTCACAGGCCCTTTTGTTTTAAGCAACTATTCTCTTTCTTTTTAAAAATATTGAGCTATTAGGAACACACATACAATTTAATAGTTTGGTCAGACCAAGAAGGATTGCATGAGCCCTCTCTTCCTTCTTGTAGCTATTGCTATGGGTCCCCCATCTCCCCACCCTCCTTTTGTGACCCCAAGCCATCATGAAGGCAGCTACTTCTTCATAATCCACCCATCCCGAAGGACACTATTTTACAATGGCCTCGTATGCACGTGAAAGCTGAACAAACAAATAGGAAAGACGGCCTGCAGACGAACTGATGCATTTGCATTGTGGTGTTGGAGAAAACCATTGAAGAACCCCAACACATGTCTTGGGAGAATAATCAGAATGCTCTTCACAAGTGAGGATGATGAGCCTTCATCACAGCTTTTGGGCGTGTTATCAGGAAAGGCCAGTCCCTGGAAAAGGACATCATGTTTGGTCAAGTAGAAGGAGATTGCTTGACACAGTGGCTGTAACAATGAGCTCAATCATGGTGAGGATGGAGCAGGATTGGCCGTGTTTTGTTCTTTTGTGCAGAAGGTTGCTCTGCGATGGAACTGACTGGATGGAATAAAACAGTACCACCACCACCACCACCACTCCTCCATCTCGAATGGGATCCAATCTCATGTAGGCAGGAGACGAAGGAAGGAGTTCGGAGGAGCCTCCTTGGGGGAGTTCTGACCTGTAAGAATGTGTACGAGTCAATTGAATAGGAATGTGGACGGGAGTTCCACGCAGCAGAAATAGCAAAATTTTCTTCTGCCCGTGAGCCAGAGTGTCGGACGAGGAGGGTTTCTGAGGCTATACACCTTCATGGGGCAGAACGTTTCACCATTCTCCCATGGAGCAGCTGGTGGCTTCGAAGTGCTCACCTTGCTGTTAGCAGCCCAGCGTGTAGCTCACTATGCCACCAGCACCTGACAGTTGCAGTTTCTAGAATTTCATTTCATCAAGTGAGCAAGATTTTAGAACTCCTATGTAGAAAAACTTACTAAATTCCAGCGAGAATGGAAATGGTTGAAGCTGAGCTGGAGTATTTCACCCCTGGCATTACCACTAGTTCTCAGGAAAGAAAGATATTTACTCTCTGCTACTGTTGGATCTTCCTTACTCTTTTACCAAACTGAAGAAGTTCTGTTGTTATTGTTAAAACTATCTAGATTTAAACCTGCGATAAACACGCTGAGAGAATCCTCCTTTTTAATCTAACACTTTGGAAAAGTTCTAACAAGACTGGAGGCAAAGATTATAAGGAGCCAAATAGAACATTTAACTCTTTCTTTTTCTTTTTTAAATCATTTTATTGGGGGCTCATGCAAATCTTATCACAATCCATA
>NW_022103899.1:1365279-1366585 GCF_000313985.2 Echinops telfairi | reverse complement strand
GTCCATCTGCGACCTTAATACTAAACCTGTAAATATATGCACATAGTTCTATTTCCCCATCGTCATATATAAATATATTTACATATGTACATGTCTGTATTTAGACCTCTCTAAATGCCCTTTGCCTCCTAATTCCTTCCTCTATTTCCTTTTGCTGTCCTCTTGTTCATATTCATATTCAGGCTTCATTTGGGTTTCAGTAATTCCTCTGGGTTACATTGCCCTTGATTAAGGCCTACCAGGCCTCCTACACCCTCCTCGCCCTTGATTTTGGATCTCTTGTTGTTCCCTTGTCCCTGGGTTTGTTAACACTCGCTTCCTTTTCCTGGCATCCCCCTTGCCCATGTCCGCCCAGAACCATTGGTCCTGTAGTTTTCTCCTCCAGATTGTTTATCCCGCCTATATTATCTAGATAGAATTGCAGATATAATAATATGCACCCAAAAAAACATAGCAAAGCAAAGCAACTAAAGAAAACAAAACAACAACAACAAACCAGTGACAAAAAAGAGAAAAGCCTGTAAGTAGTTCAAGGTCTGTTTGTTGACCTTTAGGAGTGTTTTCTGGTTGAGTCTGATGGGGTGCAATGCCCTGGCCCCAAAGTCTATTTTTGGTATTCCCTCGGGATTTCCTTGCTCTGCTCCCCTTGCTATTCTGTTCCACGCCCTTAGTGTTTTGCCTCGGTGTGGTGAGGTCAGATTGGGCGCAATTTCCATACTGTGTCCCCAGTTTTGTCCCCATGGGGCTATGGGTCAGTGAGGGATGTTGTGTTTTTAGGGGGCCCGACCATATGGTCCTCTCTGTGCTCTGAGCAGATCCATTGCCCTCAAGGCTTGGTGGGCCAGGATGTGCTCCACTCTCTCTTCCTCCCACTCCATTTGCTCCTCTGTGCTCTGATCAGACATGTCCCTCTCCCTGAGCTGTAACTTCAGTGCCATCCTCTGAAGTGAATTCTTCTGGGGCTAGGGGCGGCTGTCTGCATAGTTAGGTTTGGAGCCGGGCCCTTCAGACCTCCCTACTGGTTCTCTGCTTCGATTTCTTTTTGGTTGTTTAAACATAGCAACATAGAACCCTTTGCCTTTTTGTGTATTTGCTCCTTCTGATCGGGCATTTTTCCCAGGGAAATCCTTGAATCAAACAGGATTGCTTTGGCTTCTGTTACCTCCATCTTATCCATCCCATCGGTTTTCTGCTCACCTGCTTTGGGGTGGTTTTTTGTTTTTTGTTTTTAAAACATTTTATTAGGGGCTCATACAACTCTTATCACAATCCATACACACATCAATTGTGTAAAGCGCATTTGTAC
>NW_022103899.1:1356881-1364560 GCF_000313985.2 Echinops telfairi | reverse complement strand
CCATCTAAATTGTGCAAGTGAACATGAAGCTAATTTAGTATGCATCTCTTTAATATTTTTGAAAAATGGTTGCAGTAGCATTTCAAGAGTAAGCTTCCAGAAACTCAAGCAAGATTCAGAAGAGGATGTGGAACTAGAAATACCATATATCCTCGAGTGTAAGCCAACCCGAATATCAGCTGAGGCACCTAATTTGACCACAAAAACTGCATTTAAAATGTGCTGAAACACTTGGCTTATACACGAGTATATATGGTACCATTTTTTATGTCAGCTGGATCTTGGCTGAAAGCAAAGAATACCAGAAAGATGCTTATTTGTGTTTTATGCAAAGGCATTTGACTCTGTGAGTCATAACCAATTATGGATAGCACTGAGAAGAATGGAAATTCCAGCACACTGCCCTGTGCTCCTATGCCACTTGCACATAGGCCAAAAGGCAATTGTTCAAAGAGAACAACAGGATACATCAAGAAAGTCGAGTGTCAGGGTTGCATGCTTTCACTGTCATTATTCAATCTGTGTGCAGAGCAACTGATCCAAGACGCTGGGCTGTATGAAGAGCGCAGCTTCAGGATCATCAGCTGAAGGCTCATTAACAACCTGGGTAATATACCAATGATACAACCTCCCTGGCTCAAAGTCAGAAGGACTTGAGGCACTTGCTGATGAACATCAAAGAGTACAGCTGGATTGTAGCTCAATATAAAGAAAATCAAAATCTTCACAATGGGACCAATAGACAATATCATGATAAAGAGAAAATAGATCGAAGTTATCAAGGATTTCACTTGACATGAATCCCCTCTCAACACTCTTGGAAGCCGCAGTCAGGAAATCACAGGATGTAAGTCACTGGGCATAGCTGGTGCATAAGACCTCTTTGAAGTGTCAGTGAGCAGTGAGATGGATGGACACCGTGTCGACATTAATGGGAAAACAGTAGAACAGTGGTGAGGATGGGGCAGGATGGGGCAGCACTTTGTTCTCTTGTAGATAGGGGCCTAGGAGAGGAAACCCCCTGGACAGCGCCTACCAAGTAGTATGTTAATCCACATGCAGGGAGCAAACCTATCATTTAACTTGGGTCTCTAAAATCAAACCCCTAGCCTCATTTCACAGCAGCTAACATTTATTATTATGTCATTTGCTCTAGACTAAACCACCCACAGCCACTCTGACTCTTAAAACAACAAGAATGTTGTGAGGGGTTGCTCTCATTTTATAGCTAAGGTCGTTTTATATCTTAAAGCTAGTCCTGAACTCAGAGCTCTGGTTATTATTTGCTCCATTTCTCCTAATAGTACATTTTCTTCATTAAGAAATCTTATCACATTGTCCAGAATTTCTTGAGTCTTCTTTAAAAAAAATAGTTTCCTTGGCATATAATTCACAAATCATGCAATTCAATCATTTTAAGAAGAGTTGTTCAATCATCAGCACAATCAATGTTAGAACATTTTCTTTGTTCTTGTACTCACTGCTATTAGCTACCCACCTCCCCAAGGAACCATTAATCCAGTTACTGTCTACGTAGATTTACCTATCCTTAATTGCATATGCGGGGAAAACATTAACAACCCCAAAATTAACAGTAACAAAGTAAAACAGAAAATTTTCAATAAAAAAAGCAAAAAATATTAAAAATTAGGACAAGTTTTAAAGTGATCAAAAAGGAGATCAAATGATATGGTATTAAAATTTAACTTAACTGTATTTGCAGTAATTCATTTTTCAGGGTATTCTGCATGATAGCAAAGCTACTCACATCCCTGGTCCATGGTCAGAGGGAATTCAACAGAGGCTTCATCCACATATATTTCCTCTTCATTTTATTTGTTTTAAACTGAAACAACTTTGAAATGTGTCAAAAGGGAGATGAAATGATGAGATACTACATTTTAACTACATTAGCCATAATCGACTTTACAATGCTCTCTTTCTGATAACAAAGCTATTCACATCCCTCACCTCTGACCGGAGGGATTCACTGCAGGCTTCGTCCATGTGTGGACCCTGCACATGGAATCCGGTCTTCCTCTGTCAATCATTGCCTTTTGCAAACCAGGCGTTCAGAATTTAAGCTCTGATACTATTACATCTTTTGGCTTTGGAATTCATTATTTAAAATCCTTGGAGCACACAGGCTGATGTGCTTCTTCCATGTGGACTTAGTGGACTCCTCACTTTTGTGGCTGTTTGTTGGAAAACAAGGCTTTCAGACCCCAGATGCTATTCCTTCTGATAGCCGGTACCATCTAGTGTCTTTACCACCCTTTGCTATAGTACCCACATCAATGATCTCTTCATGAGGACAAACATCAAGCAGGGCTGTGTCTTAAAAATGAATTGTTCTTTTATTGGGGCTAGAACTAATTGTGAGCCCTAAATTCATTCATATATCTATGGTTTATATATGTCTCTGGCTCACCTTAGAGGGGTCATTGTCGTTTTATGTTAGAGAACGTTATTAATCATTCTTCTGGGGCACAAGGTAATTCTAGTGATAGTGTCATTAGTTTATCCAATAGTATAGAACTGGAAACATTGTTGAGGAAAGGAAATTCTGTAAGTATAGACCTGCTGTGAACTACAATTCATGAATTGTTGACTCTGCAGGTTAAATTCTTCAGTGACTGGACACTGGGGTTAGTAATAGGGCAAAACTTTCAATACTATTCATTCACAATGGCAGAGCTATGCCTACCAGATTAATACATATAATAAAGCAAATAGGGCATTAACATAGTAAGTATATGGTAGTTCTGGGCCACCATTCGTTGGGCCTCCTCAACGCAGGAGATAGGAACTGAAGTCCAATTACTGCCAGGTCTCTGCCCTTGGATAGCAGTCTTCTTCTCACACAAGGTGTTTCAGCCTTCAGCCCAAGGGCTCCAGGTGGGGTTGAGGTAAAGCCCAGTTCCCTTAGTGGGGGTTCCACATCAAGTCCTTCTGGTGTGGCCTATGAAGGAGGGTGTGTTCCTCAGAAGACCAGAGTCTAAAGTTCCAGTGTCCACCACACATAGCGTGGATCACCAAGGGCTGGTTAGAAACTAGGTCAAAAGCATCCAGTTAGGAACATAGTACCAGGCACATTTTCCCTTTGGGCTGTATACAAGGATTAGACAGTGGTTTTTCCCTGGTGGAGGTTGCTCCTCCCTGTTTTCTGACCAACAGTAATGTATTGCCTTCTCTGAGACATGCTCCCCCTTGGCTTGAGGTTTCAGAAAGTTTTCCTTATCGCTCCGGCAGGAGTTGTTTGTTTTGGTTTGGTTTGGTTTGGAGTGACCTTCGCACAGAGTTTTATGGCAGCAACTGAATGGTCTTCTGGGTTAGGCTTGCATGCTTTTCACAACCTGCCAAATTCCCAAACTTCCATCAGTGCAGATGAATGATCTCTTTCCTTGTCTAGGACATACAATGGTGCCTAAAACATAGCAGGTGATCAATGAAGGCCTTGAATGCATGTATGAAAACAGTGTGACAGATTGTCAGTGAACAGATGTTAGGAAATTCAGTCTGATGTTGTGTCCTTGTTACTCCCCCAAACTCACTGCCATCAAGCCGATCCCCACTCACAGAGACCAGTTAGGAGAGAGAAGAACTGCCCCTGAGAATGTAAGTCTTTATGGGAGTAGAAAGCCTCATCATTCTTCCAAGGAGGGGCTGGTGGTTTCGAACTACTGACCTTGTGGTTAGCAGGCCAACTTGTAACCCACTATGCTTCCAGGGCCCTGTACTCTACATATGACCCTTTTACCAGGTTGAAATTCCAACTTGACTGAAACAAGCCTTGCAAACTGAGTTATTCCTAAATGTTTACTCTGGACCCTAACCATGGCTTCTTTTTGCTGTTGAGAAGCAATTAAGTGTGTGTGGGAAATGCTCCCTCTTTTCAGAACCCACATTTGATTACCCTAAAGGCAGAATAAAAATTCTTTGGTGTCGTCTTTCCAAAACTTTAACTCAAATGATGAAAAAGTGTTAGCTTTACTTATAATGTGCTACTAACCTTCCATCACTTAACGACTATCAAGTCTCATCCCCTCCTTGTGGAGAAGACTGTATAGATTTATTTAACTCTCAAGCAGATAGGCAATAGTTTCACATTTGCCTGAGCTATGAGATTTGCTCTCTGGAAAAGTGTTTGTTAATGAAAGGAAGGCAAATTACATTTTATATATCAAAACTGTCATTGTCTTTAGTCAAAGATGCTGCTGCAGTCACCTGCTAGAGAGTGGAGTCAGGAATAGACTTGTTTCCAGATGGCTAGAGGACAAAGACATGCTTTGACCATTTCTTTAGGTCATTTGAAAGTCAAGTTGCAGAGAGGACACCTCAAGGTTTGCACCATTTTCTTTGAAACCTCAGGTGCAAATCCCAAGTCAGCTCCCAAGAGAGTATTAGAAAAAGCTAGATGGCTCCCCAGGTTTCCAACTAATGTGGTTACAATCACCAGGAACTGAAAGGAAGCCAACACTGGGACAAGTTTGGGTGATGTGGGTTACAGTTTGTCTTCTGGCTTAAACAGTCTATGACCTTGGGAAGGACACTTGACTCTTCTGCAGCCAGCTTCCTCCTCTGCAAAAGGGACTGGTCAGGCTGCATCTTCCTGCCCCGGGTCTCTGACAGCTATTGGGAAGACTTAAAGGAATACAGTATATGAAAGTGCTTTTGACAAGAAAAGCACCATGTAAATGCAAAGCCACTCTGGAATGCATTGAACTTTTGATGGAGGCAAGGGGAACCCATGGTGACAGTTCTAAGAACCCAGCTGGCGGGTCCCTGAGCATTCATTACACATGCATCTGAGTTGGTCTTAGACCAAGTACAAATGTGTTGGAATGTGACAGCCCTTATCCTTTCTGGACCAAACCCCCCAGCTTTGGAGAACTTCCATCTGTACTTGCCACCTCCCTTAGGCTGACCACACGCCCAGCTTCTGCCTCTTGTATTCCTTTCACTCTTACTGGAGTTCTGGTATGGTCAATTAAGCTTGATAAATGATATGGCCAGTTTATTTATGGGGCAGACCATTCCATTTTTCTCCTATCAGGGAGCTAGTGGATTTGAACTTGAGGTTAGCAGGCCAGAACTTACCCCAACATCCCACTAGGTCCCCTTTAGATTATCCACCCCCAAACTCATTGCCATCAAATGAATACTGACTCATAGTGACCATATAGGGCAGGGTGGAACTGCCCCTGAGAGATTCTAAGGCTGCAACTCTTAATGGGAGTAGAAAGCTCCGTCTTTCTCACGAGGAGTGGCTGGTGGTTTTGAACTGCAGACCTTGGCGTTAGTCGTGCAACCCATAACCACTATGCTACCAGGGTTGCTTTTTAAGATGATCCTAGTGGGCTCTAAGTCCTACTTGTTCTGTCGGAGACACATTGAAGAAAGTCGGGCAGAAGAGGAGAACGCATAGAGGAGAAGGCGATGTGAAGACGGAGGCAAGAATGGGAGTGATGTGACTTCAAGCCAAGAGATGCCAACATCCCCATAAACTGGAAGATAGGACAAATGGATTCTCCCTTAGATCCCTCAGTTAGAAGTGGCCCTGTTGACACCTTGATTTTGGATTATTGGCTTCCAGAATAAATTGCTGTTGCTTAAAGCCATCATGTTTGCAGTAATTTGTTATGGCAGATGTAGGAAACAAAACACACATGGTTTCGGTGGCCAACCCCACACAGATGTCTCACCTTGTATCTCCTGCCCAGAGGGCCCGAGAGCTCCAGACCAACTGTCTACCTGACATCTCTGGCCACTTCACACCCAGCATGGCCCAAAATCTTCCCCGTGTCCCACCAAGCCTGGTCCTCTTCCAGTCTCCTCTAGGACACCGAATGACCACATCCCTCCCATGGGGCATGTTGGAAATTGAGGAGTAACTGTTGGCACCTCTCCCTCACCCACTGCTTGATGTGCAATCGCCAAGTCCTGTTGAACCTTCCATGTATTTCTCAAATGTGCCGGCTTTCCCAAACATCTCCGGCATCGCCAACCTTGTCCTCGCTCCCGCAGCCACTCTGGCTGCTCCACTCTAAACTCCCCCGCAGCAAGAGTGATCTTTTAAAAATGTCACTTTGATCAGGCCAGCCCATAATTAGAATCCCTTAGTAGATTTCCACTGCTCACAGGATAAATGGAAAACCTTGTAATATGAGGAAGAACATGCTACCTAGTTCAGCCCAACCTGTACGAGGCTCCTTCCTGGGATTTCCTCTTCAGCCAGCCGGTCACAGGGCCTTTTCACGTGCTGCCCACCCTGCCCAGGATGGCTCCTCCCTCCCTTCTTAGTCTAGAGGACTCTCACTTACCTTTCAGAGGCCAGTCCGTTCACAGGGAGCTTTCTCTGACTTTTAAAATGAAACAGAATTTCTCTGCTTTTCAGACTTACACAGCCTTCTGTAGCTCCCCTTTATAGCTCTTGCCCATGCGCCCACTTTACATTGATTTTTGTTACTGTTTTATTAATGGATGCCCTCCCTCTTTTTTGCTGCCCCACTACTTTGCCAAGCATCATGTCTTCCCTAGACCTGGTCTCTCCCGGCAACATGGCCAACGCATGTGAGACAATGTTACCAGTATTCAAAGACGACTCTTCTGTTATATGCCTTGCTTTTAGGGGCTTCTAGTGAAGGGCACGGAAAAGGGGATCCCTGCAGAAGAAAAGAGAACGATAGTCCTGCCTCAGCTTCTTTTTAACCGTTCAGAGGCACAGCAGCATCTGTCCCTTTAATTTGCTATTATGAACGCTCTCCCAGACCTGGTTGGGAGGAATAAATGCATGAAGCTGATTTTCAGGAAGTCATTTCAGCTTTATTTCCAGAGTGCTCTGCCAGCTCGCTGTGATTTGAACAGGGTGCAACAGGTGCACGTATTTTTTGTTGTTATGCAAGTCGGGTGTATTTATATCCTCAGGAGTTCCCAGCCCAAATGCCCTTCGTCAACGTGGGGCTGAGCCGGGCAGAGCTTACCCAGCGCAGAGTGCCCGTGTGGAGAACAGTGAAACACAGCAACCGCCCCCCACCAAAAAATACATCTCCACCCTGCATGGCGGCAAAAGCAGAACATAAAACCTTGGTTTACGAAGAGAGGACATACTTTTAGGGAAAAGAGGTTGATTTTCAAAGTCCAGACTAGCTGTAAAATTAGCATAGAAACATTTTATCATTGCCTGAAAACAAGAGCCCCTTAAATGGGCTTTGCTTCCTCGCCAAGTCCCTGGGGAACGCTTCCCACATCAGGTGAAGCTTTTGAAGAGTACTTTAATTAACTTATATCAAAGAGACTGTATGTAAGAAAGACCTGTGTAACGATTTCTCTAATTAGTGAATTTCATCAGGCCCCTCTCATGGCCATCAGTGAGCTGCCTGGGTCCTGGGTGGTACATTCAGTCAATAAGCTATTTATGACTCTAGGTAGGAGCGAGGCTTTTGAACCAATGGGAATTTGGTGGGCAATTTCCCTTAGCTACCTCTAGCCACATGGCCCAAATCCATAAACTGTTCTCTTCCCAGGAAACAAAGCGCTGAGGTGAGCAAGGCAGCCAGCAGGGTCTGCAGCAGCTACATTAATTGTATGGACACAGATTTTCTCCTAAATGAACCTAAGAAGGAGCTAAATTCCGAGAGAGAGAGAGAGAGAGAGAGAGAGAGAGAGAGAGAGAGAGA
>NW_022103899.1:1350250-1356652 GCF_000313985.2 Echinops telfairi | reverse complement strand
GATATAAAGATTCCCTAAGAAACTAATGCTTGCCCTCACTTTGGAGAAAGCAGATGCCTTATCTTTGCGAGTTTATGAAATGGAGCCAAACTGTACCCATAGCCACTTTAACTACACCAAGGGCTGGATCTTCTAGCAGCCCGCAGTCATTAAAGCTCTCAGAAAGCCTCCTAGGAGCCAATGTGCTTGTTTAAGTATATGCTGTAAAAGGGCCCAAAGATTTACAAGGAACTGCTCCACGCTAAACCAGGCACTGTCTGATAAACAAGCAATTTTAGCTTCAGGCTAAATGATGCTCTTTGAGGGTTTGATTTACAACGCTGGAGATGATATATTTGGGGTCCCGGGGATAGCTTCTGCCATGGGCTTGCTGTGATTGCTCACCCATGAGCAGAATTCAGGGCTCTAGTCTTCCACTTGGAGGTCAGAAAATTGCCATTGGAATGAGAAGGGCTGATGAGGTTTATTGAGATTATATATATTATATAAAGCCAGTGGTTTTGAACACTCTCTAAGTTTCCTGGGGACCACAGTTTTTGTTAGTTTGCTTGAGTCCTAAAGAGATGAAAATAACCTTCAAAATTCACCTGGTGGTCTAATTTTACTTTCATTACATTTAAAAAGCAAGTACAGGCTGTGTTTATTATTGCTGACATTTAAAAATAAGGAATTTTATTTTTCCAATTTAGTACTTATGTAATTGCTTGAAAGCTAAGAATTCTAAGGACAACCTTGAAGAAGCTCGAATCACCCTCATGAACACCGAATAGATTTTCAGTACTAGAATTCCACTTAAGAACTAGGGAATGATTTTTAAACTGATTTGTTCTGGATTCACCCGCCTGCTGGAAATTGGCATTCTCATCCCAGATATATTGACTCAGAATCTACATTTCAATAAGATCTAGGTTCTATATAAGAATAACATGGGGATCCAGAAGAATCACCTGGTAAAAATCTTTTTAAAATATAGATTCTGATTCAGTATGTCTGGGGTGGAAATACCATTTTCCAGCAGTAGTTAGAACTGGAATGAACCAGTTTGAAGCCCTGTTTAAAATTCATGTTTCCAAGCTCTGACTTGGCAAACTCTTCTGCCCAGATGTTTTATATTTAATAAATATTTGAGTGTCCACTACTAATGGCACTGCACTAGTACAAAGATAAATAAAATATGTTTTCTCTCCTTTAGGCATGCACAGTCCAATAGAGGAAACCATAGATAAGTTCAGTAAGGTGTGAAAGTGTTAGGAAAGAGCTTTGTGTAGACTACTATGGAAAACACAGGAGGGGCACTAAGGAGACTTAAGAGAAAGAGGCATCTCTGCCTCCTCTTCTTCCATGAATAGTCAGGCAGCCAAGCAAACAGAATGAAGGCGCTGGACGGAAGCATTTCTGGGCGTCCCTGGTGTTCTAGTGTGCAGTACATAGAGCCACGGCCGACTGATTCTATCCTGAGAAGTCATCAGATCATTTGCAGATCTGTTCTAGGACACAATAAGCAGATTTAGAAATTATAGAACCAACTCATAGTAAGGGAATCAGTGGCTGATGATCCAGAAGGAACCACGTATATTTCTGAGGTAGAGCTAGCTCTAGTCGAGGATGGAAGCACCACCTTGGCTTCTTGGTTCACCCCATTCATCTGAGGGTCTAATTTATCACATTTTCCCCTCTGCTGTTAGAAACAATCAGATGCAGCTATAAAGATTATAGCATGCATATAGCTATGGAATGGCGATTTGCTTTTTCTTGGCAACTTGTTATTTTAGAAGAACTCAACCCCTAAACCGTGGAACTTTGATGATGAAATAGAGTAGGGTGAGACTGTTTTTTTTTTGTTTTTTTTTGCGAGGATTAGAAGTCAGAGGCGTCATTCTCTCTGCCAATCAACTTTTTCTATGCATTAGTTTCACGCTAGCTAGTCCAGGTTGTATCCTCTCACTATGCTGGTTCAATCTGTCTGCTGAGAAAACAATCCGAGAAACCGGACTATAGGAGGAAGGGTGCAGGACTAAGTCCAGAGGAAGGCTTATTAACAGCTTGAGATATGTTATGACATCTTGCTTGCTGAAAGTGAGGAGGACTTGAGGCACCTGTTGATGAAGGCTAGGGATTGCAGCCTTTAATGTGGATTAGAGCTCAATATAAAGAAAACCAAAATGTCTCAACTGAAACAACAGGTAGCATCATGATAAGTGAAGAAAAGATTGAAGCTGTCAAGGACTTTGTCTTGCTTGGCTCTACAATAAGTGCTCGTGGAAATAGTAGTCAAGAAATTCAATGCCACATTGCATTGGGTGAATCTGCTGCACAAGGTCTCTTTAAAGTGTTCAAGAGCAGGAATGTCACTTTGAGGACTAAGGTGCACCTGACCCAGGCCATGGCATTATCAGTGGGCACACATACATTTGCAAGTTGGACATTAAATAAGGAAGTTTGAAGATAAATTTATGTATTTGAATTGCGGTACTGGCGAAGAATACTGAAAGTGCTATGGACTGACAATAGGACAAACAAATCTGTCTTGGAAGAAGTACAGCCAGCATCCTCCTTAGAAGTGCAAATCACCTCATGTACTTTGGACATGTTATCAGGAGAGAGCAGTCCCTGGAGAAGGACATCATGCTTGGTCAAGTAGCGGGGCTGTAAAAAAGAGGCCCTCAATGAGATGGATTAGCTCAGTGGCTACATCATTGGACTCAGACATCACAGTAATTCTGAGGATGATGCGGGACAGGGCGGTGATTCATTCTGCTGTGCAGAGAGTTGCTATGCATTGGAACTAACAGCAAACAACAACGCAGTTCCAGTTGGGCCTTAAGGGTAGTAATAAAGATGTTTTTGTTTTTTTTTTGGCGGGGGGTGCATACTCTATGCCAAGCACTGTTCAAAGAGTTTTATATGTTATGTATTGTCATTTGATTCCCAAAACAATTTCATGAAGTAGGTACTCTTTAAATCTCCTTTTCACATATGAGGAAACCATTGAACTTGCTGCTGATCAAATAGTGATCACATTAAGCTGTCTGCCAGGACAATGAATGCAACACCGTGTTGTGCAGGCAATGCCCCCTAAATGGGAAATGCAGGGGCTCACGGATCTGACTCCCCAATAGTTGAGTCCTGTGGTTAGCATTCCAAGGCAGCAGCAGAGATCCGACCATTTTAGCCGTTTTATGGCCCCGTCCCTTTTTCAGACTGCAATTTCACAGTCTGGGGGGAAAAATGCTCTCCCGAGCCAGTCAGGGTGCAGTTTAGCAAGGATGAAACATACAACTTTCCTCTAGTTCCTAAATGCTTCCCGCCCCCACCCCCCCCCATCCCCTGCCGACTATCATGATCCCAATTCTACCTTACAAATCCGGCTAGACCAGAGGATGTACATTGGTACAGGTAGGAACTGGAAACACAGGGAATCCAGGACAGATGATCCTTTCAGGACCAGTGGTTAGAGTGGCGATACCAGGAGGGTAGAGGGAGGGTGGGGTGGAAAGGGGGAACCGATTGCAAGGATCTACATATAACTTCCTACCTGGGGGATGGACAACAGAAAAGCGGGTGAAGGGAAACGTCCGGCAATGTAAGACATGACAAAATAATAATAATTTATAAATTATCAAGGGTTCATGAAGGAGAGGGTAGTAAGAAGGGAGGGGAAAAATGAGGAGCTGATACCAAGGGCTCAAGTAGAAAGCAAATGTTTTGAGAAGGATGATGGCAACAAATATACAAGTGTGCTTGACACAATGGATGTATGTATGGATTGTGATAAGAGTTGTATGATCCCCCAATAAAATTTTTAAATAAATAGATGCTCTCCTTGCTTTCCCTCTGAAACAATTGGAGCACTAGTCCAATGCCTGTAAAGCATTTCAGATTATGCAAATGAAGGGTGATGGTTTTTTATAGCAGCCTATTAAGACATGTCATTGTAAAGATACATACTGAGTTGTACCTTTCTCTCTCTCTCTTTTTAAAACCAGATCGTTTCCTGAATTTTAGCCTGAAATTAGCATGTGTTCTCAAAATCTCCCCAAGCTCATTGTCTTTATGAAGTCACACTTCCGCACCTGCTCCACAGGATCTAATAAGGTCTCCTTGCCAAAGTTTTGTTTTCCCCCCAGTATTATAGTGTAATTCGCTTTATCATGTCCAGTTTTCATCTTATAAGGTAGAACTCCCAGAGGTCAAGTATATTTCATGAAGCGAACAATTACTTTTATAAAAGTTGCTGTAAAGTACAATGGTTTATAATGGCATCAATGATCCCGCTGTGTATATCGGTTTCAGTTTTGAAGTGGACTTAAGTTCAAAGACCCAAGGGGACCATTCCCTTCTTGATGCATTTGTGTTACTCCCATCATGCGAATGGGACAGACGAAGGCTGCTCCAGAGGAGAATAGATGGGCCTTTAGGAAGGTAACAGGTTTTAATCAGTCATTCGTTGAAACCCACCAAAGCGACTTCCCTTCTGTACATAGAAAATGTTCACAGAGAGGAGAGTGTGGAGTACAGTGCTGGTTATTTTATAATAGCTTCAAATCTGACCTTTGTAAATGGTAGTGCCCTAAGACTCTTATCAACTGAGATCGAGAGAAGGAACCTTGATTTGGGAGCTATAATTGATATCAAGTCACAGAACTTAGAATTAAAACATTACATATTGACCCTCAATGCACCGACTGCCTAGTGGATCCCTGCAGTGGGGCTATTACAATGACTTTATCTTCGAGAGGGAAGCTCAGTTAACTCAGTGCTCTGGAAGGAAAGGCCTGCTGGAGGGCAGGGGGCCTCCACCTTTGTTTCATTGCAAGCTTTAAACATAAACATTGGAATCTAGAGGCGCTTAGTGAATGGGAATAAGAAATAAGCTAGCATTTTGACATGTTGGCTGCTCTTTGTAATTTCCCAGGAAGGTGTCTTCCACATGAGCTTCAGAATGAAGAAGGTGGAAGGTCATTTTCTATCTTCTATAGACAAATCTCTATGGGCTCCAGGGTGGTGCCATCAGTTAAGTTTTTGGCTGAAATCTGAAAGATGAGTGGCTTGAATCCAGCCTGGAACAAAGGCCTGGTTATCTACTTCTTAAAGTTCTGAGCCATTGAAAATCCTATGGAGGAAAATTCTACTCTGACACACAAGACATCTCCATGAGTGGGACTGACTCAACAAGGACAGTATTTGTTTTCAAATCTTGCCATAAGGAAGCCCGTTTTATTAATTTCCTTGGGGAGCCCTGGTGGTACAGTGGTCACACACTAGGTTGCTAACTGCAAGGTCAGCAGTTCAAAAGCATCAGCTGCTCTGAGGGAGAAAGACTGGGCTTCCTGTTTCTATAAAGTGTTACAATCTCAGAAACCCAAAGGGGCAGTTCTATCTGTCCTAATGGGGCTGTCTGACCTGGCATTGATTTGATGCCATTGAGGGTTTTTCCCCTCGCTGTTTTTTTCCTGTATACCATAGCACAAAGGACCTCTGGTGATGCTGTTAGGTAAATAATGGATGGCTAACCTCAAGGTCTGTGGTTCAAGTACACCTAGCACTCCATGGGCGAAAGATGAGACTATCTGCTCCCACAAAGATTTATAGCTGGTGCACTTCCCGGAAGATGGCGACTGAGTAAGACATACCAGGGGGACTCCATGGAAATCTGCACAAGAGAGTTACTAAGAGGGAAATTCCACACTGCTGGGTCAAAGGAGGAGCATCATAAAGATAAGTAGGCACAGATCCACTAGGATTTGAGGGGCTCGGGATGTTTGACTTACCACAGTGGAGGCTGGCTAGGGTTTGACCTTAGCCCCACCACTGTCTCGGCCGGAACTGGGATCATTTGGAGCCGGTGCAGGGGCTTTATCACAACACAGCCACAGCTTGCCACCGCCTCAATGCAGGGATTAAATCCCTCCAGCCCCATGGTCAGGGATTAGGGCTCAGCTATATTGTTACTTTTGTTTCCCTCTCTTCTCTCTAACCGCCACCCCCAATACCTCCGAGTCTCAGCAGGCTTAGTTTTTTTCTTTTATTTCTTTTCCTCTTCCATTTTCTCTCACGCACCATTGCTGACGTCCAGACCACATTGCTTAACCTAGGGCACTTATGCCTGCCCTCCACCCAGTTGGGAGTGCTCTACTCTCTGCAGCTCCACTCTTGGAGTCTGGGGAAAGCCTGCCTACCCTCCACCAAAGGATATCTTGCCCAACTTCTGGTGGAATTTTCACCCACCCACCCTTTGCAGTGCTTAACACCTGCCGGAGGAAATCCCAGCCACCTTCTTCTGAGGAAATCCTGCCTGTGTGGCTGGGGGAGGTCCTATACGTCCTCTGTGGTCCAATCCTTCCTCTCACCTGCCATAGTGCCTCACACAGGCTGAGGCAACTTGGCTAACACTCGTCAATG
>NW_022103899.1:1347024-1349140 GCF_000313985.2 Echinops telfairi | reverse complement strand
CTAGGGAAAAACAAGCAATCACATATAAAGTTTCCCAAATAAGAATATGCTAAGACCTATAAGCGGACACGATGAAGAAGAGGAGAGAGTGGAGTAACATATTCCAAAAATTGAAGGAAAATAACACAAACTCAAGAAGACTCAACTCAGCCAAATTATCTATCAAGATAAATGGAGAAGTAAGAGTCTTCCCAGATAAGGAAAAAGTCATAGAATATGTTAGAAGAAACCCAGCCCTACAAAGGACCCAGTATGGGCAGAAGAACAGCACTCAAGCATAAATAAGAGACCGCCATAGAAAACAAACCCACCCAGAGGGCAACAAAGATAAAACAGACCCCAAGATAGCATTGGCTTAAGGGTGAAAAGAAATCAACCATGAACCACACACAATGCACAACACATTGTTAAGAAAGGGAGGTAGGAAAACACCCAACACATAAGGTATAAAATGACATCACAGAGTCCACAGATGGAGATAATAACCCTGAATATCAATGGACTGAACTCAGGCATTAAAAGACCGAGGCTAGCATACTGGTTTAGAAAGCACAATCCATTAATCTGCTGCCTACAGGTGACACATCTCAATTCAATAGACAAAAATAGGCTGAGAATAAAAGGCTGGAGAAAGGGATACCAAGCAAACAGGAATTCAAAAAAAGCAGGGGTTGCAATCCTAATCACAGATAAAACTGACCTCAAAGTGCAAACCATAACAAGAGATGATGGACACTGTAATGCTGAAGGGAACGGTAAACAAAGAATCACTAAGCATTTTAGACATATATTCCCTGAATGAGAGCCCTGCTGAATACATCAACTAAACACTCCAAAAGATGAGAAAAGAAATCACAGCCTCAATAAGTATAGTCGGTGACTTCAATACATCGCTCTCTGAGAAAGATAAATCACAGGGAAAGAAACTCAACTAGGAGGTTAGAGATCTAAACACGACAATTAGACAATTTGACCTGATAAATATTTACAGAGCTTTTCACCCAAATACAAAAAAATTCACATTATTTTCAAGCTCACATGGCACCTATTCAAAGTTAGACCAAATGCTGGGGCATAAGGCAAATCTACATAAATTTAAGCACATTGATATCATACATACCACTTTCTCTGACCACTGACCAATGAGAATGAGAACACAACGTACCAAAACTTATGGGACACAGCAAAGGTAGTTATCAGAGGAAGTCTCATAGCAATACATGCACACATGATAAAGAAAGAGAAATTTATGATTGATATGCTGGCACAAAATTTACAACAACTAGAGCAGAGTCAACAGAACAATCCTACTAATAGCAAAAGAAAAGAAATAACAAAAATCAGGGCTAAGATTCAGGAGAGGAAAAATAAGAAAACTGGGAAAAATTATTGCTTCTAGAAGTTGGTTCTTTGACAGGATAAATAGAATTGACAGACTGCTGGCAAACCTAATCAAAGAAAGGAGGGAATAAATTTCAATCGGAAGGATGAGGGATGAAAGAGGGGACATTACAATCCTCTTTGTAATCAAAAGAAAACCCTCATGAAATCAAAAGGATAATTACACAGTACTATGAAGGACTGTACTTCAATGACTTCAACTACTTGGAAGACATGGACAAATTCTAGGAAAAACAATCCCTCCCTAGACTATCCCTGATGGACGTCAAGAATCTCAGCAGACCCATAGCAATAGAAGAAATAGACAAGGCTATCAAGGGATTACCAACAAAAAATCCCCTGGACCAGATGGCTTCACCGGAGAATTTTACCAAGCATTCAGGGAAGAACTGACACCAATCTTACACAAACTCTTCCAGAACATAGAAAAAGATGGCAAACTCCTGAACTCCTTCTATGAGGCCAGTATAACTCTGATATCGAAACCAGGCATGGATCCCACAAGAATCGAGAACTATAGACCAATATCCTTAATGAATATCAATGCAAAAATCCTTAACAAAATACCGTTCAATAGAATACAAAAGTATATTTAAAAAATCATTCACCATGACCAAGTGGGATTCATGCCAGGGATGCAGGGATGGTCCAATATATGAAAGACCATTAATATCATTTGCCACATTGACATGAAAAACTATAAGAACCACATGAT
>NW_022103899.1:1311664-1334991 GCF_000313985.2 Echinops telfairi | reverse complement strand
TATGGATTGTGCTAAGAGTTGTATGACCCACAATAAAATGATTTAAATAAATAAATAAAAATAGTTACAGCCTTGGGATCCCTGAATGGGGTGGTTAGGATTTGGAATCAACTCTATAGGCTTGGATTTTGGTTTTATTTCAACACAGTAGGACAAATGGTGTAGCTTAAATCTATGATCATTTTGGCCTAGCTAGGTAATCCTTCCTTGAATTTTAGCCTGAAATTAGCATGTGTTCTCAAAATCTCCCCAAGCTCATTGTCTTTATGAAGTCACACTTCCGCACATGCTCCACAGGACCTAATAAGTTCTCCTTGCCAAAGTTTTGTTTTTCCCCAGGTATTACAGTGTAATTTGCCTTATCAAGTCCAGTCTTCATCTGATAAGGTAGAACTCCCAGAAGCCAAGTATATTTCACGAAGCGAACAATTACTTTTATAAAAGTTGCAATAAAGTATGATGATTTTTAATGGCATCAATGATACTGCTGTGTATATCGGTTTCAGTTTTGAAGTAGACTTAAGTTCGAAGACCCAAGGGGACCATTCCCTTCTTGATGCATTTGTGTTACTCCCATCATGCTAATGGGATGGACGAAGGCTGTCCAGGAGTTCAAATTGTGGGCCAGTCCCAAGAGGAGGATTTTTCAGGGTGTCTTCCAAACTTCTGTTGGCACCGGGAATTGTTGGAGACCCTTAGCTAGTAGGTTCATCACTCCAGTCTCTGCCTCTGCCTTCACATGGTCTGTGTGTCTTGGTGTGCCCACTGTCATCTCCCCTTCTCACAAGGACACCGGTGATTGAGATAGGGCCTACCCTAAATCCTGGGCAGTTTTTGTCAACTTCATCTCGACATCCTTTGATAATGCTGCCTGCAAAGACCTTATTTCCCAATAAGGTGACATTCTGAGTGTTTCAAGTGGTTACAACATTCTGAGGTTTTGGGTAGACATGAATTTTTGGCCATGTTATTTAATCCCACTACACCTCTGTGGTATAAATGGCTAGGTGCTGGCAACTGGCTGAAAAGTTGGTGGTTCGAATCCACCCAGAGGGGCTCTCAGAAGACAGGCCTAGTGATCTGCTTCAGGAATGATAGAGCCTGGGAAAGCTTATGGCGCAGTGCTACTCCGCTTACGAAAGGTTGCCACGCCTTGGGATCAACTCCATGGCCACCTACAGCACCAGGCCCACTGCTCCATCAGCCAGCACTGCTGCGAGTGCTGATTCACCATAGAGGACACACCATAGGCTCCAGTTAGCATGTGCAAAATACAGTATGCTCAGCACAGAATTTTCAGAAACAAACTTTTGTTATGAAGTGAGATAAATTTAGACTTATTTCCTAGCTAGGCCAAAATGATCATAGATTTTATGTTAATGTTAAAAAAAAGATCATGCCTCAGTTTATTTTCAAAATGTTTAGTGAGTGTTATATCAACCTGTAAGAAGCCCTGGTGGTACAGTGGATTATGTGTTGACCTACTTACTACAAAGTCATTGCCTGGAACCCACCATCTGCTCCTTGGGGGAAAGGCTTTGTCTTCTCCCGTAAAGATTTACAGCTTCAGAAGCCTTATTAGGGTCTCTCAGTCAGAATCAGCTCAATTGCAGTGGATGGGTGTTTGAAAATACATCACCTAATAAAAAGGAATCAACATATTCTTTATAGAGAACAAAACCTTAAGACAGAATGTAATCATCTGGAGACATAATTTTTTGGTTCCAATAATATAAAGTTAAAAGACACAGTAAATCTGGAGCAGGACCTCACCATTTACTGTATGTTTTGAAAATTCCACAAGTTGGTCTAATGCGCACGCCCAGTGGAGAGCCGCTGCTCAAGATCACGTTTACACTTAGCGTGTCAGTCTGACTTCGTGTCTGGACACATTGACTGGATCACACTAGTAATAATTTAGATGGTTATGCGTTTTCCTTTTCTAGTTTTCATAGATCAAGAGGCTGAACAACAGTCTTCATGGTGCTTCACTCTAATGAGTGGGGGCAAAAGAACTTAGTGTTGGAAAGAAAAGCTTAGTGGTTGGAGTAACATTCTACTGGTTACAAGTCTAATTTTGTTTCCATGTAAATGTTCGGGACATTCTTTGCTTTGAAATGCCTTTGAAGAATTCCCGTTATGGGCAAGGACAGTATCTGGTACTTCCCAAGGCAAACTTGAACTCTGTTAGGTAAGCAGCTCTCCCTCTGCTCTTTCTTACTTCTCCTCCTGTGTCTGTGGGGAAAAAAATCCAATTTATATCAGTATTAAGCTTATTGAAGAAAAACTGTCCCAGCACATTCTCAAGCTCAGGAATTTGTTAACACACACACACATTCAGCCTGGAGATGTGAGGCATGATGTCCTTTTCTCTAAGGTGGCCCCACAGATACACTGCTGTCAGCGCCATTTCATTGAGACTCAATTTCCCCCGACCTTTGAATGCTGTTGAATACTACCCCTGTTCTTCCCACATCCACCCCCTCCCCCGGCAACTTACTGGCGACTGTAAACATTATTAACGCTGAAGGGTCTATTTATGTTGCCCTAACAACATCCCTCCTCCTACTCCTTGCTCCGTTCAACCAAGGTTTTGGGATATTTCAATGTGCACACCGGAAGCAGCCTATTTTCAAGCTTGAAACACAATCAGGAGGGGCTGAATGCACACATCAGTCCTGTGCGTGTCCTGCCCACACAGTAGCAAAGCTCTAATACAACCTTCTTGGCTGCATTCCAGTATTTTTCTGTCATTTTTACAACTTCTTATTTTTTTCCCTTCCCGGCTTTGCTTTCTTGGGACTTGATGTCCCTGTTACCCGCACCCCCGAAATCCTCTTCATCCACAGCCTAACAAATCCTCAGAGCGACTTGGAGACATATCCTAGGACATAAGATTGGTTTGAGACGCATGAGGATAGTTGAAGAAATACATACCTCTTCAAATTTCTTCCTCTAGTGCAGTGGTTCTCAACCTTCCTAATGCCACAACCCTTTAATACAGTTCCTAATGCTGTGGTGACCACCCCCAACCATAACATCATTTTCACTGCTACTTCATAACTGTCATTTTGATACTGTTATGAATTGGGCGACCCCTGTGAAAGGATCGTTCGACCCCCAAAGGGGTCACGACCCATAGGTTGAGAACCACTGCTCCAGAGACTTGATACCTCAAGACTGTGGCACCCAAGTTACTTTGCTGTGCTCATTGCTGACCAGAGCGGAATATAAGATATGGAAGCCCGTGGAACTGCCCTGCCACAGGCAACTAGATACTGTACCTTAGTTTACATCTGAAATAACACATTTCCTAAGAAAGCAGACAGAGTAGGGGGGAAAATCATCATTTGATTGTGCACAATTGTTTGAGTGACATCTGGAGATGGGTGGAGAAACTGGTTAAGAATATTTGGTTCAGGACTGCAGGCTGAACCACAGAGGATGTGACTTCTAATAGATTGTTAACCTTGGTTCTCATTGGCTCAAGGTTCAGAGAGGTGGAGCTATTGGGAAGCATGTCTTAAAAACCTGCAGCCGAGCAGCCAGGAACAGATTCTGGTGACAACGTGTCCATTGTTTTGTGGTATCATATGACTTCATGTTTTGGTCCCTTCTTCCCAATGAAATTGGGGGTTCTCCCTGAAGGTAGGTGTGAGACCCGCCACTTACCGTGTTAAGTGTGTTTTCCATTTAATAGGGACTCAGTATGTAAGGGTTAGCTGAATTACTTAAGTTGATGATATAAGCATCGGAGCAAGGGTTAAAGAACTATAAACAACCCAGTACAATCAGTATCTTTCTCCTCTAAAGAGCTGAAAAGGAATAACTTGCAAAATCTTCTGTGTCAGCCTTAATATTAAAGCCGAGGAAACAGGCCTACAGAGATGAAGTGACTTATCCAAAGCCAGGGGCAAACTTAGCACTAAAGCCCGAAACTTCCATCACCTAAGGACCACTGTTTACTCTAGTTGTGCTTCTGGTAGTGGTAGGGCTAATCTGCATTTAGTGTTTAAAAGGTCATAACACACAGTATAAATATCCCTAAAGAAAACTTCCTTTTTGATTGTTAAGCATGAAAGAGTGAGTTTTCCAGAGTAGCTATAACAATTTAGTAAAATTAGAAGTCTTTGCAAAATACATTTTGTGCTTCCTTTGGAAGAGATATTGACTAGTGGTCTCTTGCTTTAGTCTCAGCTGGGGGTTTAGGAGGGTAGTGCTGGTGGTACAGTGACCAAGTGCTTGGCTGCTAACTCAAGGGGGCAGTGGCTCAAATGCACCAGCCTCCATGCCGGAGAAAGATGTATCTGCTCGGAGAAAGATTTACATCCTTGGAAACAGTCCAGGGAGGTTCTACTCCATTATACAGGATTACTCTGAGTCAAGACCGACTAGATGGCAATGGGTATGGTATGGCTTGGGAGGATGAGGAAGAAAATCTGTAATAAGTAGCCTTAGGGCAAAGGAACTCTCTGTAACTATGACTGGTGACACAATGGTTCAACAAACACTTGGCTGCTAACTGAATCCACCCCGAAACCCCTCAGAAGAAAGACCCAGACATGTGCTCTTCCAAAGGTGACAGCCTAGAAAGCTCTACCGAGCAGTTCTGCTCGGTGACGGGCGTGGGTTCTATGAGCTCAACATTGGCTAACAGCAGTGGCAGTAACATTCAACTCATAGAATGTGGACTCTGTGGCTTCAAACACTGGGGAGTTCTAGACTGTATCAGGCCCACTCATACTGAAAGGCTCCCAGTCCATGTGAAGTGGCTGTTTGTATTCCACATCTGACACTATTGTCTAACAGATTTTAGTTTTGTCAAAGTATCTCACTGCGTTAAGGAAACAATTCCTTGGATGGATTATCTCTGAAGGGCTCTTTGCAAATCTCCACTGAGCTTCCATTTCTCAGAGATGACTTTGCTTGCAATAGTTGAGTGGGTCCCAAAATTTGTTAGTGAAAGATGCAGTGTATGATAGCAAACAAACAAGCAAGCAACACTGTAAACACCAATGCTTCCTAGCCAACGAGGTGCAGTAATGAGGACAGTGTTGAGGAAGATAACCAGTGGGTGCTGTCATTTAAACTTCACCCACCTGGTAGGGAAACTACATCCCGCGTCAGTTAAGCTCAGGAAAATTAGGTATCCTTTGGCAATGGTTTTAACAGATATAAACAAGTCTAAATGAAGCCTAACTATGTTGATAGAGTCTCTTACTCATTTGTTTTCTCCTTCCATCAATAAGCCTTGGTTTAGTATTTTATTGGTTTTGGCCAAAGACCAAAAGTTGCGGGACTTATGGAGCATTGGGTAGTTTCAGTGGGATCTTCAGATTAAATTAGTTCCATAATTTAAGAAAACATGGTTGGACAGTACATTTTGAGAATTAAATTAGGTAATGGTTTGAACAGGGAATGGGGTTGTGGTTTTGACTAGCAGCAGCATCCCTAGGATTGGGCAAGGGTCCTAGGAAACGTGGGTTAACAAAGGGTCAGGAACTTCCAGTGGCCAAGGGATCACTTACAGCAGGGATGGGATTTACTTTACTTTCTCTTCCTGTGGACGGATCCAGTTCTGGCTTGCTAGAGTATGTCAGCAAGTTCACGGGCCTTAATTCATTGTAAGCTCTAAGTTATTGCACACCAGCACACTTCCAAGAAGAGAGCTGTCATAGAAATCTGATTTACAGAATGGGACACCCGTATTAATCAACTCTGCCTCAACACTGCTTTCCTGGTAATTAGAATGATGCTTGGGAGTCTCAGGGCAGTCGGACATCCACGTGATGCCTCTGGGCTCCCGGAATAAGTGTTCTGTCAGACAGCATAGAAGCTGCATGGTTGTTTCCAGTCCAGCCTCTGAGGTCATTTGGCATTCTTTCTGGTGCATTGTATGGTCAAAGTGGTCACAGCTTGCTTTCATTCTAGGAGAGGAGACATAGACCTCATCTCTTGATGGGAGAAATGTCAAAGCCTATGAAGCCAGGTGAGGTTTTAGGCTGCCCTTGGCAAATTCCAAGCTGTAATGTGTGATTAGAGTAGTCCATTCATAAACCAATCTGTTTCTTCTTTAGGTAGGGGAACTCCTCCTCCCCCATACTAGTTAGGATATATCCTTGATTTGTTGAAACAAACAAACAAACAATCCCAGCACATCGTGTTTCAAATAAGATAGAAGTTTCTTCTCATATAATGATCCAGAGGTAGGTGGCAAGGTCTGGGGTGGATACGCAGCTCTGTTCCCCAAGGGCATCCAGGTGTTGAGATTTCTTCCACCTTGCCATTTCAGTCATTCCCGGTGGTGGTGTTCTTTGATAGCCAAAGATGGCTTATCAGCAGCAGCCTGCATTCTAGTGCCTGGAAAGGTATATGAGCAAGTGGGAAGTAAAGAACTTCCTTTTAAAGAAGTGACGTAGAAGTTGCACACATCACCCACTCAAAGTCCACTGGCAATGGTTTAGTAACATGACTAGACACCTAGCTGAAAGGAGGCTGCGGAATGCCGCTCTCTAGCCGAGATTCCATGGTGTCCGTGAACCCTGATAAATCTTGTGCATGGAGTCTTACTACTCAAAAGAAGAAAGGGAGAATGGATACGGAGGAGCAATGAGCAGTCTCCGTCTTATCTTCCCATCTGTTGAAACATCTCTGCAGTGTTTTCCAGGCATTTTCAAGAGCAAACATGGCAAACTTTTCCTGTAAAGGGACAGATCATAAATAGGTCTTCTGGTTCATATGGTCTCTGTCTATATTATTTATATTGCAGCTTTTTACCACAAATCACCACAAATTTAGTGGCTGAAGACAACTCAGATTTATTATCATGTAGTCCTGTGGGTCAGAGGTTTGATAGGATCTCAGAGGGGCAGTAAAATGAAGGCACTGTGAAGGCTGGGGTCCTTTCTGAAGGCTCTATGGGAGGATGCACTTTCTTACTCATTCAGCTTGTCGGCAGAATTTGGCTCCGGGCACACAACCCCCTAAACCCCAGAACCATTTATAGGGCACCAGAACCTTCTCACACTGCAGTTTCTCAGACCACAGCCAGAAAAGGTTCTCTGTATTTAAGGGATAATCTGATACGATTAGATCATATTGTTGTTGTCAGGTGCTATCAAGTCAGTTCTGATTCAACATGACCCAGTGCTCACCGGAACCAAACACTGCCTGGTCCTGCACCATCTTCACAATTGTTCTTGTTTGAGCCCATTGTTGGCAGCCACTGTGTCAATCCACCTTGTTGAGGGGCTGCTTCTTTTCTGCTGTCCCTCTACCAAGCATGCTGTCCTTCTCCAGGGACTGGTCTCTCCTGAGAACATAGCCAAAGTACATGAGACAAAGTCTTGCCATCCTTGCCTCTAAGGAGCATTCTGGTGGTACTTTTTCCAAGACAGATTTGTTTGTTCTTGTGGAAGTCTACGGTATTTTCAATATTCTTCCCCAGCACCAAGGTTCAACGCATCAGTTCTTCTTCAGTGTTCCTTATTCAGTGGCCCAATTTCACATGCATTTGAGGTCACTGAAAATGCCATGCCTCGGTCAGGCTCGCGTAAGTCTTCAAATTAACCTCCCTAATTTCAACGCCCTAAAGAGGTTTTGTGTAGCAGATTTGCCTAGTGCAACTCGTCTTTTGATCTCTTGACCATTGCTTCCTTGAGCATTGATTGTGGATCTAAGCAAGACCAGGCCTTGACAAGTTCAAGCTTTTCTCCATTGATCATGATGTTCTCTGTTGGCCCAGTTGTGAGGATGTTGGTCTTCTTTACATTCAGTCATAATCCACACTGAAGACTGCAATCCTTGACCTTCCTCAGGAAATGCTTCAAGTTCTCCCACTTTCAGCAAAGAAAGGTACATCATCTGCCGATTGGAGGTTGTTAATAATCTTTCCCCCGATCCTGATGCTACACGATTCTTCATATCACCCAGTTTCTCTGATGAGTTGCTCAGCATGCAGACTGAATAAGTCAGGGGAGGGGCTGCAACCCTGGCACATGCCTTCCTTTATTGTAAACGATGCAGTGCTCCCTTTTGCTGTGGGCACATTGCCTCTTGGATACAGGCACAGGTTCCACATGAGCTCAATGAAGCGGTCTGTAATTTATATCGTTCTCAGTGCTATCCATGGTTTGTTACGGTCCACACATTCGAATGCATTAGGTTGTGTGAGGTAATATAGTAACAAGTTCTGGTATGTGGGGTGTGGATAATTGTGGAGGAACATTTTTTTCTACCCCCCATCCTCTCTCAATCATTCAACAATTTCTTTCTGACCTTGCAGCTCAAACATCACCCATTACTGTCAAGTGAAGCCCAATTCTGGCAACTTCAGGTTACAGAGGGGAACGGTTGCATAGAGTCATCTGGGCTGTAATCTCTATAGAGGCAGTGCCCCAGACCTTTCTTTTTCAGAGCCACTAGAGAGTCCTGAACCATCAACCTTTAGGTTAGCAGCCAATTTCAAACCACTTGTGCTACCCAAGCTCCTTAAAAGCACCACATGTAAATTACTCTGTTTCAATAAAACTTTATTTACAGAAACAGGTGGTGGGTGGCTTTGGCAGCCAGTTCAAATTGATTTAGGATTTAAAGTTTCCAGGCAGACAGACACTTCTTCTTACAACCTCCTGACAGCTGTGCATACCCTCTCCTGTGCAGAGACTGCTTGCTTCTGTTGACGCCTTCTTTGCACTGCCTTGAGCATCTCCCCACACTCGCACCCCCCTCCCCAGACAGTGAGTAAAACGAGGAAAGAAACCTTGCTTGAGTCGTCTGTACTTTCCCTGTGCTTAGCAATGTCTAATACTCAGTGGGTGCTCAGTAAATCTTTGTGCAATACATGAAATCTTATATAATAATCAAGCTGAGGGAGACAATTTGAAGTACACACACAGGCGCACACACCCACAGTGTGTGTGTTGCAGAGAGCGTGTTTTTTTTCTTGGGCAGATTTTCCATTTGATGAAGTTTGATTTGCATGGGTTTTATTCTGCAGATTAGGCTCCATAAGAGTTGCTGAAGACAGATCTTAAACAGACTTAAAAGATGCTGGTAGCAATTTTAAAACTAAGCTTGATCTAACTGAATTATGGATTGTTCCAATACACATCTATAAGAGCTCCCAGCAAAATGATTAATCATTAAAAAAAAAAGAGTTAAAAACAATTTTTGCTTCTTCTATGTGGGCCCTGCTTGTTTGTTTCTTTGCTAGATGGCCCTGCTTGTTTAATTTCAAGCCTTTAAGATCCCAGGCACTCTATCTTTTAATAGCCAGGCACCATTAACTTTCTTCACTACATTTGCTTATGTTTTGTCTTCAGTGATCATGCTGGGGAGGTGAGTATTATACCTTACCACAATATTAGAACAAATCATTCTTATACTGAGGTAAGATTTAAGTAGAGGCCCAAAGTCCATCTGCTTCCTCATTTTATATCTATCTATCCTGACAAATACACCTATCTTTATATACTTACACATATACATATCTATATTTATAACTATATAATTTTTACTTTTTCTTTACTTTTTTTCTTTTTTCTTTCCTCCTGCCCCACTATCATGTTCAGCCATAATTTTCCTCTCAGAATTTCCTCTCGGATACATAACAATTGGTCAAACACCACCAGGAATGCTACTCCCTCCTCACCATTGATTTTATGTCCCTTGCTATTCCCCTGTCTCTGATGTTATTGGATCACTGCTCCCCACCCCACGCCTCCTCTTCTCTCATGGCCCTCCCCACCCCCCCAACCATCGGTCCCATTACTGTCTCCTTGGGATTGCTTATCCTTCATACCTTATATAGACAGATATCAAAAAGGAAAGAAAAAAAGACAACAACAAAAAGCCATATACATAGTTCCAGGTCTAGCTGTTGACCTTTGTGAATAGCCCCCCTCCCCACCCCTACATGGAAGAAGCACACCAGCCTATGTGATCATGAGGTGTTGACGGGAACAAGTATCAGAAGTTCAGAAACAAGCAATCAGGTTGATGTGAAGGGACATGGACAAAGTAAGATAATAACTCAAATCCACCTGTAGGATAATGGGACAGTCCCTCACAGAAGGGCCACACAGACAGGATGATAGATCCAGGGTGCAGTACAGCACTGATGAAACACATACTATCCTCTAGTTCTTTAATATTCCCCCCCCCCCCACTATTATGGCCTTAGTTTTGCCTCACTAAATCTTGCTAGACCTGCGTATGTACACTTGTACAATCAGGAACTTTTGGTGCATGAAATCCAAGATAGATAAACCCCTCAGAAACTGTAACGGGAGTAAACATTCCGTGAGGGCACTGGAAGAGAGGGGGGGAAAGGAGGACTGATAACAATGCTGAATGTGTAACCTCACGTGTGGGGAAAGAACAACAGAATTGTACGTGAATGGGTACATTGAATGGTGTAAGATATGACAAAAGCAATAAGAATAATAATGTATCCAGGGTCCATTTGGGTGGTAGGGTGGGGGAGGGGGGAACAAAAGGGAGCTGCTATCAAAGAGTTCAAGAAGAAAATGTATTGAAAATGATGATGGCAGCAATTGCGCAATTATGTTTGATCTAATGGAACTATGGATTGCAATACTATCTGTAAGAGCTCCTAATAAAATGCTAAAAAAACAAAACCGATTTTGGGTGGCTCCCATGAAATTCAAAGGGCAGAGCTAGCAGTATGGCTTAGCTGGTGAAGCTGAGAGCATCCACTTGACAGGCGTTGAACTTCTGCCTGCCTTTGCCAAAACAACAATGTGGCCATAAGGAAATGTGCAAATGGAAATGACATTTTCCTGAGCATTTCCCCAGACGTTAGACTTCAGCGTGGGTTGAAAAGTGCACAGAAAGGTTTTGACCTGCCGAGCCATGCGTTCAGCTGATGTAGGATAAACATGGAGCGCTGGTGACACTAAACAACATAGGAGGCTGCATGGACCAGGAATCCAGCTCTGCCCTATTTATATGAAATGTTCTCACATTCTCGGTATGTAGCTGAAGTAATTACTTTATAGGTGTGTAGCTATGTGGGACCTTTAAAGGCCGTTTATGTATAAAATATTGTAGGAACAACTCCTTTCATACCCATATGTTCAATGAAATTAAGATACACAGAGGGCTCCTTATCTAACATCCAAACATCAGTCTTGGGGTGGGACCCAGCATGGATGCTTATTGAGTTCTGCAACTAGGTACGGCATAGTGGGAAGGGTACACTATCCAATTGGGATTGGCTTAATTCTCCCAGGTAGATGGGAAAAAACCCCTCAGTTCTGAGGAAGAATGTCATGCATTTAAAAAGCACACTTACACTTATATTTCCATTTAGAGGCGGTAGGTCTAGAATTCCCTAAGCTCTCTTTCTCAGTCTAAAGAAATGTTTGTACCCAACCCCCATGTTTTCTTGGCTGGTAGCAAATAAGTTTTCTTTTTTCTTGAAGATTATTGTCAGCTGTGTGTTCAGCATGTCCACTGAATCGTTGCACTCCCTACTAAAAGTGTTAAGATATTAGACCAAAGGCTAACTTTCTTGGAATGCCCTTATGCCGACAAGAAATCACTAGCATGACTTTTTTGGAACATAGCCCTATGACCAACTATTGGGCCCAGCCCATGTCCTAAAAAGCTTTTGTGCTAACACTGTCAGCTTCATATCCCATTCTGATGCTTTCTCTGCCTTTCTCCCTAATCCGTTAGAATGACTTGTAGAGAGAAGGAAAGCCAATGCTCTTAAAACAAAACAAAAGAACAACAACAAAAACAAAATTCAAACCCATCTGATATAATTTGCCCTACCCAAAACCTTATTAAATACCACCCAGTTCCTTAATGCCTTTTGGGAATTTGGTAATGAAATTGATATTTTCTCTGGCACAGCTCAGCCTGGTGATTTACAAGGCATGCTTTCCATTCCATACCAACCTCTCTCCTCTGGTCTTCCAGAAATTCGCAAAGGTATTACCTGGTAGACCTGGAAGCTGGGATAAGAGATTTCTCACAGCCTTATGAAAGGTATCAACAGATCATGCTGATTTGAAAGGACCTGGCTTTAAAATCATAGTCACCCCTAGACTAGACTAGAGACTAGAACTACCCTTAAGGATTTTTGAGCTGTAAATATTTACAGAAGATGACTGCCTCTTTGTTCTCCCACAAAGCAGCTGGTGGGTTTGAACTTCAGACCTTTCTTAGTAGCCCAACCCTTGCCTCTAAGGGTCACTATGAATTGGAATTGACTCTATGGCTGTGGAAGGGTTAAAAATTGCTTACTGAATTTCCTTACCAGTTTTATTTTGAAGTCTCATATTCTTAGGGCTTTATATATTTTGTCCATTTTATAATCTATTTGATCATAGGTGACTTTTATAGCGCTCTGGTGATACAATGGTTCAGGGCTCACTAACTGAAAGGTTAGGAGTTCAAATCCACCCAATGACTCAGCTAGAAAAAGACCTGGCAGTTTGCATCCATAAGGATGAGAAGAAAACCCAATGGGGCAGTTCTACTCTGTCATCTGGGGTTGCTGTGGGTCAGACTCTAGCAGAGGGCACCTAACCACAACTCAAGTGTATCAGTGCTTCTCTGGACAATTACAAACAGAGACTCCATTTAAGTTAGGGTGTTACCATGAACGACCCGAAGAATAAGCAGATTTGTCTTAGAGGAAGTACAGCCAGAATGGTCCTTAGAAATGAGGCTAGTGAGACTTCACCTCAAGTGCCTTGGGCAGGTCATCAGGGACCAGTCCCTGGAGAAGGACACCATGCTTGACAAAGCAGAAGGACAGGGGAAAAGAGCAAGCCGCTCAAGGCAATGGATTCATGCGGTGGCTCCAACCATGACTGTCACCATAACAATAGCTAGGATGGCTCGGGCAGTTTCTGCTCTGCTGAACTATGAGTTGGGGCCTATTTGCTGGCACTTAACAACCACAGATGACTTTTAGAAAATAAAGTTAAATTTTCTTCTAGTAAAAGAAAAATCTTGCCTTTGTTAGGTTTTTGCCCTTGTAAGGTCATTTACTGTTAACTTAGCTCGTTTTCCCCTAATGCACATTGGATATGCTTTCTGTGTTTAGAGATTACATTTTAAGTGATCTGGACAGCGTGTTGTGATCTGTGGGTCACAAGGAAGTGAGATAATTTAATGTGGGCTCTGTATGACTTGAGTTTTAAGAATGTAGGCAGTGACCGGAGACATTACAATCATAATGACCTTTAGCCACCACTTGTAGGATGAGTGGATAGTCGTCTTTTTAGACTAATTTACAGAGTGAGATCGTGGGGACATAAATTAGAATCGGAAAGCTAAAGGAGCCCATGCCTGACTCACAGAGTGTTTTAAAATAAATTCAATGATATAAAATTCCAGATTTCCTGTTTGCAGCTCTTAAAATGTGGACACATCTCCCTTGCTTTTCTTTAGACACAACTGAGCAATAGCTAGTCTCCTTCGATAGCTCCTGCTCCTAGACTGCCACAGACTACCACCTACCTACCCTATTATCACTTATCCTGGCCTGATTCCTTTACTTATCCTTCCTGTCGAAACCAAAGTGATGAAACTCACCACTTTTGAGTCCCTTCCAGATAGCAACCCCATAAACCAGTGTAGAATTACTCCTTGGGGGTTCCAACTGAAAATCCTCTGCCTCATCTTTCGGCCTGGTGGTGGCTCGTGGGTTTGAATTGCCCATCCCGGTGGTTAGCAGCTCAATGCTTAACTTGCAGTGCCCCCAAGGCTCCTGCTCCCCACCCACTGTCACTGTCTATTCTGACTCTCAGTGTCCCAAGATGAACCCATGAGCCCAACTGACTCATGGTGACGCTAGATAAATGTAACCTCACACCAAGCTCACTGCTACCAAGTAGATTCTGACTAGTCACCGAATTTGTGGATTTCAAGCCCTATGGTACAGAACTGCCCCGAAGAGTTTCCTTGACTATAATCTTTATGAAAGCCCAGGCCGTTTGCCAGGCCTTTCTTCTGAAGTACTGCACGGTGGATTGGAATTGCCCAATGCACCACCCGATGACCTTTACGAGCCTCCTCCAGGTAGTGGAAATAAAAAGACTCGTTGCTCCTAGATAATCACTTGTGGAAGACGCTAATTGAAAAGGAAGTTTTGAGGTCAAACGTATTTAGGACACATGGTAGCCTTATGTGTACCCTTGCAACGTGTACATTTTCAATGCACATTAGCACATGAGAAGATCTGAGAAGGTCTGCAAAAGAGAAGTCTTTTGTGAAGGCTTTCCCAGTTCCTAGCTGGCTAGAAACCCCCACTACTTAGAATAACCTTGTGTGGAATTAGTGTTCTGTGGAACACACTGTGTGAAATGCTGAAATCAAGTCATACAGCCTGGTCCCACCTAAACGTGGAAGAATCCATCTGTGAGGGTTCTATCAGGTTCTGCAGTTCTGGACAGGATGAAATAACTTGCACATTAATGAAAGAATCCTTGAAAAGTCAATGGAAAGTTATTTTATTAGGAACAACATCATTCTTTATTTGATGTTATTTGATGCATCAGGAGAACCTACATTCATGACCTCAAGCCACCAAAAGCATGAACAAAGTCATACGCAACGGGAAGCAATCTTTATAAAAGTGAAATATTTTGCTCATTGTGAAAGAAAAATTGATTTTAGCTTTCAGAGGACTGTATTCCAATGACTTTTATTGTGCCCCGCTGTCTTCGTTATTGCCCCACAATGGAATGCACCCCACTCTTCATATTTCAGGTTAATGATCGGATCAGACTGTAAACATTTTCTTGGGCAAAACTTTCACCCAGTCTATTTGTAGTCATTTAAACCAGGGAATAGGTGCAAACAAACTCCAATACCCGCAGGTATTAGCTAGTTTATTAGAGTAATGATGTGCGAATCCTGATTTGCATGTTCAACTAAATGATTGCAAACGGCTTCTGACACGTAAATTCACAGCTGTTCTACACGTTCCTACTGAATCTGGCAAAAGTGAATTGGTCTATTTGAGTTATCCTCCTTTGATTTCTCCAAGAAAATCAATATAATAAAGTAATTCCTTCCTGCCATCCTCTTCCTTGCTCAGCCTTCTGAGAACAGTCAGAGGGTGTTTCTCCCTCAGGCTTGTTTGCATTAAGTCCTTTCCAACAGGCGCCAGTAAATGTGCTCCCTTAATAAGGATGTCTTCCTTTGAAATCAACTAAATGAAATTTTACACTTAAGGTGAGTAAGAACCAGTTAGGGAGAAAATTGCTCAATATCTGTTCCATTCTAATTTCTTTTTCCATGCAAAGCATGCTGCGGCTCTGTATCAAGGAACAAATGTGATGATGTATCATGCATAATTCATGCCCCTGGACACACACCCTTATTTTTTCCATCAGAATTCTATGTCTTTAGATAAGGTCAAAGATTCTTTTTTACGCCTATCAATGGAACTTATTCTTAAGGAATATGACATAAAATATGGTATTTTTGTGCTTTGGAAGAATGCTTCACTGTGGTAATCTCAACCATACAAGATCCCCCCCCCCCCCCCCCGCGTCATTTTGGGAGTTTTTGTCTCTTTTACTTTGTGAGCTGGTAGGATTTTCATTATTTAAGTGAATGGTATTCATGTTGGTAAAGATGGCTGGAATAAAAGATCACATCCTTAATAGGCACTAAGGCAAAATTATGCCACCGAGTCCCCCCAAAGTTCATCATTTTGTATGTTGTTCTCTCGTCAAGATTGTATTTGATTATTAGAAAAGTCTCTCAAGTCTCGAACTACAGTAAGTCTGCTTCCTGTTCTTTGAATTCCGCTGTCTTCTTCCCATGTGTCTGTTCTTGCACCTCCTTCAGGCTCGTGGTCTTCCCTAGCTGTAATGATAGCTTTAGGCATTGCAAACTCAGCCTGGCCATATAGCTAACTCCATCACTTTCCTTCCTCCCCAAACCTGCTTGCACCATATAATAAGTTCACAAGCCAGGAACATATGTGCCATCTTTGATTCTTCGCTCTACTTTGCTTCACACATCTAGGCAACAGCCAAGTCCTGTAAATTCTAATGCTCACGATGCCTTGATTATGTCTCTTCTGTGTATTTATTACCCATTCCACCCTCCAGACCCGAGATACCATCACCCCTTTGCTGGATTATAGAAAAATCTTCTCTTTTGTCCCCAAGTCTCTGCACCACGGTGAGTGTGTTCTTAATAAACTTCAATCTGTGCATTTCTTCCTTGCTTAAAATTCTTCAGTGGCTCTCTGGTGCCCTCAGGAAAATGTTCAAAAGCCTTAATATGGTTTAAGACCCTACAAATATGATGTTGCTTATCTCATTTTGTCAATCCTTGATGTTCTACCAAGTGGTCCAAACTCAACTCAGTTTATAAAACAAATCACGATTCTTCTTACCTCAGGGCTTTTGGACACACAAATATTAAACTTTCCTCTGCTTAGAAAGTCCCCCTGCCCTTCCTCTCTGACTGCTTTTCACTCACCATTGAGGTCTCAGCTTAGATTCACTTCCCGGGAAGTCTTCCTTGTCCTCCCAGATAGGGGTAGGTGCCTTCTTGTTCCCACAGGCACGCTGTACTTTTCCCGCTCTAGCATTTGCCACGGTACGCTTTTTTTGGTCTCTTGTCTCTAGTCCACACTAGACAGGAAGCCCTCTGAGGACAGGGTCCATCTTCCTTGTTCACCATCCTCATTAGTTTCCTCAGACTGGGTAGATAAAAATACCAGTAATTTGTTGTATCCCAGTAGTTCTGGTGCCTAGAAATCCAGGTGTCAGCAGGGCCATGCTCTCCCTGAAGGTTCTAGAAGACCCTTCCTCACCTCTACAGAGCCTCTAAGAGCTTTCCGGCCATCCTTGATGTTCCTTGGCTTATACAGTAAAGTCAGGGAAAGCAGGAACCCGTATAAGGTAGAATCCTGACAGAAAAGGAAAGTTCAAATATTTTCCACTAAAATGAGTGATAGAAACGTGCTAAGCGTCTACCTTGTTAAAGGTGGACAACTTAAGAGACTGGGGAAAACAAGGCCAGGCTGTCAAGTTCCTGCCTTAGAGATCAGTTCAGTCTCTGCTTCCAGCTTCCTTTGACCAGCTTCCCTCTGTTTTTATAAGAACACCAGTCATCATGGACTTGGACCTGCCCTCTTCCAGTATGACCTCATATTCCCTGAAACAGCTTCAAAGAGCCTATTTCAAACAAGGTTTTGCATTGGCCAAATCTGTTGTATAAGACCGCTTTAAAGTGCTAAAAAGTAAAGATGTCATTTTGAAGACGATGGTGCACCTGATCTATGCCATGATATTTTCTTTCTTTTTTTTTTTTTTCATTACTGTTCCTGGGGATTTTTTTAAAAAAAGAATCATTTTATTAGGGGCTCATACAACTCATCACAATCTGTACAAACGTCATCTGTGTCCAGCACTTTAGTGACTTCATCATTCTTACAACACCCACTTTCCACTTGAGCCCCTGGTGTCAGCTCATTTCCCCCCTCTCCCTTCCCACTCGCCCCTCCTCCCCGATAATTTATGATTTATTATTATTTTATCATATCTTACCCCATCCCACGTCTCCCTCACCCACTTCTCCGCTGTCTGTCTCCCAGGGAAGAGGCGAGATGTAGACCTTGTCATCTGTTCCCTGTTCTTCCTCTCCTTCCCTCCACCCTCCCGCCATCGCCACCCTCTCCACTGGTCCTGGGGGAGTTCATCTGTCCTGGGTTCACTGTATTTCCAGTTCCTATCTGTGCCAGTGCACCTCCTCCAGTCCAGCGGGATATGTAAGGTAGAATTGGGATCATGGTAGTTAAGCCATGGTATTTTCAATCACTTCATTTGCATCTGAAAGCTAGGTGATGACTAGGAAGACTGGAGACGAAAGGATGCGTTTAAATGAGGGTGCTGGCCAAGGATATGGAAAAGACCATGGACTGTCAAAAGGACAAAGAGATCTGTCTTGGAAGAAGGACAGCCAGAGGACTCCTTAGAGGCCAGACTTCGTCTCCCGTGCGTTGGACACATCGTCCAGGAGAGAGCCTTCCCTGGAGAAGGACATCATGCTTGGTGAAGTACAGGGTCCCTGAAATGAGGGCCTTGTGAGGATGGGATGGCCGGGCAGTGTTTCATTCTGATGCACCTAGGGGCGCTATGAATCCGATCTGATTCTACAGCATCTAACAACATATGGGGTTAGGATTCAACACAAGGTCTTTTTTTGGCAGGGGGGCACAAATTAATTCATAACAATCTCTAAATGTATTTCATCTTCATCTGTCTGAGCCTTTATCGTTTCCTGTACCTGGACTGTTCTTCCTGACCCCAGGTCTACCCTGCCCCACCCCCATTGTCACCACCCACCCACACATGTGTGCAAACATGCTTAGTGTTGCTGCTGCCCACAAACACACATGCGTAATCCAAGCTGGAGTCCTCAAAGCATTCGGAGGGACTGTAGAGAAATCCCACTCCGGTGCTTGCCTTTGCCCAGCCTTCTCCGTTCATCACATTTATTGAGTGTCTGCAACGTGAAGAGGCCGCTCTATTAAGTGCTATGAAGAATATGAGAAGAAGTTGTGATCTTTGCCCTCAGGGAACCTAGAAAATTTAGTAGATTGCTGCGGAGGGAAGGTGTGAATGAGGAAATGTTGAAAGTCACCCTGGGCAGTGTTCTGGCATTGAAGAAAAAAAAAAAAAAAATCAAAAGGAGTTCATGGCCCTTAAAATGTTCCTAGTTTTCCAAGTACAACACTGCAATGTTCTTAAACATTTAATCATTGGCATTCGGCTTTCCACAGTGAGAGTTACGTTTGGGATCAAAGCACGGACGAAGGTCAACCATTGTACTGAAAGAGTTTCGCTTCGGCCCTGAGTTCAGGCCGGTCCAACTTCCTACCTCTTCTGTTGCCTCAAGGCCGGCCCGGGCCTCACAGAGCAGCTGCATCTGGGGAGGATTCTGAGGTCGTTTGGTGGCCTCCTTTCCACTGGACACCCTGCCACCCAGGCTCCTGGACGCACACGCATGCTATCGGATGTTACAGACTGCTTTCTTCCCACGGTTCTGGGTTGTCCGGGAAAGTCTACTGTCTCCAGGGTGGTCAGCTCACCCATCTCCTCCCCGGCGCGAACCCCAGAGCGGTGTGGCCTTCCCAGGTCACCGGCACAGATGGCTGCGAGCCCAGCGCGCTGGCCAGCAGCTTCTCAGCACCGGGTCCGCTTCTCGGAGGGAGCCCCTTTCTCGCCACCGCGCGGCTCCATTAGACACGGGGAAGCCCGAGTATGGAAAGTACTTGGTTGATCTGTCCCTTCTCAAAGGTACTGTCTGTCATCATAGACGTCTGCAGTAAATATAGCCCCGGCATCGGTGGAGGATGTGGGAAGGGATTAGATTTACGAGGCACGTAAACTGCGAAGCTTCTAATAACCGTAATTCCTAACGTCAATCATAATGCCAGTATTAGTGTCATGTTTTCCAGAGGATTTTATGTTTCTAAAAATATCTTAATTGCCGTTACCATGCTTACCCTATAATTCCTGTAATTTGAAAGTGGAAAAGGTTCTGTGGGCGATAGGGCTGGAGACCGCAGCCCCCACTCCCCCCCCCCCACTTCTGTATTGTTTCCATGGGCTGTGGGGCAAGATGGATTGCCATTCTCACATGGTTTGCAATTAATGCAGATAAATTTCCTTAGAAAAGAAGAGAGTCCATGCTAATAAGCAACAACTGATGACAAAATCACATGTGGGGGGGGGTGGTGGGGAATAAAGGGAAGGATCTTTGTCCTCCTTCCAGACTCTCCTACTCCCTCCCTGGTCCCCAGGGAGCTCCTGTCTGAAAGCCTCCCACGTGATCTCATTCTCATTACGTGGCATCATTTGAAAAATCTTTGAAAGGATGCCAACCATCAGCCGGTTTTCCTCTGCAGCCAGGCCTGAGATGTTAGCTCAGGTGCTCGGCACAAGAAACTCCCAGGATTCTTGGCTCATGAAGTCTCTCTGATTTTTAGAGATGAAAGGATGGGACACCTCCTTAAGTTTGGTTAGTGAACGTATATAAGAACACATGTGTATATATCTGTATATAGGGAGTTTGGTGTGTGTGTGTGTGTCTGGATATCAAACTCACCACCATCAGTTGGTTCTGATTCATCCTGACCCTACAGGACAGAGTAGAACTGCCCCTTTGGGTTTCCAAGACTGTCAGTCTTGACGAGAGCAGAAAGCCTCATCCTTCTCCAGCAAAATGGCTGGTGGTTTAGAACTGCTGACCGGTGGTTGGCAGCTCACCATGTAACCCACTACACCACCAGGATTCCTTACGTGGACATATGTGTATGTTTATATATAATATATGTATGCATATGTAGATATATGAACATGTCCACAGAGATTTTAGCAAGGTTTGCAGTAGTAGTAGCCATGCATAACTTAGTCATTTGATCTTATTATTCCTACTACAACTCTTTGAACTCTACCAAAAAGACAGTGTGAGTGCAATGACTATTTTTCGTATTTTAAAAAGAATTTGAAGAGCACCCTGGATTTTGCCATTGAAAGGTATTTGCATCCACTCCACACTGACTGGAGATGTGGTGTAGTCTCATCATCACTGTAGAGGCAAGGATACTTGCCCAATGGATATTGGGGGGAAAATGGGCACTTGCCCAATGAATATTCTTTTATGAATAGTCATGATATTAACTTGTCATATAACATTCAAATGACAGAGAAACCTAAAGCTACATTTTGTTCTCTAGAGATAACTGCTATTAGCTTTCAGCACATCATTTCAGACTCTTTCCTAGTCATTTGCAAATACATTATTATTTTACAGAAATGAAATAACGTTATTCGTGCTGTTTAATGGCTGGTCTTTTCATCTAATAACATATCAAGGAGACTCTTCTGGGGAAGGGAATATACTTTTCTGTCAATGTTCCTTTAAAACATTATTCTAAGACATTCATAGTATGGTTAAACCATTGTTTATTTAGCTTTTTTATTCCTTCATACTTAAATAACCTTTAATCTTATGTTTTTACAAATGAAGTTTTTGAGAACGTCTTGGTCTGTATATCCTTAAATGCTAATGGGAATTATTTCCACAGGACAGATTTATAAAAGTGGAACAGAAATTTTTAGAATTATTATGAAATTGTTATGTATTAGAAAATTGCTTTTTAAAATGTATAATGTCTCTTTGCATTTTACCAATAAGATATGAAAGTGCTATTTCCCAACAGTCCAACATGGGAATCGGCAATTACACTGAACTTTAAACTACCCTTTTAGTCTTTGCCAGGTGCTCACACAAAGTGATCTCACTTTTCATTTCTATTTCTGGGAGATAAAATAACATTGGACAGCTTTTCATAGGGATACCTGTGTTCCTTTTTTGGTTACTCCTTTTTCATATCAATTTCCTATTCTGTATTGAAATTTTCATCATTTCCAGATTAAGATAGATGCTTTTTACATTTTATGTTTATGATAGAAACTGGGGATAATTTTCTAAGTGTTTTATTTATTTTTTCAATCCTTTTTATGCTATATGCTACCCTACAGTGGTCTACCATGTATTGCGATATCTTACATATTGCTGTGATGATAGTATTACGAATTCCAGCAGGGTCACCTATGGTCGATATGTTTCAGCAGAGCTTCCAGAGACTAAGGTATATTAAGAATAAGATCCCAGCAATCTACAGCTGAGAGGAAAGGCCGTGGACAGCGGTGGAGCTTTGCCTGGTTTGGTGTCATAAGATGAGTCCTCTGTGTCGGCAGGCATTCAAAAGCTGACGGGGAAAGAGCTGCCTCCCTAAAGCGATAACAATTCAGGAACGAGGGAAAGGAACTAGATGGAGCAATGCCAATGCAAAACGAAAGCGAATGTGAATGGAGGAAAGTAAGAGATCAGCAACCTAAGGGAAAGGGGAAGGCATTGCCCTGTTTCTGCCTGGGCTGGAGGCACAGAAGTGGATTCTGTAGAGCACATGTGTGTTGGGTGGAGCTTCAGAGAGCTCGTTGTTGAGCAATGACCAACTGGCTCTCGGGTAGAAAACCGAAAGTAAACCAAAGTAGAGGAGGGGAATGTGCACTCCTTATGAGAGTGGTTTGCGAAGGAGGCGAGAACGAATGTTGAGTTCCATCAGCATGAGGAGCAACAAGATGCATGAGGCAGGTGGGGTACGGGAATATGGATTTGACTACAGTCCTGTGCAGAGCTACAGGCTTGGAAGACCCATCCTGAGTACTAAGGACAAAAGCTTAGTTAAACATATTCTGGCAACAGGGACTTCACCTAGGACCTTTCCCTCCTTCATCTCTTCTGCTTCTCATCGTGTGTGTATGCCTGTGATGTCTACATCACAACTCTGTTCATCTTAGTGACACCCGATTTGTTCAGTAGCAGACACTTGATGCAATACAAGCCATTCACTCACTCTCCCTGGAGAGTAGAAGCTGGGATATAAGGAGAGAAATATTTCTTAAGTACCTGCATTTCAAAATTTACACTTCAGGAGGTCTTCCTGACCTAGCTTCACTGTGAAGGCTGAGGAGCAGGAAACAAATGAAGGGTGAATGAAACAAATACAGAGTAAGAAGTAGAGATCAATTCTCCCATTCAGCTCATTCTTTAAGACTCAGTGGTGTGGTATATTTTGAGCTGTGTGGGGCACTACGTGTTCCATGCCACCACCCCTCTTCTGTGAAATTGGATCAAACTTGGCTTTGATACATGGCATCTCAGATGTCACAGAGGGTAAGGAATACAGAGTGACAAAGTCATGAATTTGCTTTTTAATTGCTCTGATGAAGAAATCAAAGAATTCCACTAACTTTTTCAGTCTGAAATTGATCCATCAATCAATCCAGTTGCATTGATAATTATTTAGTGGTTGGAATATGAAAGCTGGAGACAAAGGACAAGGAACAGTAGCTGCAAAACATGGCCTTGGCCATAGAACCAAAGCTTGAGATGGTGTGACAGGATTTTGTAAGTCCAATGACTTCTTCATCGCAAATACATTTTCACCAACCTAAACAGTGACTGTATGTATGGGCCCCATCAGATGGCACACACAGGAATAAAATTGACTACATTTGCAGGGAAAGGGAACGGAGAAAGTATTAGCAGCCAAAATGAGGCATGGGAGCAACTACAGAAGGGATCCTCAATTACTTAAATGTAAGTTCAGGTTGAAGTCAAAGAAAATTAAGACAGGTCCAAGAGGGCCAAACTGCAACCTTGAGTGTATCTCACCTGAATCTGGGAACACGTTGAGACAGTTTATTGTGCCAGCCTGGCTGATAAACGCAGGTGGGATTGACTGA
>NW_022103899.1:1291817-1304564 GCF_000313985.2 Echinops telfairi | reverse complement strand
TCAAGGACAGTTTAGACACACCAGACACTAATGACAGAAGACCAGACAAACTGTGGAAGGACATCAACAACATCATACAAGCAGAAAGCAAGAGGTCATTTAAAAGAAAGGAAAGAAAGAAAAGCTAAAAGTGGTTGTCAGAAGAGACTGCCACTTGCTCTTGAACATATACTATCTCAAGCCAACGGAAGAGATGATGACATAGAAGAACTTAGTAGAAAATTTAAAAGGGGAACTTGAGAAAACAAAGTAAAGAATTATAATGAAATGGGCAAAAACCTGGCGTTAGAAAGCCAAAAAGGAAGAGCATTCTTCCAACAGTTCAAGCTGAAAGAACTGAAGAAAAAAATCTAAGCCTCAAGTTGCAACATGAAATAATTCTGAGGTCAAAATATTGAGTGATAGGGGAGGCACCAAAAGAAGATGGGAAGAATGCACAGAATCACTGCACCAAAAAGAAATAGCTGACATGCAACCATTTCAAGAGGTAGCATATGATCAAGAACGTGTGGTACTGAATTAAGGAGTCTAAATTGTACTGAAGGCATTAGCAAAAAATGAAGTGGCAGACATGGATGGAATGCCAGATGCAATATGTGAAGAAACTGATAAAGCACTGGAAATGCTCACTCTTCTATGCCAAGAAATTTGGAAGACTGCTATCTGGCCGTCTGACTGGAAAAACTCAAACCCAACTATGTGCCATAGAGTCCCTTCTGACTCACGGAAGCCCTAGAGGGCAGGGGAGAGCTGCCCCTGTGAGTTTCTGAGACTGTAACTCTGTAGGGGAGTCAAAAGCCTTGTCTTTCTCCTGAAGAGTGGCTGGTTCTGAATTGCTGACCTTGTGGTTAGCAGCCCAACATATAACCATATTTGTGCCTATTTCAAAGAAAGGACACTCAGCAGAATGTAGAAAGTATTGAACAATATCATTTATATCACATGCGAAGTAAAATTTTACTGAAGATCTTTCAACCTGATTGCAGGAATACGTTCACAGAAATTCAAACTAGATTGAGACAAGGACATGGGATGAGGGATCTCATTGCTGATGTCAGATGGATCTTGGATGAAAGTGGAGAGTATAAGAGAGAGGGAGATGTTTACTTGTATTTAACTGACTGTGCAGAGACGTTTAATTGTGCAGATCATAATAAACTGTGGATGTCACTGAGATGAGAATGGAAATGCTAGAACACTTTATTGTGCTCACGCAGAACCAGTACATGGATCACGAGGCAGTCATTCGAACAGAGCAAGGGAATAATGCACGGTTTAAAATCAGGAAAGGTGCATGTCAGGGTTGTAGCCTTTGATCATACTTATTGATGTGTATGGTGAGCAAATAATCTGAGAAGCTGGACTATGAGAAATATAGGATTGGAGGAAGGCTTATTAGAAACCTGCAATATGCAGATGACACGATTTTTTTTGGCTGAAAATGAGGAGGACTTGAAGCACTTGTTGATGAAGATCAAGGGTTGCAGTTTTCAGTATGGATTGCAACTGAATGTAAAGAAAACAAAAATCCTCACAAATAGACCAACAGAGAGCATCATGATAAGTGGGGAAAAAATTGAAGTTGTCAGGGGTTTCATTTTGTTTGGATTCATAGTTAATGCTCATGGAAGCAGCAGTTAAGAAATCAAACAATACATGACTGTGGACAGTTCGGCTGCACGAAGCCTCTTTAAAGTTTTGAAAGCATGGATGCCAATTTAAAGACAGGTGGCTGACCCAAGACTTGGTGTTTTCAATTGCTTTATATGCATGTAAAAAAATGTGCAATCAATCAGGAAGACCAGAGAAGAGTTAGAACATTTAAATTACAGTACTGGCGAAGAATATCGAAAGTACCACGGAGTGCCGGCAGAGCAAACAAATCTGTTTGAAAAGAAGGACAGCACAATGCTCCTTAGAAGTGGAGATGGTGAGACTTTGTCTCCTGTACTGTGGACAGTGACAGGGAGCGATAACTTGGAGAAGCTCATTCTTGGTAAAGTGAAGGGTTATTGAAAACGAGGAAGACTCTGAAGGAGATGGATTGACGGAGTGGCTGCAACAATGGGCTCAAACATAGCAACTCTCGTGAGCGTGGTGCAGGACAGAGCCGTGTTTCGTGCTTTTGTATGGAGGGCTGACATGAGTTGGAACAGATTTGATGACACCCAACAACAAATTTCACCAACTGACTGAAAGAGATCCATATTTGTACCCAACAGAAAGATGATCCAACAGAATACTTAAACTACAGAACACTATCACCGATATCACATACAAGTAAAATTTTGCTGAAGATTGCCCAACAATGGTTGCAGCTGTACAGTGACGTGGAACTGCCAGAGGTTCAGGATAGATGCAGAAGAGGATGAGGAACAAGGGATATCGTTGCTCATATTAGATGGATTTTGTCTCAAAATGGAGAATACCAGAAAGATTTTATGTGTGTCTTATTGATGATGCCAAGGCATTTGACTGTGTGGACCATAACAAAGTATAGATAACCTTGAGAGTAGTAATTCCAAACCCCTTCATGGTGTTCCTGTGGAATTTGTACATGGATCAAAAGGCAGTTTTGAGAAGAGAACAAGGGACCACTGCACAGTCTAAGAACAGGCAAGCTGTGTGACAGGGTTGCAGCCTCCCATCACCCTTATTCAATCTGTATGCTGAACAAATCATCAGAGAAACTGGCTTACATGAAGAAAAAGGTGGCATCAGGATTGGAGGAAGGCTTATTAACGACCTACAATATGCAGATGACACAACTTTGCTTGCTGAAAATGGGGAGGACTTGAAGCACTTGTTGATGAAGATCAAAGATTGCAACCCTCAGTGTGGATTATGACTCAATGTACAGAAGACCCAAATCCTCACAACTGGACCAATAGATCACATCATGATAAATGGATAAAAGATTGAAGTTGTCAAAGATTTTGTCTTGCTTACATCCACAGTCAATGCTCAGTGAAGACCTCAGATGACACATTGCATTGGGTCACACTGCTGCACAGGACCTCCTAGAGTGTTGAAAAGCAAGGATAGTACTTTGAGGACTAAGGGGCGCCTGACCCAAACCATAATACCTTCCATCGCCTCATATGCATATGAAAGTTGGACACTGAAGAAGAAAGACCGAAGAAGAATCGAAGCACTTGAATTGTGGTGCTGGCGAAAAATATTGAACATACCACAGACGCTATAAGGACAAAGACATCTGTCTTAGAAGAAGTACCGCTAGAGCTCTCCTTAGAGATAAGTTTGGCAAGGCTTCGTCTGACATACTCTGGACATGTTGTCAAGAGAGATCAGTCCCTACAAAAGGATTTCATGCTCCTTAAAGTGGAGGGCCAGTGAGACAGAGGAAGGCCCTCAACGAGATGGATTGGCACGGTCACTACAATGGGCTCAGGCATGGGAACAACTGTGAGGATGGCACAGGACCGTACAATGTGTCCTTCTGTTGTGCATAGGATTGCTATGGGTTGGAACTGACTCGATGGCGCCTAACAACAACAAAAATAACAACAGACTACTCCCGTAAAGATTTATAGTCTTAGAAACGCACAGAGGCAGATCTACCCTGTCTGAGGGGGTCACTATGAGCTGGCATCGACTCAATGGCAGTGAGCTTGTTTTTTGGGTTTTACAGTGTTGCTATGAGTTAGAATCGACTTGATGGCAGTGAGTTTTTCACAGCAAACTACGACAACGGATATCTAAATCACAGTATTGAAGCATCACTGGTGGGATCTAAAAAAGAAAGGCTGAAATAGGCTAGATCTAGAAAGGGAAGTCAGGGTTCTGCATTAAACTTGGTAGATGAGTGTGGTGGACAGAGCATTGGACTGAAAACGAGAAGCCAGATCTGAAGCCATCAACCTCTATGTTCTTGGTTAAGTATTGCTTAAGTTCTTGAATCGGTCTTGTCAAGAACAAGACTTGTGTCTCTGCCATACAACATTGTTTTGTTTGGTTCATTGAAAGATGTGGTAGGGACCCGGTATACATGATAGTCTTGAAAATAGTGTCTCCTTGGAACCTGTTACCAGTGCCTCGTAGACCCCATATCATGAACGTCACTCGATGGGCTGAAGTAATTGCAAGCTCAGTAACTGACTGACATGTGTTCGATAGTATAAGGTTAGTGATAAGAGGTATAGGGTAAGACTGGGGTTCCACACTGGATTTCTGAAATAGCACAACTCCAGAGGACAATTCTTACCCCAGTCTGTAGAATGGCACCCTCAGGGTACAACCCAAAACACCGTGTGAAAGGTCCCCTTGGAGTTTTGCATGTGGTTGTCCTTGTCCCATCATCAGAGAATGTCCTCTCATCATCCTTGGAGTACTGGCAGGGGAGGAGACCGGTGGTTAAACATAAAACAACTCTCAGTTTGAGGAATATCCTCAGCAGCTTTGTCACACTTGTGTTGTCCAAATCTTTGGGAAAAGGTTGAAAATATTAGGGAAAGCATGGGTCTGACTGGTACTCGAAGGTATGCACCCCATAAACTGTGTCAGCACCCCATAAACATGCCACTTTTAATGGTGACTGCAGGTCCCTATTCACCACCATCGTTTATTCTCCTACAAAATCTCCCAGAACTTGGTTTCCAAAATGTCTTTAATCTTAACCCTTAAACCTACCTTGGGGAGATAGGGAGGTCAGTAGTCCTGAACCTGAGTTATCTCCACCCCACCTCCCTATTCCCTGCCCCCAACCTAACCATTGTCAAAAAGCTGTGGACTAATGCTTAGATCCTTTCTGAAAACTTCCTGATCTGGTTGGCCCATTCAGAAAATGGAACCATCAGTCAGTGTTTCATGAATGTCCACCGTGAAATAAGGATACTTTAAAATATCTACTTGGGTGTGATCATTGGCATGAGTTACCTGGAAGTTAGAGGGTACCTTAAAAAGACCAAGACCAAAAATGAGGAGTTGATACCAAGGGGTCAAGTAGAAAGAAAATGCTTTGAAAATGATGATGGCAAAATATGCACAAATGTGACTGATACAATTGATGTATGGATTATTGTAAGAGTTGTAAGAGCCCCCCATAAAATGATTAAAAAAAAACCCAAACCAAAAAGATTGACCTCCACCGAGAAGAATGCTTCTTTGGTGTCAGATTATTAAGCCCATAGCTGAGCAGAAACAAGATCTTCAATCTATCCTGTATGTTCAAGATTAAAAAAACAAAACCAGACAAGATGGAAAGAAATTCCCACAGCCAAGATGCACATAAAATTCAGTGGTGCTGCAGGAATTGTGTCCAGCCAGGGTGGACTTGGGTTTGCCAAATCAATACAAAACAAATAAAGTAAACCCGGAGGAAACCAAAACACACCGTTCTATCTCTTCAAAGTCTCCAGTGGAACCAATCAGAACAAAAAATGGAAAAAAATTTGTGTGTGTGTGTGTCTTGTAGGGATCAAAACATAGTCTAAAAGAGTGATCCCCTGCTGAATGAGAAGATGCAGCTCAGAAAAAACAGGCTTGTTCTAAGAGATTTTCATGTTTCTATGCAGGACAACGGTCTTCAAGCTGGAGAACCCAGGATGCACACACCTGAATTGAGCGGAACTCATGGGAGGAGAATAAATTAGTTTTCAAGAACACTGCTTTTTGAGGGGCCCAGATCCAGACAGACGTGACTGCAGAGCACTGAAGGGGAAAGAGTTTACAGGTGAACCTCTGAGTCTGCAGGTTTTGAAAAACCACAAAGGCAGGCTGAGGGGCCAAATTCTGTCTGGATTTTCAAAGAGAATTCTGATGAATAAACAAAACCGAGATTGCTGATCTCCCACCGAATTTTGGGATAGATTCTAACACAGTATGTGAACCCCTAGAAACAGGGAAAAACTTATTTATTAGGGGACTACCTGGGCTCACTCAGATTAAGTCATTTCAACATCTGTCTCTCTCTCTCCTGCCTCTGGCTTTTTCTTCTGGACTGGAATTTGGGCAGATTAGGGGAATGATAGAGATAAAGTTTGCCTGAAAGGCATTTTCCTAAAAGGCATTTGATATCCCTACTTTCTTGTGAATAAGATGAAAAGATAGGGAAAAGGGGGTTTTATATTTACTGTCCAATAATCATATCATGAAATTATTTTGCACGGGGTCATTTAAGTAGCACACATCGTACTGGAAATGGCACGGTGGGGTGACGGTTGGGCTGCGAGCTAAAGGCTGAGCGTTCGAAAGCACCAGCATCACTCATTTCCCAATCAAAAAGGTTAGGAAATATAGAAAGATGGGGGCGTCTGTTTCTGTAAAGATTTTCGACTTTTTTTTTTTTTTGATTCATTTCTTTTTTTTTTAAATCAATTTATTGGGGCTCATACAATTCATCACAATACATAGATCAATTGTGTAAAGCACATCTATACATTTGCCTCATTATTCCCAAAATTCACTTGCCTCTTGGGTTCCCGGAATCCGCTCATTTTCCTTTTTCCCCCCTCCCCTCTCCCCCATGCACCCTTAATAATTTATAAATTATTATTGTATCTTATATTACACTGTCCGGATTTTCGACTTTCAATACTCTAGGGAGCAGCTCTTCTCAGTCTCATCCGGTCTCAGCGAGTTGACAGTGGATTTAGTTTCTATGTCTTCAATATGATATTAGACTACATGACTACAATGTGGAGTGATGATGTACAAGAGAGCTTCAAAAAGTCTGTGGAAAATGGAATGAAGAGACAACGGGCTTTTCCCATGAAATATTTTAAGCCCCTTCCTATGACTACATTAACATCGAATGATTTATATATTTATATAAAAAGATAGAAAAATATGTAAATGCATGTAGTTAGGTAAGTGTGAGCTGCTCCGTGGATTAGTGTCAATCAGGGGAAGTAGAATGGTAGTGTAGGATTTTACAGAACTGCCTGGGGAGCTGATTAGAAGAGCAAACCCCACACTGGGCTGGCAGTGGGGCTCGAGACTCACCATTTAAAATAACGTTCTGGTGATTTGAAGCACACTGCATCTTTAGGCGGATTTCTATCCCAAGCTCTAGAAGTGTACATGCACGTTGTTTCACCATCTCCATTTGCAGGTCTTGCAAGAATCTCAAACTTGTCGAAAATAAATTTATTTTCCCCACTTCCAACCTGCTCTAGGTTCAGTAAATGGCACCACCATTCACCTAGATGCCTGGCCAAAATCTAAGAATAAATTTTCTTTACCTCAACTCTGTGTTGACTTCTCTTCTGAAGGAAATCGAGATTCTGTTCCTTTTCACCATTGCAACTGCTATCCGCACCGTCTCTTCTCTGAGTTACCACAGTAACCTCCACGTCTCTCTTCTTCTTCCCTCCCTTCTTAGAGCAGCCGGTCTGAGGTTGATGACCTTTCAGCTGTGCCTCATCGCATGGAGCTCACCTTGGTCTCCAAGACCCCGATCTCCCTCCCAACAACCTGACTGCAGACCTCACTCCCCCAGGCGTCCATTCTGTCCTGGGAGAACACCAAGTGCTTGCTCTTCCCAGGTCTTTGTGCTTGCTCCCCTTGCTTTGCACTTGGCATGGCCTCCTGTTTCGTCATTCATCCTTTACCTTAAGGATCACTTCTTTAGGAAGACTTCCCTGATAACTCATTTCACTCTCTCTCACTACCCTGTATTTATCTGTTTTTCTGCTTGTCTATCATCTGACTCTCTGATAGAATGTAAGAAGGAGATTGTACTAAGAATTCTGCTTAGCACACCAGAGGTCCTCGATGCATGTTTATTGAATGAATGAACCATTGGTATAACAGAAAGCGGTTGGTATTTCAATCAGACCTAGGTTTAAATCTCTATTTTCTCTCCATTCACACAGCCATCACAATACTCCCGAGCCAGTGTTAAAAACTCTGGCTCCTCTGAGGTGCCTGCTATTCTTTCCCCACCTCATTTCCACCATCGAATCTGCTCTTCCCTGCCACAAAGAACATTCACGAAAGACGTTTCTTGTCTCATCATCTACTTCTGCATCCCAAGATCCTGGGGGAGTTTCATTGTCCATATGATTGAACAGCCAGTATCACAGCACAATACTTCTCAACCTTAGCTGCATATTAAGATTTACCCAGGGAGGGTTAAAAAATGCCAGTGCCCAGGCTCCACTACACTGGTGTTTCTGGGGCTTTTGGGTGCCAGTACTTTGCAAACATTTTCAAAGTGATGTAGCCATGCTTCACAACCATTGCCCTACCTGCTTTCCTTGCCCCTGAGGTGCCAACCGTCTTCACCTGCCCTTCATTTCAGCCACTCCCTGCCATGGACACACACCGGCATCATGGCCCAGAAGCGTTGGAGCTGAGCTTTGGAAAAGGAGCTCTGAAGTGCAGTGGTATGTGCTTGTCTGCCAACCGAAAGGCAGGTACTTCAACCTTAGTGGCCACTCTGCAGAAGAGGGCAGTCCCCTTCCCATAAAGCCCTACAGTTGTGGAAATGCTATGGGGTCGAGTTTCCTATAGTTCCCCTATGAGTCAAAACTGGTTATGGAATTCTTTATTGTCTTGTGACAATCCTTTCTGCTCCTCTTGTGCCTCTTATTCAGTCATCCTCCATTTATCCAATAAGCACCTACTGAGTGCCTACCGTAGGTGATGCGAATGGGTCATGTCCTCAACCACGGACCAAAAGGTTAAAGGTTCAGATCCACCCAGAGGTCCCTTGGTCGAAACTTGCCCATCTATTTTGAACAATCAGCCATGAAAACTCTGAGCAGCTGGCAGGAAGGCAGTGGCAGGCTTTATGTTCCCTTCATAAGACAAGAGAATCCATGACTGTTGCCCTGCTGGAGAAATAGGGGTTTTCAGTGGTGCTGCCGGGAGACGTTCTTGGAACCCTGCACAGATGGACTGAGGAGAATGCATTGTCATCTTCCATATCAAGTCAGTGGTGACTATTCTCCCGAGAGAGGCCGTGGGGTCCTCAGTTTATTGCTAGAAAAGGCATGGTACATCAAAACGACAGCCAAAGGCTATGGTTTCTGTAAGGTAGAACCAGACTTAGCAAAACAATACATTGCCAGGCCCAGAGCAGTGGGGGTGGGGAGCAGAAGCTTCTGTGGAAATAGTCTAGAAGGCTTTGATACCTAATGTTCTCTGCCAAGAGTCTGCAGCAGGGCCCTCCTGGGAGCAAGGAGAGCACATCTCCTTGTGAAATGGTGGTCAGGGAGAGCCCTGGGGACACAGAAGAGAACCACATCAAACGGAGGCTTCCTGGGAGACTGGCAGAGTTCTGTTTGGGAATGAGCCCCTACATGGTAAAATCTTTTCATATTTGTGGCAGGAATGCTTATGTCCAAACTTGCATTAAACACAACACCTCTGGTGGTGTAGGGGTTACAAATTGAGCTGCTAACCCCAAGGTCAGTAGTTCAAAACCACCAGCGAGCTCTGTGGGAGGAACCCTACTGCTCCCGTAAAGAGTTACATTCTGGGAACTCACTGGAACAGTTCTCCCTGCCCTCTAGGGTCACTGTGAGTCCGAATCAACTTGGTGGCAGTGGTTTATTTCTGGGTTGCACTGTGGTTTTGTGAGTGTGTGTATGTGTGTAAATTATTGTGTTGGGGGCGTGGAGAAGAAAGTGGGGTGCTTATTATGGGGATTTTTAACACCCCCCTTTAATTTCCCTGCAAAACAGAATTTGAGTTGAACTTCAGAGTCCCCCTGTTGACACCTCCTGGAAGGGTTAGGCCGGCGCTCAGCAGAAGGAGGGCTGTGCTACCTTTTGCTCTCCTCTTTGGACAAGGTTTGTCCTGAGACATTAGAAGGCGTTGGAAGTAGAAAGGCTTGGGACTGTGCTAATTGCCAGGGGTTGGTCTGGGTGCGCTGTGACGTTGTTTTTTTCTCCATCCTCTGCGGGAAATCACTCACGATGCGGTGAAGGGAGGGTACGACAGAGCAAGGCTCCCCTATCAATGGTGTGTGACAAGAGAAAACAACGCACACCACAGCCCTTTGTTGTTCTGAGCCCTCCCTGGATCTCTTGCGGAGGCTGATTGTTAATTACTGTCAGATAACACTTTGGGTGATTAATTGACCTTCCTGAGCAAAAAACAATAAAGGCCATTTGACTAATACAGCAGAAAGCCGAGGGCAGGCTTCCCTGCCGGGGAGCTTCCTGCACCCAGCGATTCTCCTCCCCGCTTCTGACCACAGGGACGTGGAAAAGGTTGCTGCAAATCCGTCCTCGGCTTCGCCATGGCTGCTCCCGGAAGAAAGCTTTCCAATCTGTTGGCCAGCGCTGGTTCCCGGAGTCACGGGGACAGACGCTTGACGCTGAGTTCAGGGCATAGAAGGGCTTGAGCTGCAGATGCAATGTTTACGTAATCATCGAAAGAATCCAGGGCTGACGCATAGCTGGAGGGACCATAACGGTTTTCTCCGTGTTTTCAGTTCCAAACCCTCCTGGGGCTGGCGCTGCTCCCCTTGACTGTCAGTGGACGTCACGTTAGTTCCCTTGTAATGGGGCCCCCGAGTTTCCCGGTGCTGTTCATATCGCACTCATCTCTCATTAGACTTCGAATTTTGGAGCCGAGGCTGGACGTCTGTGCAAATGCGGTGCTTGGTTGCTGGCACCTGGTGATCCTGGGCACGCACAGTAGAACCGCCCCCAGGGGCCCCGAGGCTGGGGACAGAAGCAGATTGCTAGGCCTGGCTTCTGAGTTGCCTCTGACTGGCTTTGACCACGCCCTCATTCGTCTGAGATTGGGGCGCTTCACTGCGGGTGCCGCCAGGGATGGAGCCCGCTGGGTGTGTGCGCTCCAGTGGATTTGTACACTGGGTCCCTCTGGGTTCCTGTGGGAGGGCAGCACCTTGAGACATTGTCCCGATGATTTGAGGTTCACGTGTCTAACATGCTTGACGCTGATCTGACCGGAAGGCAGGCTCGCAGTGTGTTAACAGTGTCAACTTTGGAAAACTGTGGTGTAGACAGCGTCTTGTTGGGTTCCTCTTGGGCCAATAGATCTCTTTTGTTTATTGAAGATTTTCAGAGTTAAAAACCACACAGTAGAGGAGAAGAAGAACCGGAGTCAGTCGCTAAAGGTTATGGGGATTGATTGAGAGTGAGACCCGGGGTTGTGGGACAGAGGTCACAAACATCTAGGACAGAGATAGGAAGGGCAGAGTTAGCCCGGGATGGTGGGGGGTTATGAAAGGTTCCCAAAGAACGTGTTTGCTTGATGTCGGATTTTTTTTTAACTGTATTTTGAAGTAGGTGAAGGTTTACAGAGCAGATCTTCAATCTCACATTCAACAGTCATATATATTCATTTTGTTTCCACGTACCCTTGCAGTCACTCCAGATGTCAGCCCTTCCTTTGCTTGCTCCATGCTCCACATTTCCCATTCTACTTCTTTCCTAACATTGGATAACTGGGGCCATTTTGATCCTAAATGATTGTTTCTGTTGTTGCTGTTTTAAGCACATGGATGAGTTCAGTTCTAGAGATGAACAATGACTAAGGACCATCATCACAGGGATCTCACCTGTCTCTTTTCAACCAGCAAACCTGATCTCTCTTATGATTTTGAGCTTTGTTCCACGGTTTCCCCCCACGCTGCTCAGGACCTTCTAATGGGATCTATTCAGAGCTCTTAGTCGCGGTAGCTGGGTACCAACTAGCTCTTCTTGTTGGAGATTGTGGAGACTGAGGTTTGTGTGGTCCTTTGACTGTAATCACCCTTCCGTCCTCTCCAAATGCAGTTGGACCACGTGGCCATTGACACTGTTGAGTGTGACTTGGTATTGGGAGTGGTGTCACTTGGGGGTGGGGGTGGACCACACTGGAGGGGGTGAAACCAAAATGTCTACAACATTTCGGTCCAGTGTTTTGGCAGAACTGTATCATTTTTAGTAGAATATCTCTGAAGTTCATCGTAATGAAAACAGCTTTTGTAAGCCAGCTTCTATGTATCAATATACTCACCAGGCTAAAACTGCGCTACTTTACTGTTTGAGCCTTTTGAATACACTCTGATCAGAACTGTCATTGTTACTCGAGTATGGCACTTTAAATCATGTGGGCGCATCTGTCCCCACTACAAGCATGTACTTGATTATTTTCATTGCCAGTAGTTTCATAGTCGCTGATTTTGTCAAATGTTCTAGTTTTTGAACTATAGTATTAGGGTAATTTGTATTTGTGGCCATATAGCTCCCCCCCCCACCCTTTGGAGAATAAAGTAGTAATTAAAGGAAAAGAAAGAGGAAAACTTTAAAATGCTTGCATTCATTTACCAATGATGTTGTAACTAATAATATAACTCAAAGCAGAAAGGTTTTACAAAACAATTTTGTTCGTTTTCATATATTTAAGAAATATTACATTGAAACAATGTATAGCTATATTGATCACATGCTGCCTTGTGATTACATGGCTATTAACCATTATGAAGACTCTGTGTGTTCTGTACTGGGAGAGCTCCATGGAGGGCTGGGGGACGGTGGCACCATGAGTGACCTCTCCGGGTGGCATCAGCGCTAGTGATGTCACTACTTGACCGAAAATGTCTTCTTATTTACCCTTTTCATCGCGCCTCCAACATGTAAGTCTAGTGCGAGTCCTGACGATGCATCAGAGAAAATGAAAATGATCCCAGTCCTTGAACTAACTGCAAGCTTTTCATTCTTGTTGTGTCTTGTTTTGTTTTTGTCATTGGTTTGTTGTTGTTGTTTTGTTGTATAATGTTGCTTGGTTTTGCTCTGTCTTGTTTTTGTGCATGTTATTATCTCC
>NW_022103899.1:1289094-1290377 GCF_000313985.2 Echinops telfairi | reverse complement strand
AGGGAGGGGAAAATGAGGAGCTGATGCCAGGGGCTTAGGTGGAGAGCAAATGTTTTGAGAATGATGAGGGCAATGAATGTACAAATGTGCTTTACACAACTGATGTATGTATGGATTGTGATAAGAGTTGTATGAGCCCCTAATAAAATGATTAAAAAGAAAGAAAAGAAAAGAACAGAAAGTGGAAGCACTATAACGACTGGAAGGAGGTGAAAAGCCTTTGGCCACTGGAACAGTATTAGGCTATTGCTGGTCAACACCTTGAAGAATTTGAAGGATAAAGTGAGAATAATGGAGCGCATGAAAGGCTTTGCCTTAGTAAATGCTACCATTATTAAAAAGCAACCCAGTGGCTTAATGATTGAAATAGAAGGGTTATTTATAATGGGGTTAGATGATCAAAATCAGCGTAGCATGTCTCTTAGCTTTATATAAGTGCAGGATAAAGCTTGAAGCTTATTCAAGGATTTAAAAGATGCACACACAGCAAGTGAAGGTGAAGACAAATTTATTACAAGAAGGAGTTGATTCAATTGTTTTAAAGCGAAACCCAAAACCAAAGCCGCCGTCATCCAGTTGATTCCAGCTCATAGGTTTCCAAGGCTTTGTAAATCTCTATGGGAATAGACAGTCTTATCTTTCTTACGAGGAGCAGCTGGTGTGTTTGAACCACCAGCCCTGGGGTGAGGACAAATTTATGCACTATTAAATTGGAAGGTGAAGCCATACCTACTGATATAAGTGCTGTGAATGATTTTCCTGGAATGCTGGAAAAATTGAGGAGAAAAGTTATTTGTCAGATAAAATACTTAATGTGGAGGAGACAGGTATATTTGGGGGAAAGTCGTGTAAGGGCCTACATTTCACCAGAGGGAATGAATGCTGCATTCTGGTGATCAGTAGGGTTACAGTCACCATCTTTGAGATCAGCTCTTGAACCATTTTGCCCACACTATTGAACATCATTTTTTTAAAAAAAATTTTCCCAAGAGTTTTATTGGAACGTAGTTCACATATCCTACAACTCAATAGTTCAATCATATCAAAGAGAATTGTATAATCATTACCACATCAATTTTAGACTATTCCTCCTGCATTCATTGTTAAATTGCCTTTAAAATTGTGGAACATTATTTCTGAGAAAAGAAAATTTCTTTCGAGATTCTTATTGTATCTAATAATGCACTTAGACATCCAAGCACTTTAGATAACTTTTACTCCAATGTCACGGTAATATTTTTACCCCACAGCACCCAGCTCCACTTCAGTCAGTGACTACATAA
>NW_022103899.1:1282714-1287273 GCF_000313985.2 Echinops telfairi | reverse complement strand
TTTTTTTTAAGGCTGTGAGCCTTCAATAAGACTTGTATAATAACCACAATCCATTTTAGAACATTTTCTTCTTTGTACTCATTCTTATTAGCTCCCCATTTTGTGCCAAGAAACCATTAATCCATTTAACGTCTCTATAGATTTACCTATCCTGGATTTCATATACAGAAAACAAAAACAAACAAACAAAACAAACCTAAACAATGACAACAACAGAAAAACCTCAATAAAATATTTTACCATTTTAAAATATTAAAAAGTAGAACAAATTTAAAATGTAAAATGGTTGAAAAGGGAGATCAAAGGATAAGGTGTTTAATTTTAACCTCATATTTGCAATGATCCACTTTTCAATGCATTCTGCATGATGATAAGGCCATTCCATCCCTGATCTATAGACAGAGGGGATTCACTGGAGGCTTAATCAATGGTGATTTCCCCTTTATTATTATTTTTTAAATGAAACAACAAAAATAGGTCAAAAGGGAGATAAAATATACATTTGATTCTTGAAATGATGGGAACGTGGTCATTCGGTATATACTTGTGACAGTTCCCAAGACCTGACTCTGGCCTGCGATGGAGCTCACCGAGTCTTGGCAAGGTAGGTGCCGTGCACGCTCTGCATTATTCTGGGATGCTCACACAGGCCGCGCCAGGGAGCACCACGAGTGGCTGCCGCCCAGAGTCTCTGCTAGCTCACTTTATAGCTGAGAATTAGAAAGAGACTCCTGTTCTTTTCGATGTGCACAAGTCCATGCCAGGGCCACTGGTGGCAAGCATCCTAGTTCTAGGCTTTTTCTCCACTTGCCCATGCAGTTGGGGTCAATTGTGTAGAATGGGAGCTGCACACGCACGTGTGGTAACCCTCATGCCCACCAAGACATGTTTCTGGCAGCTCTCGACACAGGAGACAAATGCTGAAGTCTTCTTAACCTCAGACGCTCACACTCTAACTGGAAAGGCAAGGTATAAGCATGTTGATAGTTTGAGTAACATTAAAAGCGTTTGAGAACAGTTTAAGACAAGATAAGATACATCAAAGATTCATATAATTAGTGGACAACTGAGTTATACAGATAATAATTACTCAGAGGTATCCGAGGAAGAGGAGATAACTGGGAGGGTCGATAGGGAAAACCTGGTATAAAATTGACGCAGGAACGTGAAGGATGATCCTCCAGCCTCTGTTCGGTCCCCTCGTGTGCATGCAAAAGCAGGGCAATGAGCAGAGAACACCAGAGAGGAATCGAGGCATTCGAATTCCAGTGTTGGGAAAACTGGCGAATCTGTCCTGAACAGAGTACAGCCACAATGTTCCTTAAAAGTGACTATAACAAGACTTTATATTTTGTACTTCAGAAATGTCATTAGGAGGAACCAGTCCCTACAGAAAGAAATCATGTTCGATAGAGCAGAGGGTTAGCAGAAATGTGGAAGACCCGTATGTACGTAGACCCATCAACACAGAGGCTACAGCAATGTGCTCAAAAATAACAACAATGTGAGCATTGTATTGTTCTCCTTTACAAATGGTCGGTATGGGTTAGAAATGACTTGATGGCACCTAATAACATATTAACAGGAAATTCTTGCCTTGAATCCAAGGTAGTAATCACCTCTTTACCCAAAGAATAAGGCCTCACCTCCCTAGCCTGAGATTTAAAAGTCCTCACAACTGGGACCAATTCCATTCATTGTGGTTTCATTTCTAAGAGCCATCCTGTCCCATATCTCATTCAATCATTCTTTCAGTTAACATTCAAGAGTTCTACTGGGTGCTAGGTACTTTGTGTGGCATTGCAGCCCGATTCCTGGTTCTACCCACACTTCATATTTCTCACTCCTGTTCTACCTCCATGGGATGACCTCTCTCTTTTTCTCCTAAATCCCTTTTAGGATCCAGCTTTATTATGTGACTCTGCCTTATCAACTCATGGTAAGTGCTTCCTCTTCCAAACATGAATACAATCATCACTTCTTCAGTATTGTCTGTTCATTATAGAACATTTCACAATAGGGAGAAGTCTACCATTTGACCATTTTTTGCATTAGCTCTGGCAGTAATGAATGCTGAGGTCTGAGACAAGAGTCATGCTGGCTGTGATGGTGTCCATTTGTCTGGCCATGATTCCCACTGATCTGACTCTAATGGAATGATGTACATTGCACTTAGGGATCAATGTAGTCATCCTCCAGTTTTGCCTAATGCTGCTTTTTACATAATAAACTTGTTTTGGAACCTAACACCATGTCGATAAGTGAGAAGTGGGTGTACTGTTGGTGCCATTCATTTGAAAATTGTGCAGATCAACTCTTTGTCTTTAATGGTTATCCAAATAGCTCATTATTTGACACTTTTCAATAACAATTTTTATTGCAAATTTGCAGATTTACATTTCTGATCAACTTTGTACTTATGGTTTAAACTACTAATCAGTCCCCCCCACCTCACCCCTAATAGTTTTCCCTTCATCTGCTCTTTGATTTCTTTATTCCATTCTTGTGGACTATTGTCTTCCATTTTACCCAAGCTAACACCCATCAACAGTCTATCCTATTGCTTTATCCCCCACTTCCCTTACCCTCCCACCTCCCTTGGCAATCTGTAATTCATGTTTTCTTGATTTTTCTAACTAGTGCAGAAAACATAGCACCATGCTGTGTAGGATGTTTGTATCTTTAACAAATGTTTTCAAAAGAAGCATGTGGTGTTTGCTGCTCAGACTTAAAGTCTCAACCGGTGGTAACAGAAGACATCCGAGCCTGTGCCAGTGTGGCAGATAAGCACATGGGGACTCGAGACACCTCTTCAATCAGGAGCAGCTGAGACGTAGAGACTTAGTATCTTCTCTTAGAGAGGAAGATATCGTGCTCAAGTGATCACAGAGGTGATTTCTAATTGAAGTTCATCTACAAGAATGAGGAGCAAATGAAGGGGAGAGGCGAGCAAGACATACGCCCAGAATGTAAGGCCTCATTGAAGTTCTCTCTGCGGTCCCCTTTAAAAGCAGCAGCACTTAATTGCCAGAAACATATAAATGGGCCTCCAAAGGGACTTGAGGGCCTAGTAAAAGCCCAAGTATTGAGCAGAATGAAAGAAAGGCAGCACATTATCCTCCTTCTTTCGTGTGTGTGAGCAAACCACCAAGCTAGCTGACATCTTTACCATATCCCTTCGAGGTCCAATGATAACTCACTTACTCATGCTGGACACTTAAGTAGAAGCAGAAGACTGTGCAGGAGCAGAGGAAACAGCATTAGTGATAAAGCCAACCATCAATTTTTCATTTCCAGGCTGATCACTAAACTTTTAGCAGAAACTGCATGTGATTCATTGTAGGTGTCCTTCTATATCAATAAAATTGATTTGAACAAGTTGACTCAAACCCACAATTAGAGTGAAATTGGCAATACTAATATGTGTTAATGATAGGTGGGCCACCTAATTTTGAGAAATAGTAATGATTAGATTTCAGCCTCTAGTGCTTCTGTTGGACTTACAAGTGAACCTCTGGTGTCAGCAAAAGTGGACATGAGCTTGGTGAAAGGAGTGGTTCCCTCTGGCTTTTAAAATGGACGTTCTCTTACTGCGTGAAAACTCACTATTCGGGTGATCTTGTTTTCTAGCTAAAATGATGATACTCGATCCCCTTCACTTGGCCAGCTGGCTGGGTTTGCTTTACATAATCACTTCTGCTCATGTCTCAGTGTCCCAAACAAGTCACATGGCTGTTCTTCAGGCCAATGGGGTGGAGCTATATAACTCTCCCCTGGAGAGGAGCACCTCAAACTGTGTGGCTAAGGTCTGAAGTTTCTCACAAAGACAACAGATGTATTTTGAATACTATAGAATCCACCATAAAAAGCATTTCCTTGTTTCCCCTTCAACTTTTTAAATATTGGAAGAGAGTTTTTCTAAAGAAGATTTTCCAAGTTAAACATTCCCATCTCCTGGTATTGTCCCTCATACATGTAGCTGCAAATTCCCATCCATGCTTTGGATGTGCTTCCTTTGGCCAACCTGTGCTAGATTGCTAATGTCCGTGACACCAGGGGCCATCTCTGTCTTCTTTTTCACCATCTCTTCAAGGCCTTGTACAATACCCAACACCTAGAAGGCACTCAAGAAATACTTACTGCGTAAGTAAAATTCTCCTTTTAGGGTACGACAGGAAGAGTTCAGATCACAGGGGAACCATCACCCTCCTCGTTATAGATCTTTATATCTGTTAACATAGCTTGGGGCGGTGTGTAGGTAACCCCAGGATCCTACCAACTTGATGTGGCTCTATTGTTAAGTAAAAATTGTCTATAGCTGTTGTTTGTAAACTGTATATCCCACACCTATTCTTGTACAATTAGTTTTTTTTTCAATCTACATGCAGACCCTAGCATATATCTCCCGATGTTGTTGTTGAAGAAGAAATATGGGCCTTTATACTCCTGTAAAGAACTATGGTCTCAGAAATCCACAGGGGCAGTTCTACCCTGTGCTATAGGGTTGCTATGAGTCAGCCATTGACTTGATGGCAGTGTGTGAGTGAGTGAGTGAGTGA
>NW_022103899.1:1270030-1281805 GCF_000313985.2 Echinops telfairi | reverse complement strand
ACACACACACACACACACACACACACACTGTTGCATAATATATAGAAAAGAAAAACCATTACATCTTTTTGCTATGAAAAATTCCAAATATAACCAAAGTAAGCAAAATAGTAAAATGAGCTTCCATGTCACGGCCATTTCAGTTCAATAATTATCAATATGTTGATATTTTTGTTTGATTTCTAACTCCTCACACTCCCTACTCCCCCAACACGAATTTTAAAGAATGTTTGAGGATAAAATTTACATACCTAAAAACCTGTATGACTTTGTCACAGTTAGCACTAGTATAACACACCCCTCTAGCATCATTTCTTTTACACCCTAAGATCAAAGTACTTGGATCATCTAATGCTGTTGGCTTAGATTACACGAATCCTTATGGTGGATCTATTGAAGGGATACTGTGTGCATATTTGTGTTTGTGTATGTACATATGTGTTAGCATATGTGTTCTGAAAAGATTTGAGGACAAGAAAAGGAAGGAAATGTACCCTGGAAGTACAAGACGTAGAGGTGGAATGGCATATTACAGAAGAGTCGAGAGGGAGAGCGAGAACTCCCTGAGAAAGAAGAGACTCACTTTACCGCTTTTAAATGTCACCTTGAAGACACTCAAGTCACTGCCAAGGAGATTAGCTGAGTCATCACTGCTTCAAGGCTGCCTCCCAGCCTGTTGAAAGTCAGAATGAAGCTTTCCCGAGGCTTTACAACAAGCTTTCTCATGATGCAGGCATGGCCCCTCTGCCCTCTATCCCTTCCCCTTCATCAGGGGCACCCTGCTTATTCCTAGGGTGGGTTCCTGACTTGGTCATGCCATTAATTCTTATTGAGACTCCTATATGAGACTCTATCTTCTTTTTAAAGATAAAATTTGTTGTTGAAAACAGACACACAGCAGAGCATAAATGAATTTAGCAATTTCTCCATAGGCAACTCATTGACATTAATTAGTCTTCCAGTTGTATACTCCTTCTCACCCTTTCTATCCCCAATTATTCCTGCCCCTAATACGGAAACTCATTGTCCACTAAGTGTCCTATCTAACTTATTGCCTCTGGAATCTTGCAGAATTCTGGAGAGATAAAGTATTGGCAGTGGCATAGTTCAGAGGAAGGCTACATGTTAGGGTGCCCTCTCCCTACACTCCCCTCTTAGTATCTCTGTGCACCAAGTCCATTTTTAAAGGCATTCTCTAATTCCTCTTTTCCCCATCATGCAAATAAGCAACCTCCCAGAGTTCCCAGAGGAAATGCCTCAGTAAGTGTTGAGTCATTTCCTGTGATTTCCACCACACTCCTTGTCCGTCCGTCCCCAACCCTACCCCACTCCTGGGTCCCACTTGCCAGGTGATTGCTATGCTGCTGCTCCAGAATGATCCTGGCTATTGACATCAGTGCTGTGGCTTGGAAGTCTACTCAGGAATCTGTTCCAGATGGTTCCTCCTCTGCTACCCTCGAGCTGCTCCTCACTCCCATGTGGTTCTGGATTGGTGGTGTGGACCAGAAACCAGAGTCAATGATAGCTTCTTGCTTGGTAGTGGATGAAGACCAGGGAGTTTGAGTAAATGCCTATGAGTTAATATAGCAGGTTTAAGAGTAGGGGATAAGACCCTTGTTCTGTTGATGGAATAATTTTTGAAGTTTTAATTTCATAGGCATCTGGTTTCTATGTTTGTTGCCCTTCCTAAAAAAGGAACATGATATGGTAAAACTTTTAAGACAATGCCCATAATTTTCTGTGTTATGTGCTAATTGTAAATTATGTCTTGTTCAAAGGCATTCTATTTTTCTCAAAGTGATGTCTTGCTCTCTTTCTATCTCTCTCCATATATATATATTTAGTTAAAACATTAGATTTGCCCCCATTAGGTCTAATGATAACACTTACACAACAATTGGAATGTTAACCACAAATAATAGGCATGGACTTAGAACAATCTGGATGTTCTTCAGTTACCTATCATTAAACCTGTTACCACTGGATCATTTTGACTTATGGTGACACCACATGCTTCAGAACAAGAACTCAGATCTGTAGGGTTTTCAGTGGCCATGATAGTTAAAAAATAGATCACTAGGGGTTCCACCAAGGTGCCTCTGAGTGGATTCAAACTACCAACCTTTCAGTTAGTAGCAGAGAGTTTGAACCACTTGGGCAACTAAGCTTTCTCCACCCCCATGTGTATATATACTGTGGCAGTTACATAATGTGGTGTCAACTTGTGGAAGGGGTGGAGTCTAGCCTGTCAATCAGGACAAAGCTTGATGACATCATTTGGGGCATGACAGAGATAAATAGCTCACTGGAAGCCTCTCTGCTACACATTCCTGTTAACAAGTCACATAGAGGTCTGCTGATGGAGTCAGAGCCCTGGAGCTGGAGGATCCACATGGAGACCAACACCAGCTCTGATATGCTTCCACCACCATTGGATCCACAAGACCTTGCACCCACTGGCCTGTGATCTTCCTGCTTTCAGCATCGTTGTATGTGTTGTGTGAGTCTGAAGAGGACTTTATAGATTGGTATCGGACATATGGGCTAATATTGGACTTATGGATTTGACTTGGATTGGGCTGGGATGTTTTCATAATATACAATTACTCTTTGATTTAAAGTTTTCTAGTACACATATGTGAGTATCTCTGGATTTGTTTCTGTAGTCAACCTGGACTAACACATATATGCATAATTATTTTTAGGGAAATACATTTTATTTTCCGTGACTTTGGTCCCCATATAGTTTCAACAGTTGCTACCAACTGTCATCGAATCAATTCTGTCCTCATAGTGACCCTCCAGGGTAGAGCTGTTTCCTAGAGTTTCTGAGGTTGAAATGGTTACAGAAAGAGATGCCTCATCTTTCCCCATGGAGCCACAGGTTCAGATTGCTGAACTTGGAGTTAGCAGCCCAAAGCAGAACTTATTAGTCCACAAGGGTCCTTCCAAGAGTTCCTAGGATTTGGTACATCAGTGTTTATCCTCCTGTGATGGTTAGGAATCAGGCAAATTAGACATTCCTGGGTAAGGGTTGGGGGAGGGCCCAGCTTCTGAATTAGATCACAGTCTGAAGACATCACCTTTGTGTCATAAGTTTGTTTTTCAGAAGAGTGGGCGACATGAGTGGGAGACACTGGGAACTCCTCTCTCTCTCTCTCTCTGGCCCTCCACCTTTCTGCTTCCTGGGACTCTGCCTGCCTCCAAGGGAGGCCCCATGTGGGTTGCCTGATCCTGAGAGCTGTCAGTGCCCTGTCATTTTCCCACCAACTTTGGATCCATGGGATTCTGCACCCTGTGATTTTCCTGTTTCATGCTTCACCTTTCTTTATCAACAACCTGTAGCCATGTGAATTTGAAGAGTTCCCTGCCTTGCAATGAACTTACGGACTTTCGTTGGACGGGGCTGGGCTACCTTCTTGGTATAAGTTAACTTCTTGATAGAAAGCTCTTTCTTACACATACATGAGTGTCACTGGATTTGTTTCTCTAGACAACTCGACCTAATATACCATCCGTGTTGTTTTTTGTCTTTTGTTTGTTTCTTACCCTCGCCCCCACCCCAGATTTTTAGAGAAAAATTGAACAATTTTTTATCTGTAACCACATAGAAACTCTTGACCATTTAAAGACAAATGCAGGCTCCTCTTACACTATCTTTGTTCTATCAGCCTTTGCTAGTCTTATTGAGCAACCCCCCACGTCTCGTTCTTTTACCTCCTTTCCACTCAACTCCCAGGACTTCAAAACTACAATCCGATCTTCGCTGAACTTAAAGGGCTTCTTTTTTTTCTTCAACCACCCCAGTGATACTTTTGGCCTGTATTTTGTGCAGCGCTTACATGGTTCTTTTTTGGCCTGGCAGAAGGATGGACTTTTATATTCTGAAACTTCTTTGAGATGTCTTTGCTTTCCTGTGTGTGTGTTTTTTTTAATCTAGCGCTTTTTGACTGTTGGTGGTTGATTTCTGATAGTTGTACTTTATAGAAATATACGGTGCTCAAATACTTTTGAATTGCGCATGAAATCCATGTCCAGGTTAAAAAATAATAATGATGATCTTGTCAGCCACATGCCCTTAAGGCTCTGTTTTGTTTGTCCTATAGCTGAGGACCGTGACAGGTTTAGCTTGGATCCCCAGGAGCAATGAGGTTGTCATTTGGGACCGAGCTGCTTTTACACTCTTCAGGTATAAAAATGCCACGTGATGAAAGCCTGCCTTTGGTATAATTGCTGGAGGCAGGAGTGCTGAGCTAGCGACCGAGGTTCCAAATATTCCATAACTAAACCAGAGACAAATCCTCTCATTTACTTCTACCTGGGTGGTTTTTTCCCCACTTCTGGTCACTAAAGCTATTTTCATAATGCACAGTGACCTGCTTCGCCTGCATAGTCATATATTAAATCGGCATCTATCCAGGTAATTGTTAACAGCAGAGTAAAGTAAACAAATGCTGGGAGAGCTAAAATAGGTTTCGGGCCATCAAATCAAAGACTATCTTTGCCCAGCTCCGAGAGAAGCAACAAAATAATGGCTGTGCTTCTGGTTTAACGATATCTGTGGAGGTGTATGCAAAATAATCATTAGCTAAAGTCTTGACGTTTATCATCTTTGGGGAAATTTGTCTTGAGTACGTTCTGTGGACCTGTTTGGCAGAAGATTCTCTAAATTCAACCATATTATGTATATTCAGGGGGTGGGAGAGCAGGTATCTTGCTTTCTGTCTGTGAGACTCCTTGCTTTCTTGGGGAGAAAGCTGCTACAGGCAATGGGGAGAATCTTTGTGTTGTTGCCCTGCTGGGACAGTGGTTACACGTTGGGCTGAAACACCAGGTGCTGCACGAGGGAAGGAGAGGCATCTCTACCCTGTTCTGCAGGGTCACTGTGAGTGGAATCCAGGGCAACGAGTTTGGCTTTTGAGTTTTTGTTGTTGATGGAGAAATCTGTTTTTTTGTGGCAAAAGAAGGCGGCCAGGGTCACTCAGGGTCTCCTTGAAGGCTGGAAGTTCCAGTTTCTCTCATGGTGTGGTTCATGAAGAAAACTTTCCTAAGAGCCTTTCAATGATGGAAGTATTGAATTCCTGCTATTCGTTACTTTAAAAGGAATCAGATATGTTCTAATTAGCCCCAAGTCTGCTATACACCCTTCACTTGTCCACGTGATTAGGTTCCAAAGAAACTGACATTATGTGAAAATGGAGGATGAACACATTAGATCACAGAAGGGAGAATGATTATATCACTTGGTAACTGCTAAATGTTATCATTGCATAACTGCTAGACCACTGAAAATGATGGCCCTGCCAAGCTGGCACATATTAACCGTCACAGCCAGGCATTCTGGTATTCCTTACTGCTAGACACATGCCATTAATCCACACACACCAAAAATCAGAATGTAGATCTTAAATTTCTAAACTTACTGCCCCTTTTCATGAAAAAAAATCTTAGCGCCCCTCAGACCATTAAACATTTTTGTACTGTATCTCAGAATCCAGGATAAAGTATAGCTATTTGCTTTTACAGTCCCTGGATTATTCCAGCACCCCCACGGGGTGGTATCACTTGCTTTGGGAAACAGTGGTATCCATTTTAAACTATTGTTTTAAGTGTGACATGTTGGATAATGAGATAGTTGAAAATGCAAAGAATAGGTATACTGTGCACATTGTCTCCATCTTCTGATCCTATGATATGACATGTAGATAACATATGCGGATACCTGTGATGTGCAGGGAACACAACCTTGTTTGCTGAAAGGGAGAAGAACTCGAAGCACTTGCTGATGAAGATCAAGAACTCCAGAGCCTTCAGTAAGGGTTACAACTCGATGTAAGGAAAATCAATATCCTGATAACTGGACCAATAGGTAACATCGGAATAAATGGGGAAAAAAGATTGAAGTTGTCAAGGCTTTCATTTTGCTTGGATTCACCATCAATGCTCACAGAAGTAGCAGGCAAGAGACGAAACGACCTATTGCACTGGGCAAACTACTGCACAAGTCTTCTTGAAAGTGTCGAAGAACAGGGATGTGACTTTGAGGATTAACATGACCAAAGCCATGGTATTTTTGGTTGCCTCATATGTGTGTGAAAATTGGATTTGACGCTGTGTAACAGTGGTTCTCAACCTTCCTAATGCTGTGACCCTCGAATACAGTTCCTCATGTTGTGATGAGCCCGAAACATAACATTATTTTTGTTTCTACTTCATAACTATAATTATGCTACCATTATGAATTGTAATGTAATATCTGATATGCAGGATGTATGTTCAATGTTATAAATTGAACATCATTCAAGCATAGTGATTAACCACAAAAACAGTATGTAATTCTGCCTTGTGAAATGTTTATTTTTAATGACAAATAAATGAAATTCTGTCTTGAAGCCTGGTGTGTAGCATGGGTAACAGTCTTCACATGGGGTACTCATATGTCGGTGCATCAGTACGTGGGCAGACCCGCCTGGAGACGATAGAGGAGCGGTATCTCAGTTCCGAAGACCATTGGAAATATGTGTTTTCCGATGGTCTGAGGCGACTCCTGTGAAAGGGTCATTTGACCCTAAAAGGGGCCGTGACCCCCAGGTTGAGAACGGCTGCTGTGTAAGCATGACTACGTATGAATGATGGTGCTGGGAAGAGCACGGAAACCACCATGCATTGCCCAAAGAACAAACACATTTGTTTTGGAAGAAGTACAGCCAGAGCGCTCCTTAGAAGTGAGCATGGTGCGATCTTGTCTCACATCTTAGGGTATGTTAGCAGGAGAGCCAGGTCTCTGGGAAAGGGCATCGTGCTTGTTAAAGTAGAGAGACAGAAAACAAGAAAGAAAAAGAGAGACCGTCAAGGCGCTGGATTGGTGGGTGGCTGCAACAAGGGGCTCACGCATGCCAAAGCTTACGTGGCTGGCGAGGGACCAGGCCGTGTTGTGTAGGGCGTCGCTCTGTGTTGCGTAGGGCGTCACTCTGGTGCGTAGGGCGACGACGCCGACGAGTCAGAACCAACTTGACGTCACCTCTCAGTCCCCACACCTTCTGTACAGAGAAGCCGGGAAACCTAGTGAAGAATGTTGTGTCGCTTTTCTTTCAATATTCTTCAAATGTCATTTGGGCAAGTCAAATTTGCAAGATGCCGTTGACTCGGAGTTCTGCCTTTGTGAGTTTGGTAGAAGCTGTAAAGTCAGATTAGGAATTGGGCTGCTGGCAGCGGGCATGTCCTTTCTCCTGGCTTGATTTCCCGTGAGGAGGACCGGGCCTGACAAGGACCTGTTCTACGTGAGGGGGTTGCTTGCTTTCATTCACGTTGTAGCAATACTTTCTCTGAGTAGTGGCCAGCATCCTTTTTTCTACTCTTGTATCATTTGTTACTACCACCTGAGGTATAAACTTGATACAGACTTTGATTATGTTTATGGGCCTGAGCAGCTCAGGACTATAGTATTCCAAACGCCCTGGGCTGGCCTGTTTCCAGGGAAGGCTGCTTTATAACCTTAACAAGAATATGAAGGTTATAGAGCTCCCAGGAGACCAAATCCGTTGTGTCAAACAACCGTGTTGGCCTTTTGTTCACTTTTCCTTTCATAGTCCAGCAGGTACCAGTGGACAGGAGATCGCTGCAGGTGGGAGGTCTGGGGAGAATCCCAAGTGATTGACAGAGGCCCAGTTAGGGTCACTCACGTCAGACTTGACATACGATCAGGTGAAAATTCAGTTCCAGAAACTTGGAGAAGACCACAGCTCCGGAAACCATTTTAAAAGAAAATTAAACTTTCTAAATGGGTTAAACACATGTTTCTAATACTCGCTAAATGTCTTTCCGGAAAAGCCATGCCTCAAGAAAATGAAGAAAAAGATAAATATTTGGCAAAACAACCTTTGCTACAAATGCCCCTGGGTGAAAGCAAAGGAAAATTGTACTTCCAACCGGGCTGGACTCTGTTCTACACCTGCATTTTGTTTCTCGGTCTCCCTTATTTATTGAGTGTATAGCCGTTTGCTTTATATGAGTCCTTAATGAAATCTTCTAACAGTGCATTCTGGTGAGGGTGGAGGCTGGCAGGCTGTAGCGTGATGTGTGTGGTAGTGTGTGTGGTAGTCGGTGGTGTTTTAAACTACTATAAGGTTCCTTTCCACCAGAGACCTGGAGGGCCCTTTAGTTGGGCCAGTAACACAGCAATCACTAAGATGTCCCAACCCACTTCTGCCCAAAAGGGCAGACAGATTTCCCTTTTGCTTAGTGGGGAAGTGCTACTTCATTCCTTTTGGAAAGTCTGATTTGCCTGTGTTAAAAGTAGGGGATAAGGGGCAGAGAAGAGAGAAGAATCTATCAGCAGGCAGGGAAGAAGCAGTAAGTGGCAACAGGGAACTGGATGATCACCTAGTGTGGGTCACTGGGAAATGAACGGGGCACAGAGCACTTTGCAGACTGATAGGCGTGTGGTGATAAGATAGGTTGAGATGTCAAGGGCCTTTAACTGGCCCAGGGACTTGAGGAGCAGGTCACAAAGGTGAGTTGGCATTTACACAGGCAGTCTCCGTTATGCAAGCTGAGGGTGCCAAGTAGGGCTTGCTTGGTGTGACCTTTTGTCAAAATATAGAGCTGGGATTCCTAAAACCTATTTAGGTCAGGGATCCTTTAAGGGTGTGGTGACTGCTTTCTGGGATTCTCACTCTAGAGCAGGGTTTCTCAATTTCATATATTGGCATTTGGGGCCAGGTAATTCTTCAGTGCGGGGGCGGTCGTGTGCCTCGTCGGATATTTAGCAGCATCAGCAGCATCTAGTCCAGTGGTTCTCAACCTTCCTAATGCAGCAACCCTTTAGTACAGCTCCTCGTGTTGTGGTGACCCCCAACCATAAAATTATTTTTGTCGCTACTTCATAACTATAATTTTACTACTGTTATGAATCGGGCGACCCCTGGAAAGGGTCGTTTGACCCCCAAAGGGGTCGAGACCCACAGGTAGAGAACTGCTGCTCTAGTCATTATGTGACTGGAGTGTAGTCACCCTACCCACAACTCGTGATAACCAACATATCTTCAGCCATTGGCAGATGTACTCGGGGACAGATTGAGTCTGTTTTGAGAACTATTACTCTAGAAATATACAAATATAGCCAGGAGCATATTTCCAAGGAGTAGAGATCTAAGGCCTTTGTGACTGTTAAGTGCTGTCGACTTGGTGCCAACTGATAGAGACCCTATGTAAAATAGCACGGAGCACTGCCGGTCCCGCACCGTGCTCACAGTTGTTCCTATGTTTGAGTCCATTGTTGCAGCCACTCTGTCAATCCATCTCATTGAAGCCTTTTTTTTCTTCTGCCCTTCCACTTTACCAAGCATGATGTCCTTTCCCAGGGACTGGCCTCTCCTGATAACATGTCCAAAGTACATGACTCCAAGTCTTGCCATTCTTTCCTTGAAGGAGCATTCTGCCTGTATTGTTCTTCCAAGACAGATCCGTTTGTTCTTTTGGAAGTCCATTTTATTTTCAATATTCTTCACCAACACCATAGTTCAGGCGTGTTGGTTTTTCCTCAGTCTTCCTCAGTCAATGCCCAACTTTCACACGCATATGAGGCAACTGAAACTACCATGGCTTGAGTCCGGTGCACCTTCGTCCTCAAAGTCATATACTTGCTTTCCAACACTTCAAAGAGATTTTGTGAACAAGATCTGCCCAATGCAATGGGTTGTTTGATCTCTTGATTTCTGCTTCCATGAGCGTTGATTGTGGATCCAAGCAAGAAGAGATCCTTGACAAATTCCATCTTCCCCCCTTACTTATCATGAAGTTACCTATTGGTCCAGTTGTGAGGAGTTCGGTCTTCTTTACATTGAGTTGTGATCCATATTGAAGGCTGCAATCCTTACTCTTGATCAAGTGCTTCAATTCCTCCTCACTTTCAGCAAGCAAGACTGTGTTGTCTGCATATTGCAGGATCTTACTCAGCCATCCTCCCATTGTGATGCCACATTTTTCTTTGTATAAGCCAGTTTGTCCAATTGAATATGTACGGTGAAGGATGCAACACGGATGCACACCTTTCCTGATTTTAAATCGTGAAGCATGCCCTTGTTCTGTTTCTACAACTGCCTCTTGATCCATGTACAGGTTCTCCATGAGCACAATGAGGTTTTCTGGAATTCCTGTTTTTTTAAAGGCTTTTAGAAAATACATAGTTTGTTGTGATCCACACAGTCGAAAGTCTTTGCGTGGTCAGTGAAAAACATGTCAATATCTTTCTGTTACCCTTTACTTCAGCTAGGATCCACCTGACACCAGCAGTGGTATCTCTTGTTCTATGTCCTCTTCTGAATCTGCTCTGAATGCCTGGCACCTACCTGTCCATGTACCTGCTGCAATCATTGATGGATGATCTTCAGAAAAATTGTACTTGCATGTGATATTAATGATATTGTTCTATAACTTGAGCATTCTGTTGGGTCACCTTTCTTTGGAATGGGCACAAATAGAAATCTTTTCCAGTCCATTGGCCAACTAGCTGTCTTCCACATTTCCTGGTATAGATGAGTGAGTGCTTCTATGGGAGTCTGGGGAGTTTTATGGGGGCTGGATGCTTCCAGGCCTCTGGAGCCAGCCATGGCTGACTCCAGTCATTCCCCATAAACTTGCACCCGCAGTTCAAAGCCCAGCTGGGCTGATAACACCATCCCAGTGCCCGAGCTGCTGCCCGGAGCTCCACTGCCACCTTGCAAGGAGGTCATCAATGGGAACATCAAGACAGTGACTAAGTACAAGATAGATGAGGATGGCAAGCAATTCAAGATGGTCTGCACCTTCAGGATTGAGACCCAGAAGGCCTCAAGGACTGTCGCAAGGAGGAAGAACTGGAAGAAGTTTGGGAATTCTGAGTTTGACCCTTCCAGACCCAACATGGTAACCACACAGTCAGCGATGATGTCTCCGTGATGCTAATCACAGGCCTGTCTCCACTGGCGAGAAGAAGAAGCTGCCCAGAGAGTTGGAGCCTCTGCAGGCCGCCCAGACATAGTTACATCAAAATGTAATATCATTCATTTGATCTTCCCTTTGACCAATTTTAAAGCTGTTTCAGTTTTAAGAAAAGTGAAGAGGAAATACCTGTGGATTAAGTCCCTGGTGATTCTCCTCTGACCGTGGACCGGGGATGTGAAAAGCCTTGCTAACATGCAGAATACATTGGAAAGTAGATTGTTGCAGATGCAGATGCAGGTAGGTTAAAATTTAGCACCCTATCATTTAATCTCCCTTATTATTCATTTAAATTTGTTCTACTTTTAAATATCTTCTGCTTTCTTTTTGGTTGAGGTTTTTATCTGATTTATTTTGTGATTCTTGTTCGTTCTTTGTTTGTCAATGTTCTGCTGTTTACGAAATCCAGGAGAGGTCAATCTACAGACAATCATTGGATGAATGGTTCCTGGGGGTATGGCAGGGGAAGTTGGGGAATATGGGCAGCTAATCACAATGAGTACAAGAATGAAGAAAATGTTCTAAAACTGATGGTGGTGATGATTGTACAAATCTTGAGATAGTTAAAGGTTTATTGTGCCATCCTGGCCGATATACACATGTGGGATTAATTGAAGGGTGGAGAGAAATGGCTTGGTGAGCCTCACCTTTTGAGTTCTCAGGTCTCTTGCTCTCTGATGGTCAGACCATAATGCAGCTGCCTTAGCCAGTTCCCTGCTTCAGCTGGCAAGGCTCACTTCCTGTGAGACATCCCTGAGGAGAAGCCACATGGACTTACCCTGATGCAGCCCTGGG
>NW_022103899.1:1265197-1266971 GCF_000313985.2 Echinops telfairi | reverse complement strand
GTGGGTTATATCTTAAGGACAAATAGAACCAAAGCAAACAAGATAAAAAACACCTTGCATTTCCCCACAGTAGTATTGTAGCTAGATGTATGGGCAGTTTTTTCCTGACATTCCTCAGTGAGTATTATATGATAAAGAAAACAAAACTTGCTTGTGTCACTGTATTTATCCTTCACATTTTCAAACTGTGGGAAAAGATATATTAGGGACATCAAAAAGTTCATGGGAAAATTAAATCAGCAGCTAATATAACAATTTTCCACAAACTTTTTGAAGCCACTGCATACAAATGTAATATCCAAAATTTTATATTAAAAATCTTTGTAGTGCTGTATTTGAATTGGCATAGACAGTTTAAGCTCACAGGGGATTTTATCTAAACAACAACAACAACAACAACAACAACAACAACAACAACAGCAATATATTTCCTAGCTCCAGTCACCAAAAAGGCCAAGACACAATCACCAACCCACTAGCAATAATCATCTTCAATGTAGAGATTACGATCTCTAAACAGAATTCCCTACTTAGAAAATGCTGATACAAGAGTCCTTAGCCACTTCCAGGAAGATGGTGACAGAGTGACACATACCAGAGGGACTCTGCAGAAATCAGCTCAGAAGAGTTGCTTAGAGGGAAATTCAACACTGCTGGATCACAGGAGGAGCATCATAAAGATAAGTAGGCAAAGACCCACAAGGTTTTGAGGGGCTGGGGGCTTTTGGCTTACCACAGCGGAGGCCAGTTGGGGCTTGACCTTAGCCCTGCCACTGTCTCGGCTGGAGCCGGGACCATTTGGAACCCGTGAGGGGGCTTAATCACAACACAGCCACAGTTTGCTGCCGCCTGCCTCGGGGCCGGGACTAAACCCTTGAGGCTCCACAGGCAGGGATTGGGGCTCAGCTACATTGTTACTTTTGTTTCCCTCTCTTCTCTCTATCCCCGCACAGTCTCAGAGGGCTAACGTTTAATTTTTTTCCCTCCTCTTTGTCTCTTTCCTGTTCTCTCACACTCCACTGTTGACCTCCAGGCCACTCCCCTTATCCAGGGCATTTACACCTGCACCACACCCACCTAGGTGAGATCCACCCTGTGCAGCTAGCCTGAGGCTGGGAAAATCCCTGCCGATCTCCACCAGGAGATACTCTGCCCAACTTCTTACCAGGGAATCCCTGCCTTTGTGCCAACACTTGTCAATGTTCCAAGCTGCTGCAGGAACCTCTTTCCAACCTCAGCAACACCAAAGCAGGCAACCCACCAGCCTCCTGGGGCACTCCCCTGAGAGGGAAGTCACCGGTGGATAAAATGGTAGGTTAATTCCTTAGTGAAATTAGCTGTAGGCAATTTGAAGAAGCATTCCTACAAGTCTCCCAGAGAGAGCCAACCAGTGCTCTTTGACTCCCTGGAAAATGGCACCTGGCTCCTCTAAAACAGCACAATGCAAACAGCCAGCAGCCCGAATGACCTCAAAGAAAAAACAGGAGAAACAAAAGGCAATGGCAGAAGATATCCTGAACACAAGAACATGCATAGAAGAAGCAGACATTGAGCTGCCACAGAGAGAAATTTTCAGAATGCTGCTTGGAGTCATACAGGAAATGAAGGAAACAATACAGAAAAAGGATGAAATGATAGAGGAGACAAAGTCCATACAACAAAGGGAAATACAAGAGCTTACGGAGGAGAAAACAAAAACTAGTAACAGATACACAGACCTCAAGAATCAACTGGAGGAAGCAGAGAACCGCACCAGAGACTTGGAGGACAGCCA
>NW_022103899.1:1263028-1264072 GCF_000313985.2 Echinops telfairi | reverse complement strand
CATGTATTCCCCAAATGAGAGAACCGCTAAATACGTCAACCAAACACTCCAAAAGATGAAAAAAGAAATCACAGCCTCAACAATTATAGTGGGTGACTTCAATACACTGCTCTCTGAGAAAGATAGATAACAGGGGAAGAAACTCAACAGGGAGGCTAGAGATCTAAACACTGCAATTAGACAAGTTGAACAGATATTTACAGAGCTTTTCATCCAAATACAAAAAAATTCACAATCTTTTCAAGTCTGCATGGCACAAATTTGAAGATAGACCACATGCTGGGGCATAAGGCGAATCTACATAAATTTAAGTACATTGATATCATACAGACCTCTCTCTCTGACCACTGTGTCATAAGGCTGGAAATCAACATAAGGAAGATGAAGAAAATGGGCAAAAACTGGAGGATGAATAACTCTCTACTGAAAAAGGTGTGTGTACTTGTACAGATCAGAGATGAAATTAGGAAATTTCTAGAAACCAGTGAGAATGAGAACACGATGTACCAAAACTTATGGGACACAGTAAAGGCATTTATCAGAGGACGTTTCATAGTAACACATGCACACCTGAGAAAGGAAGAGAAACTCATCATTGATATCCTGGCACAAAATTTACAACAACTAGACTAGACTCAGTAGGATAATCCTACTAATAGCAAAAGAAAAAAAAATAAAAATCATGGCTGAGATTCAGGAGAGAGAAAATAAGAAAACTATGGAAAAAATTAATGCTGCTAAAAGTTGGTTCTTTGAAAGGATAAACAGAATGGACAGACCACTGGCAAACCTGACCAAACAAAGGAGGGGATAAATTTCAATAGGAAGAATAAGGGATGAAAGAGGGGACATTACAACAGACCCTAATGAAATCTAAAGGATAATTACACAGTGCTATGAAGGATTGTACTCCAATGAATTCAACAACTTGGAAGACATGGACAAATTCTTGGAAAAACAATCCCTCCCTAGACTATCCTCGATGGACATCAAGAATCTCAACAAACCCATAGCAATTGAAGAAATAGACAAAGTTATCAAGGG
>NW_022103899.1:1239498-1257922 GCF_000313985.2 Echinops telfairi | reverse complement strand
GAGAACAGCCAGGCCCTGTAAATGCTTACTGGTGACCAAAGGCCTTGGTTTACCCATTTGTAAAGTGGGACAACTGTCCTCACCACGTTATAGACCTTGTCTCATGTGAAAGCACTTCATAAGATTAGAACACCTTACTCCTGGTAACACAGGATGCTTACACCAGCCCCATGTACAAAGGACAGGAAACGCATAGAAGAGATTAGCCAGGGTCTGCCGGATAATTCAATGTGCGAATAACTGTTACACTGTGTGCTGTGACAGTCTAGATCGATAATTTGATTCCAAAGAGCGCAGCATCCCACCGTCCTTCCTTTTTTAAATACTCGATCAGTTAAAAACAAAAACGAATCCTAATGCAAACAAAATCAGGGGCTAGTTGGAGAAATAGAAACACTTATTGTTTATGAGGGAGCTTCAAGAAATATATGAAAAGATGGAATGCAAAGATACTGGCTTTTTTCACAAACTTTTTGAAGCCCGCTCATAATTCACTATGTAAGAAAACTAGCGTTCATTTTATTTTCTTTCAATAACGACTTTGTGGGTATATTTTAAAGAGTCTTTACCCTTTATTGAAATAATTGTGGATAGACAATGCTCTGGATTTGCTTCAAAATAATGCAGGGAAGGGGAGGAGATTGGGGATGTGGTTGGTGTTAGGTACCTGTGAGTCAGTTTTGATTCCTAGTGGCCCCGTGCACAGTGAACGGAATATGCCCTGGTCCGGTGACATCTCCATGATTGTTGCCACCCATTGTTACAGCCCCTTGTTCATCCATCTCATTGAGGATCATTTTCATTTTGGCTGACCTCCCACTTGCTAAAGCTTGATGTCTTTTTCCAGGGACTGGTCTTTCCTGATCACTTGTCCAAAGTATGTGAGACAGAGTCTTGCTATCCTCACTTCTAAGGAGCATTCTGGCTGTACTTCTTACAAGACAGATCTGTTTGCTTTATGGTAGTCCACAGTATTTTCAAAGTAGCCCTGGTGGTATAGTGGTAATGAGTTGGGCAGCGATCCACATGGTCGGCAGTTGAAAGCCAGCAGTTGCTCCACAGGACAAAGACAGGGCTTTCTACTCCTGTAAACAGTGAGTCTCGAAAACCCACAGGGGGCCGCTATGAGTCGGCATTGACTTGATGGCAATTGAGTTTGGTTTTACGCTACTTTCAGTATTCCTTGCCAACATCATAATTCAAATGCATCAATTCTTCTCTGGTCTTAAATTGGCCATGGGTGGATAGTTGTTGGAGCTGTGTGATGGGTCTGTAGAGGTTTGTTATATACTATGCGTTCTACTTTTGTGTATGTTTGAACTGTTCTATAACTAAAGGGACCAGGGAGTTGGAGAGACCTCTGTAGAAGATCTTGTTACCCTCCCCTTTTAGCAAATTGAATGCCTCCAATTTTCAGTGATTGTTGTCTTCTGACATTTGTGTTTTCCTCAGACATTTCCAGGTGTGGAGACTATTTAGAAGCTGCGGTAAATAAGGCTTGTGACAATTTTGTGCCTGCTAGTTTGAAAGGGATGAAGAGCCAAGTGCTCTAAACAGACTGTTAGTTTCCAAGTTCTATTGTTAGGAGCTTAAAACAAGACAAGTGTATTATTTTACAGTTCTGGAAGTAAGACGTTCAAATCAACTTCACTGGGTTAAAATCACAGGGTGCAGCTCTTTCTGGAAGCCCTAGGAAATAATGCATTAATTGTCTCTTCCGGTTTCCAGAGGCTTCCTGCATTCCTTGGGCACTGACCACATCCAACCTCAGTTCCTGTCGTCACATCCCATTCAATTACTTTCCTGCCAACCCCCCCCCCCCTTAAGGAAGGACTCCAGGGATTACACTGACCCCAACCCAGACTACTTAAGATATCCTCCCCAACTCAGGATTCATCACATCACTTAATCACACCTGCAAAATCCTCGTTGCCATGTGAGACAGTGGAAGTTTTGCATCAACTTCTCTGGGTCAGGATTCCCTGGGTTGGACTTGAAGCTTTCAGAACGGTGAGAAAAATACACGTCTGTTCTTTATAGGCATCACTTGGGGCATTTTTTGGTATGGAAACAGTAGGAAACTGAGGCGCAGAGGTTATTTTAGGGAGGATGATGGCAGGCTGTTTTATTTCATCCAGTCAATTGATTAAAAGAAAAGCGAAGCTATGGATGTGACGTTTATGAAAACCCGTCTACCCCGAGGACTGAGAGGTATTAAATACTTTCTGGAGCAAGAAGGAAGAAACCCTCTCTTAGCGATGTACTTAGAGCCGACAGTCGTTTGGTGGCTGGTATATGTGGGGGAGGAACATGCTCTGTGGGTCTGAGCTGGCCGCTCTGTAATTGTTTATCACCACAAATCTGGAGAATGGCAACTGACACAGCAGCTGCCTCGCTGTCTTTGATCTGAGGGGGGGAAGGCAAAAAAGCAAGCACACAAATAGACAAAATGAAACAACAGCCAAACAAAACTGTTGTGGCAGAAGGGTGGTGAATAGAAACCAAATCAACTTAAAACACAGATCGTTTCAGCACAAGGGTTGGTGGCTTGCTTGAGTCAGTGATTTATGACACAATGTTTTTATTTGATCTGGCATTACAGGGATAAATTATTGAGTGCTAATTGTATGTTGATAAGCTGTTCCTGCTTAAATTTATTCCTTCCTCAGTTTGTGTTGATTGGGGCGTATGGGAACAGAAGTGGGGATTGCTCGCTTGCTGCCTGGTTTGGTTCACTCTGTTGCTGAAATGTGCTGTTGTAATTGTGTCTTAACTGTTAATCATGCTAATTTCATAAGGGAGCTCCCACGGATGGACACCCCACCCCACCCCAATGCCTGCTCAGCTTCCATGAATGTCTTTCTTTTTCTCATAAACAAATTGTTTTTTTAGAAAAAGAAACATTACCCCCCGTCTTCCTGTTCAAGTTTACTTAAGTTGCAGCAGAAGGTGAGGTCAGAGGTGGGCTGGCAGAAGGGTGGAGAATTTTAAATGCATCTTTTACCATTTGAAATTTAAATCTTCTCTAGATAATGTCATCATTTCCCCGCTGTATCTGTGGCGAAGACTTCTGCTGCCCTCGCTCTCTTGGGTGGAAGGGGACTTGTGTGGCCACTGAGTGTGAGAAGCCAGCGGTGAGAGCCTGCCTAGGCGTGTTGATGTGGACGGGGGTGGGGTGGGGTGTCAGAAGGTTTAACTGTCTCATATTCAGGGTCTTGGTTCTGAACGGATCCCTCCTAAGAAGAACTCTTGCTCCAGGGAATCTGAGTGAGTCCACCTTTCAGAACTCAAAAAAAACCAAAACAGGATTTTGAATGCCGATGCCCAGTTGAGATGAAAGGAAATCAACCAGGACAGAGGAGACAGTAACTCTCCAAAGAGGCTCACTCAATTTGGGGAACACAGCAGCCCATAGGGACCCCTACACATGGCCCAAATGGAGGCTTGTAAACACTAGTCCCAGATAGAGTCTCTCAATTTTGGCCTCAGTTTCATGATTTCCGCTGGATGTGGGCAGGTGCACACCTGGCCATGAGCGAGAGGGAGATGGACCCTGCAGATGGACCCCCGAGACTCTCCCATCTCTCTTCCCTTAGAGGTCACGTATGAACTCCCCTGTCTGGCTCATCTCCCTCCAAGTTAAACAGCCCATGTAAGTACAAAGGACCTCACCGGACCCTGCTTACTAATGTGCGGTTGAGGACTAGCTGATGGTGCTTGAATCCAAACCTCAAGGGTAAGCCAAGAAGTGTTGCTGCCAGGGCTTCATTCATACATGTAAGAGTTCATTCCAAACAAAACATGTATAAACATGTCTCTGTGCCCAGTGGATATCAGTTATTCCTAGTCTTATTAAGTTGCCTTCAAAATTAAATAAATAACCAGTCCAAATAGTGGCTTCCAAGGGGACATGCTGGGCCAGTTAAAGTCAAAGCAGAGATGTCAGCTCAGAAGGTGCTTATTGGGATCCCAAAGAGGTAATATTGATGGATTTTCTCATAGGAGTTTTGCTACAAGGAAATTTTAAGAAAATTGAAAACCACATTGGGGAGAAAAAGGCAAAGAAAATTATGGTGACACAATTTTTCCATCACGACAATGCATCTGCTCACTCTTCAAGGGTAGCTCCTTGAAGAATTCCACTGGGAAATCTTACTCCATTCACTACACTTCCCTGGTTGTGCCCCTTCAGTCTTCTTTTTGCTTCCCAAATTCAAAGAACATTGAAAAAAGAACCCAATATGAATCCTCTGAGGATGGACAACTGCTGTTTTGATGTGGTATAGATCGAAGAGTGCAGAATTATTCAGGAAAGGGTGAGAGAGATGGAAGTATCACTTCACAAGTCTAGGGCCCTCAGTGGAGGCTGTGTTGAGAAACAATAGCTTCACACTTTGATTTTTTTAAATAAAGATTTCTATGATTTTGTAGCAAAACATTCTTATTTACCTGGTAAGAGACGGGAAGTACTGAAATAACCTGATACTGAGTAATATTACCCACAGAATTGAGAGGCATTTGTGATGCAGAGGTAGAATTCTTGCTTTCCATGTGGGAGACCCAGGCTTGATTCCTGGCCAATGTACCTCATACATAGCCATCACCTCTCTGTCACTGGAGGCTTCCATGATGCTACGACACTAAACAAGGTTCAGTGGATCTTCCAGATTAAGATGAGCTAGAAAGACAAGTCTGGTGATCTACTTCCAAAAACCAGCTAATGAAAACTCTGTGGCAGTCATGAAAGTCCAATCTGAAACCAATCATGGGGAAGATACAGGATGGGGCAACATGAGCTGACTCCTTGGCCGCTGAATATCCTCCCTTTATGTGTGGATTGTGAAGACAGGTCATGCTGAGATGTCAAAGAATAGTCTTAGTTCACTTATGACGGTATTTTGGCTGTGGGTTAGTTAATTAAAACAAGGGTCATCATTATAGGAAGATTAGCTAAGATGTTATTTTTCCTATGATGTACTTCCTTGGGGAGGGAAAACCAGCTAAGTGTTGACAATCCTGTTCTCACAATTACAGCATGACACATTCCACTAAAGCATACTGCAGTCCAAGCAAGCCTCCGGAGAGGAGATGAGCAGTAATGGAAAGAGAGGAAGGAAAAGAGCTGTAGATTCTAGCTCAGGCTTTCTTCTTGGCAAGGCTCCTTCCCTCTTTTCTGGGAGCCTGGGGACCTCTACAGAAGATTATGGCACCCACAGATCTAAGGCCAGGGCTGGACTCTTTCAGGAAATGACCATTTGGAATACTAAGAACTGAAGGGGAAAAGCAAGCCACCATTCAGAGGTAAGACAGCTGTGCATGTCACACAGTGGCCTCAAACTCATGGAGCCAGGATGGAGTTCCAGGACCACAAAGTTAGAGCTGGACAAGATGAGGAAGAAATTGGACACAGCTTGAAAAATCCCTGAATCCCATCTGTGTTAGTCCGGGTTGACTAGAGATACAAATCCAGGGAGATTCACATATGTATGAGAGAGCTTGATATCAAAGAGCAATTTTACATTAAGAAAACATCCCAGCCCAGTCAAGATCAAGTCCATAAGTCCGATGTTACCCCATATGTTGATACTAGTCCATAAATTCCTCTTTAGACTCACGTAGTCATGCAATGATGCTAAATACAGGAAGATCACAGGCCAGTGGGTGGAAAGTCTTGTAGATCCAGTGGTAGTGGAAGCATCTCAGCACTGGCGTGGGTCTATTCGTGGCACCTCCAGCTACAGGGCTCTGACTCCATCAGCGTAGCTTCATGTGGCTTGTCATCAGGAATATGAAGCAGAGAGAAAGTGTGTCCTGCTTCCAGTGAGCTATTTATCTCTGTCATGCCTCTAAATGAGGTCATGAAGCTGCGACCTGATTGACAGGCTAGACTCCACCCCTTCGCTCTTTTTAATCTCAAGTCCACACCAGATTATGTAACTGCCACCACATCCCACGTCAGTCTTTGGGTCTCAGTCACACAGATCAGACAATGGTCACCAATGGCTGTCAATTGAAAGTAGAAGGCAAACGATAGAGGGGAATTTAAAGCAAATCCAATGTAACTCAGAAAGGCAAAGTAGCTTTTCTTAGGTCACACTGCTAGGAGTGCACAGTCTGGACTAGCCCCAGTCTCTGAACTTCCAGGAATGTTCTCTCTGGTTTAACACCCCCTGGCCCACCTGTGACATACAGGTCTATTCTGACCAACCAACAAAAGAAGGAACAGGAAGCTAAATGGGGTTCTGCAGGTATTTGAATTCCGTATTAAATGTTTTCCTTTTTTTTATTGAATTATAAGCAATACTGTAAAATTCTTGAGAAAATAATGGATATGGGTAATTTTGGTAGATCCAGAGAAAAAAAACTGTAGATAGTTCCTACTTCACAGAGGTTAAAGTTGGCGTCAACACATGCTTTAGGCATTCTAGGAATTTTTAATCTTGATCTGATTTTCCACCTCTTAGTCTGTCAAGGTGGCAAGGTCTGACAGGTGTAAACTTGTTCTACGGCTTGCTTCTCAGAACGTGGTCTCTAGTCCAACAGCATGGACATTACTTCATAAGAAACTCACTAGCACCCCACTCTCGGTACTATATTGTGTTAGACTTGGTTGACTACAGAAACAAATCCAGGGACATGTATATATGTATAAGAGAAAGCGTTATATCAAAAAGCAATTGTATATTGAGAAAACATCCCAGCCCAGTCCAGATCTAGTCCATAAGTCTGATATTAGCCCACATGTCTGATACAAGTCCATAAATTCCTCTCCAGACTCATGTAGCCACTTGCAGTGATGCCAAGTTCAGGAAGATCACAGGCCAGTGGGTGAAAAAGTCTTGTGGATCCAGCGGTGGTGGAAGAAGCATCTCAGTGCGGGTCTCTACATGGCTCCTCCAGCTCTCCAAGTGTGGCTCCACACAACTTGTCAACAGGAAGGTGAAGCAGAGAGAGTGTGGCCCACCTCTGGAGAAAGAGAGGAAGTTCCCAGAATCCTTATGAGAAGACCAAGCCCACAAGGAGGCATCATTAGGCTGTGACCTGATTGACAAGCTAGGTGCTACCTCTACACTCATTTATTAAGTTGACATAAAATTATGTAACTACCACAGCCCCACTCTAGCTCTGTGAATTCAGAGTCTCTGGGGATGGTCTTAGGGGTCTTTGTATCTGTGTTTCAACAAGCACCAGACATTTTTGAGAAGCCCTGGACTAGAATTAAAAGGCATTCCTGTGAGTTGATATCTACTGGCTGCAGCAGGTTTATTTCCGTTTTAGTTTGTTTTTTGATTCCTAGAGTGAAAAGGAGCTCCGGTGGTGAACTGGTTAAGGACTAGGGTGATAACTGAAAGGTCTGCAGTTCAAACCCACCAGTCACACTGCAGGAGAACCATGTGTCCATCTGCTTCTGTCAAAGATTGTAGCCTTGCAAACCCCACAGGACAGTTTTAAAGGCATCTGCAGTCTTAATGGACTTACCAGCACAGCGATTGGTTTGGGGACTTTATAGCGTAAAGCATACACAGTGCAGTGCCAAGCCAGGGTTCCAACTCTGATTCTGACAGTTACTAGCTATAGGACCCTGTGCAAGCGCCTCAGTGTCTTCCATTCTGAAATGGTAGAATTTGCTTGGTGGGGTTGTAGGGAAGGTCAACTAAGGGAAGGTGGGAAAAGTTTGCATATAGCATAGAGCTCAGCACCTAGTAGGCATCAGCAAATTTCAACTCATCCCTATGATTATGACAACTTCAGCTGCAGTGCCTCGACAGTGCTTGGTGTGCATGACAGAGCCTTCTTCAGGCTCTCGCTCGTTAGAGCTCCCACAGCTCTGTCCAAACCTTGCAGCCTTGGCTTTGAGCTCTGTGGGCCTCTGAGGGTGGTGGTCTCCTGAGCCCCTTTGAGGAACAAGCATCAGTCTGCGCTGGGTTCCTGAGCTTCCATACAAAGTAAGACAGAATTGAACCATACTCAGAAGCCCTATGCTTTTGAATTGTGGTGCTGGGGAAGGCTATTGGAAGTGCTATGCCTAAAGGAGAAACCAATCTGTAATGGAAGAAGTGCAGGCAGAGTGCAAGACGACAAAACTTTGTCTAACATGCTTCGGACATGCTGTCAAGAAAGGCAAGTCCCTGGAGAAGGACATCGTGCTCGGTACATTAGAGGGGCAGTGAAACAGAGGAAGGCCCTCAGGAGATGGAAAGCCGTAATAGCTGCCACAGTGGGCTCAGTGTAAGGACAATTGTGAGGATGGTGCAGGACCGGGCAGGCTTCATTTTGTTGTGCACAGGGTCGCTGTGGGTCAGAATCACCTAACAACAACAAGACAACACAAGTCCTGGTGATGCACTGAGTTAAGTACTCAGCTGCTAAGCCGACGGTTGGCAGTTCAAATCCATCCTGAAGCTCCCTGGGGGGGAAAAAATCCAGAAACTGTAGCAAGCTGCTCCTGAAAGGACCGTGCCTAGGAAACATATGACATCATTCCAGTCTGTCACGTGGGGTCATTCAGTCAAAAAAGGACCCAATGACAGTGCCTAACGTGGACCAGAAATCGTGGTCCACTTCATGCCATGACTTCATGCTATGGGAAGTGGGTGTGGGCAACTTATCATTAGAATCAGAAACTACTAACAAGCTTGCTCACAAACTACTACCAGGCAGCGAGGAAGAACAGAACCTTGGAGAGAGGAACTAGCCTGAGAAATCCAGAGAGTCTGGCCGTGCTGGTAAGGTGGTCTCCGCCATGGCTGTCCCTTCTGGCTGCTGCTGTCACCAGCGTCTACTCATGAAGCCAGCCTCCTTTCCAGAGCAGCTGCGGGCCGTCGCCTGCAGCCTTTGCCTTCGCTGAAGGCAGAGACTGGAAGTGGCAGGCGGGAGCAGCAGCTGGCACTGCCTCCCTGTGGGCCATCATAATGTCTCCCAGGGGGCAGCCCAAGCTTGGATGAGCCTTGGAAAATTAGTGAGCAATTCTGGCTTGTTTAATTTTTCTCTCCTAAGAATGAAGAACTTGAGAGACCATGTCCTCTTAATCATCTTTTGAAAAGAAAGACAACAGAAAAAAGAGACATTGAAGAAAACAGAGTAATTAATCTGTTCATTCATGTTCAGTAGATGACTCCGTGCTCTGAGCACATTCATTCCTCCGTTCTGTAAACATTATTGGGCACCCACTCTGTGCAGAATGCTGGGGATATTGGGGGGAACATAAACAGACAAAATTAACCAACACTCACAAAGGCACTCACTGCCATGGAGTTGATTCTGCCTCCCAGGTGACCTATAGGACAGGGTCGAATTGCCCCTGTGGGTTTCTGAGACTAACTTCTTACTGGAGTAGAAAGCCCCATCTTTCTCCTGAGGAGCTTCTGATGGTTTTGAACTGCTGACTTTGCAATTGGCAGCCCAACGTGTAACTCCTATGCCACCAGGGTTCCTTAGAACACACTCACTTTTAATATTCCTGAAAACTGGTGATGGGAGGGAGAGGCAAAGGGGGATACCATATATTATATGCCAGGCACTGGGCGAGGTGGTTAATCCTCACAAGAACCCCAGGAGTGGTATTCTTACTCCTATTCTCCCCGTGAGGAAATACCACATATACTCGTGTATAAGCCAAAGCTTTTAGCACATTTTTTATGCTGAAAAAGCCCCGCTCGGCTTATACTCAAGCGAGGGTCCCTACTTACCTGTTCTCCGGTGCAGTGCCCTTGTTCTCCGGTCTCTCCCGCTCATCTGCGGGCACCTGCAGCCTCTGTGGTTGGTCACCACTCTTCTTTTCTCAGCCTCTGTGCTGTCCATGCCGTACCGGGCAAGAACCTGCCTGCTCCTGTGCGCTGGCACCTGGGGCGCACCGCATCCTTGTCAGATGAATGTCGGATATGGCCGCTCTTCTTCAGCTCTTCTCCAGGGCTGTGACCAATGACGGAGCCTTTACAGTCTCACCTGTGCTTGGTCACGCCCCCTTGCTCCGCCCACGCATTGCTGAACACAAGTACTGGTATATCTCTGGTCTTGGATATATAGCACTTTTATTTACAGTACTTAGTCTGCTATATTTTATTTTTTATTTCCTTATTAACCCCTATCTGGACTCAGTGTTGACTATGCTTATGATTTTGGCCATTATTCCAGGTGGGCTTACATCTGTATTGCAGCCCCTAGATGTGTGTTTAAATAAACCTTTCAAAGACCATGTGCGAAAGATGTGGCATGAATGGATGTCATCTGGTCGAGCCTGACTGACCAAAGTTGGAAATCTGATGAAGCCTGGCATAGAATGGATAGCAGAGTGGGTTCGTGATGCCTGGGAAGAGATTCCAGAGGCCATGGTGCAACGCGCCTTCAGGACATGTGGCCTCAGTGATGCTGTGGATGGCAGTGAGACGGCGCTGTGTGTGAGAACGACAGCAGTGATGGTGGTGACTGCGGACTCAGTGAGGACGACAATGTCTGTCTGATAACCTCACACCAGCTAAAGCGGAAGCTCTGTTTGGACAGACAGAACATGAGGAGGAATCCAGTTTTGAAGGATTTTAACTCTTGTGTTTAAGCTCGGTTGTTGATTGAGCTAAGGTTTGGTTCCTTTAAAGTTATTGTTGTTACCATATTGTTTTTGCTGACCCTCTTTTCCACTTATGGAGCTAGTTTACTGTTTTTCTTTGAAATAAATATTCAAAAACATTTAACCTACTGAGGCCTCAATTACTGTAATTTTATTGTTATCTATTTCTGTTTTGAAATTTACCAGTAGAACTGCTGCATTTCCCACCCTAGGCTTATACTGGAGTCAGTAAGTTTTCCCAGTTTCTGTGGTAAAATGAGGTGCCTCGACTGATATCTGGTTGGCTTATACTCCAGTGTATACGGTAAGCTCAGAGAGATAAAATGACTGACTTAGAGTCAACCATTTGGCAAGTGGCAAACCTCGGTGACAAAAAAAGCCCCCCTTTCTTCACTAGCTCCTGCTGCCCCTGTTGGAGTGTGCTTGCTCATCTCTAGCGCACTGAACAGTGATTTGGTGCGGAATGCAAAATGCCATGAGAAGATGCAAATTCAGGGAAACCTTGGAAGCTCCAGGATGATTCCTGGACTTGGCCTTGAGAACACAGGTGGGGAAAGAGCCTGGACGATACCATGGGGAGAGGTGCTGGGTGGTGGGGTAGGACGGAGCAGGTGGGCCATGAGTGGGTCCATTGGCTCAGAGCGTGGACCTACCGCAGTTCACCCTGAGAAAGCGAAAGAACCAAGCAACTATGCCCTTGGGTCTGGCCTTGTCCTCAGCATGACCCTGGCCAGATCCCCTTTACAGATCAAGAACAGAGCAAGAATGATGTGTGTGAACAAAGAGGACTTGGATAAACCAGGCTACAACATGTTTGTGCTGGGTACCACCAGACCAGCGTGAAATAAAACCTTGGCAATGTTGATTTTGTGTTCACCACCCTCATTTCCCCACCTACCCACATGGACTAAAATGCACAGGAAGCATTTGGCTTGAGCTTCAGAACATGGAGGAGGGCACCAGCCCTGCTCCTCACCCAGCCTCTCACTTCTCAGGCCAGCACACAGCAGCCACCAGCTCCTGCCAGAGGTCACATGGGAATATTAGGAAGGAGCTAGATCTTGTTGAGAATCCAGAGGGCTGTGATTTGCATTACTTTAAGTACCTTTACAAGACCGTAAGATGGTTCCCATTTGATGGATGTGAACCGTGAGGCTCAGAGAGGCCAAGATGTGCAAGGGCCCAGTTGAATGGAGCCCTCTCTTGGCAAAGTTGGAGCCTTAGAAGGAGCGCTGAGGAGGCAATTGACAGGTTTATGGAGCTCCAATAAACCCGTGCTTATTGTCAACTCAGTTGATTTAAGTTATTCCATTAACGAAGTGAGGCTGATCTTATGACTGAGGGGGCAGCAGTCTGGGAAAGGGGCAAAGTGGACACGACCATTTCAGTTGGGCACCGTGGGGTCAATCAAATCCGGATCCCGCCACTTTTGCATCTGGGGGCAAGTCACTTACCGCCTCTGAGACGTGCCTTCTTCACTTCTAAAGTAACCGATGCTCGTCCATCCACAGGCTTGTCGAGCTCAAGCAATAGACTTTCTGTTTGCTGTTCTTGGACGACGGCGTTTCCTCTCCACCCTATGTTTATCTCCAGCAAATGCTTGTCTCCTGATTTCACTGCCTTAAATGTGGTTGGTTATTTTACTTTGCCAAGATTGCCAAATACCAAATACCGAGTGCTTCGCGACTCGGCATAAGTAAGTTAGGACAGGTAGCAAGGCTGTGCAGTTCCTCTTTGGGGCTGTTTGTGCACCGAACTTTCCCCGTTCTCTTCCCAGCAGGACTACACCCCCCAGTCCCCTGGCAAGTAGGTCTATAGGACTGAGTCTGGCCAGTGGAAGCTGGGTACAGATGATGGGGGTGTAGAGTGTGGGTGAGAAAGTTGGCCTTGAGATGTTCTCACAGATCTTTCTCTCTTTTCTGTCCTACTTGAAGTGAAGGGTATAGTAGATACGAAGCCATTAGATGGAAGAAGCCTGGGTCCTTGAAGGGCTACATGGAGCAGAGCAGCCATGACATCTGACAACCTGCACTGGACTGTGAGAAGACATAGCGACCCCCCTCGTTACCGGAGCAGAACGCCTCATCTTTCTCTCAAGGAGCAGCTGGTGGGTTCAAACTGCTACCCTAGGTTGAGCAGCCCCATGAATAACCACGGTACCGACTGGGATCCTTGGACTATCACCCCACCCTCTGGCTTTCCTGCCCCTTTGGTAGCGCTCCTGAATCCACTGGTAGCTCGATGCTGAGTTCAGCATAGACCCTGAAATGCAATAGAAAGTTCTAACGGTGAAATTAGATGTTAGCGAATGCTTTGGGCCACAGGTTGACTAGTTGGAATTAGGTCCAAATAAAAGAAATAAAAATTAAATGGGATCTGTTTTAGAGTTTCTTGTGTCCTTTAGGACAACTGGAGACTAATTTGTAAATGTATGTAACATTTTTCAAAAGGAGATAATAAAACAGTATTATCACATTGTTGCTAGTTGGTAAAGACTCACAGTCTCCCCTTTCCATACGGGGTCACAATGAGCTGAAACCCACTTGATGGCAGCAGGTTAGAGATCCAGGGATGTGAAATCTTGGTCATTGGGAGTAAACAGGAAGAGACTGCTGTTAGGGTCGAAAGCTAAGTTCATTGTCCAAGATGCCTGTGGGGTCAGCTTGGCTTGCTAGCAATCTCTGATAATAACCTTAAATAACGACAGAGAAATGCAGCAGAAATTCTGTGTATGAGGGAAAATACATGGACAGCTCTTCTTAAAACTCATGTTTTACAAGTTGGTGTGTTTTTACCCAAGAGAGATCTTTGGCATGTCAGAAACCCCTCCCGATTTCATTCCACAGTCTCTATTCCAGTGGGCCTCTTCCCAAGTTTTATTAACTACCTGGGGTCACAGACTTGGTGCCCCAGCTGCCAGGGTGAGCTGTGCCATAACGGGTTCAGGAAGTCTAAACTTGGGGCAATTTAGCTGTCTGTAAAATCCTACTAAATGAACTCTCTTATCATTTGTTAACTGCCAGGTCAAAGTTCACCAAGAACCATTCTCACTGATAGTCTGGGAAACAGAGTCTGTGGAAGTCCTTTGCACATGGCACATTAGCCTATGCTCAAAATATGCTTATGGGGCAAATTCTGATATGATTAATGTAGACATCATTGAGCATACATTAGGAGGATTTGCATAGATATGTAAATTTGAACACTGTTCAAGGACATTAAGTGATTTCAGATTTCATCAGGATAGTATTAGCCAACACTTCTTGGAGCATATTATTATATGCTAGACACCATTCTAACTGTTTGATGTAATAATAGACTTAATCCTCACCACAGTGCTATGATATAGTTACTACACCTATTTCCCAGATGAGGAACCTGAGGCACAGAAAGGGTCAGTGGCTTGTCTAAGATCACCATAGAGCTGGGGTGGGAGCCGGTAGCCTGACTCCAGAGTCTACAGTCTTATTCCCTTGGTTACAGACCATCTTCGTTAAGGACCTGAGGGAGAAAAGCGGAGTTGCCTGGCCTGGCCGCATTGGGAGACTCTCGCTGGCCCCTTGGACACAGAGCCTAAGTACACCAGACATCACCAGCTCCGCTGATGTTGGGCATTGAATAATTCCAAAATAATACCAAAATTTCTGCCAGATTGGCTCTGAGAAGCGGTGCCCACCTCCCCCAGAGTGGAATCTACAAAGAGCCCAACACCTCCAAACGTGAAGGGGTTGCACATGTGGCGTCAACGCGTGTCCCCTGACCGTAGATCAGGGGCGTGAACAGTCTGGCGGTCGTCAGAGTGGGTCGGAACATAGATTATTGCAGATGTCGTCAGGTTAAAATGTAACACCTTATCATTTGGTCTCCCTTTAAAATTGTTCTAGTTCCTAATATTTCTACTTTCTTTTCAATTGAAGTTTTTCTGTTTCACTGTGTTATTCTTATGGGGATCTTTAAAAAATGCTCTTCTGTATATGAAACTGAGGAGAGATAAGTCTATAGAGACTAACTGGGTTAGTGGTTTCTTGGGGGTGGGTGGCAGGGGAGACGGAAATGTGAAGCTAACAACAATTAGTACAAAAAAGAAGAACGTGTTTTAAAATTGCTTGTGGTAAGGATTGTACAACTCTTCTGAGATTATTGAACTATTGAATTGTATGATACGTCGATTATGTGCCGATAAAACTACTTCAAAGCAAAACAAAAGACCTCCTGCTTGGGTCATCAGCCTCCATGGTAATTTGGGGGAGTTTGAAAACACAGCGTGAAGCCATGAGACTGGACTGTTACAAGGGGCTGGGGAGGCGAGAGTCTGATAGAGTGAGAAGTGGAGTTTCATTCCTACCAAGACGTGTAAGGTGGAGAATTCCCCAAACCTTGGCGAGAAGGTGCGCTCTGAAGGAGCCTGGAGTAGAAAGCGAATGACAGGGTCTACAGGAGCTAGAATTTGAGTGCATGCTATGGATGCAGTCCAAACATTGCACACAGCACAAAGACAGCAATGGATGCAGATGTGGCAAGACTGGTTGAGGATGGCCCGAGACTGGGCAGAGCTTTGCTGTGTTGTCCATAGGGTTGCTATACGCTGGGTGGGACGTCGCAGCACCCACCCACCAACAGCACCCACAATAGCAACAGTAGTTCCGTGATAGCTCATTCACTAGCCAACGGCCTCTACACCTGGGCCAAAATAAAGGCGAAAAATTGCTCTGTTTAAAATGTTTAGAAACATGGTTTGTGCTTTCACTTTGGACTTTGGACTTTGTCTTGTTTTAAGTGACATTTCTGCCTTATTCTGTGGACCTAGATAAGCAATCACACACACACATACACACACACAGCCTTTTAAAAGTATCATCGAGCAAATAGTTTTAGGGATGTGTCTGCTACCATGTCGGAGAGGAAATGTTTTGAGAATGATGAGGGCAAGGAATGCGCAAATGTACTTTACACAAGTGATGTATGTATGGATTGTGATAAGAGTTGTATGAGCCCCTAATAAAACTATTTAAAAATGGAGCTGTTGTTATGGCAATGAATTTTGACTCGATAGCAGAGCGGCTGCGTCAGAAGGGCATGCCATGTGACTGCGATGACAGGCGTTCATTCATAATACGATGACTTCCCCACCTAGAATCTGGCAGCCTGACAGCCCCGCACCTGCTCAACCCAAGCAGTGAGCAGCGTCCCACAGCAGGAATGAGTGGCTGTGGGTATAAAGAGATGTTTTCTCATTCATTATTCTTTTTGTCTTGTTGTCCAAGTGCGGCAAAAGCCAGGCTAAAATCTTCAGATTGACCATAATTTTTTTTAAAAAGATGGGAGGATGTCTCCTTCTGCAGAAAACACAAGGAATTTCCTGCAGAAACAATTTACTTTCTGCAAAAATAAATGGGTCACAAAGAACATCAACAATTTAGTGTGACAGTATTCTAACATTTTGGCAATGGACATATCCACTTGGGGTAAATCTACCCTACAAAATTAAAAGCATCATTCTGTAAAGCTATGGGTGGTGCACAGAGTGAAATGCTTGGCTATTCCTGGAAAGGTGTGGGTTCAAATCCATTTAGAGGGGCTCCAGAAGAAAGGTCTGGCAGTTGACTTCTGAAGGTCACTCACTCAATTCTTACTCATGTCAACTCTATAGACCAGACCAGAACTGCCCCTGTCGGCTTCTAAGATTCACTCTTAAAGGGAGAGAAAGCCTCATCTTCCTTCTGTGGTGGCTGGTAGCTTTTCACTGCTGACCTTGTGGCTAGCAAGCAGTCCAACATGTGACCCACTATACCACCAGGGCTCCTTTGAAAATGTCATGAAGCTGAGTATTTCTCTGACACATGGGGTCACCATGAATCATAACTGACCCAGTGGCCATTGATTTATAAAGATGAAATCATAAGGATGTGTTTATTTCAGTATTATTGTACAGGAAGCAGACAAACAAACTGAGAACAGCCTAAATGCTCAGTAGTATAAGACTGGTTGAATAAATTCTGGTACATTGTTACTGTGAACTATTATTTATTATCAGATACAAAAGAATGAGCTAAAACTATTATTGACCTTGAAGGTTGTCCATTTTTATAGTTGCTAAAAGGAGGCATTGTCCCCAAATATGTATAATATAGTATGCCCATCTCCAAGGATAAGCCAAAAAGTATTGTTAGTGGATTTCCAGTTCACAGATACCTGGGTTTATTACAAAACCAAACATGTTCAATGGCGCTGTGATAAGTAGATGGTTGCAGACAAGCTTTCTCAGGAATACACTTGTTTTAATCTATATAAGTTAGGTGCTTTCAGGTCTGCTCCAACCCATAGCAACCCAGCAGAAGGGTTAGTCCTGTGCCAACATCACACCTCTTCTTTTGTTTGAGGCCATCGTTGCAGGCACTATGTCAATCCATCTTGTTGAGGGCCTTCCTCTTTTTTGCTGCCCTCTACTTCACCAAGCACAACTTCCTTATCTGGGGACTCATCTCTCCCAATAACATGTCCAAAGTCTTTGAGACAAAGTCTCACCATCCTTGCCTCTAAGGAGCTTTCTGGATGTACTTCTTCCAACACAGATCTGTTTGTTCTTTTGGCAGTCCATGGTACTTTCAAGATTCTTTGCCAGCACCATCATTCAAATGCATCTATTTTTCTCCTTTATTAATGTTTAGCTTTCACATGAATATGAGCCAGTTAAAAATACTATGGCTTGGTTCAAGCACACCTTAATTCTATTTACCCAATGCAATCTGTTGTTTGATCTCTTGACTGCTGCTGCCATGAAAATGGATTATGATTCCAAGCAAAACGAATCCTTGATAACTTCAATCTTTTCTCCATTTATCAACATGTTATTACCTCTTGGTCCAGTTGTGAGGATTTTGGTTTTCTTTATATTGAGCTGTCATCCCTATTGAAGCCTGCAATCCTTGATCTTCATCAGCAAATGCTTCAAGTCCTTCTCATTTCCAGCAAGCAAGGTTGGTTCAACTGCACATCTGAGGTTGTTAATAAGCCTTCCTCCAAACCTGATGTCACATTCTTCTTCATGTGATCTTGTTTTACTGATTGGTTGCCCAGCAGACCGATTGAATAAGTATGCTGAGAGGATACAGCCCTGACACACACCTCCTGGCTTTAAACCATGCAATGTTCTCTTGTTCTGTTCCCACAACTGCCTCTTGATTCATGTACAAGTTCTGCATGAGCACAATGTAGTGCTCTGGAATTCTCATTCTTCTCAAGGCTATTTATAGTTTGTTGTGATTTACAGTGAAATGCTTTTGCATAGTCAATAAAACACAAGTAAACATCTTTCTGGTACTCTCTACTTTCCCCAAGATCTGGTGACATCAGCAATGATACCCCTTGTTCCACATCCTCTTTGGAATATGCCTGAACCTCTGACAGCTCCCCATCAATGAACTGCTGCAACCATTGCTGAACGACCTTCAGCAACATTTGACTCGCGTGTGATATCAATGATGTCCTATAATTTGAGCATTCTGTTGGGTTACCTTTTTCTGGAATAAGCACAACCATTGACCTCTTGTAGTCAGTGGGCCAAACATCTGTCTTCCAAATTTATTGGCCTAGGCAAATGAGTGCTTCCAGTGCTTGCTGAACATTATCAATAGGTGTGCCATCAATTCCTGGAGTGTTGCTTTTGGCTAAGACTTTGAGAGCGGCTCAGACTTCTTCCGTCAGCACCATTGGGTCTTGTTCATATGCTACTTCTTGAAATGGTTGAATGTCAACCAGTTCTTTTTAGTTCAGTGAGTCTGTGCATTCCCCGAGTCTTTGTTTGATGCTTCCTACATCATTTAATGTTTCCAACAGAAGCTTTCAATCGGGCAACGCAAC
>NW_022103899.1:1226382-1238292 GCF_000313985.2 Echinops telfairi | reverse complement strand
TAAGAATATTGGAAATAGTATTGGTGGGAAAAGGACCAGCAACATTTCACCAAGGGAACAAAAACAATCCATCATGCCATGGTCCCTGCTCATTCTTTGAAGGCAGCCAGGGCGGTCCTGCGACATTTTCAAGGAACCTCATCCCATCCGCCTACAGGCATGACCTTGCCCCTTCTGGTTTCCTTTGCTGTTCTCAAATCACAAAGAACATTATAAAGGAACACATTTGAATCTCGGAGGATGCCCAAACTGCCATTTTGATGAGGTGTAAATTGAAAAGACCAAAATTCTTTAGGGAAGGGTTAGAGAGATGGAAACAGGGCCTTCAGATGTGCATAGAGCTGCATGCAGGATTTGTGGAGAAACAATAGTTTTACATTTTGATATTTTTTGTAATAAATATCTTTATAATTTTATAACAATCTATTTTGACTTACTCTCCTACAAGTGTACACATTAATCATTTTCTTGTTTGAGCATTGAGAAGTATTACTAAAAGTGCATAAGCCAAATGTTCACTTTCGCTAGGAGTTGGGGCTGGAAGGATCAGAGAAAGACGGGTACATTTTTCTTTCTGGGCCATCACAGTGTGGGACGTATCACACAAGTATACTTGCGCATTGGTTTTGTTATTAAAATGCAATGTGATGAAGGAAAACATACTTAACCATTTAGGATTTGGGGATGATAAAATGAGACAATATTTATTAAATGATTATTATAATCCTCAGTGTAAGGATGTAAGAAATGCTGGACATTATTATTAGATTCCTCTTCACCAGCCCTTGAGCTGGTGAAAAACCATCTAGTGGTTTTTCTTTACTGTAGTCTCCGAGTACACCACTTACTGCATGCTCTCTGTCACCCTTGTACAAGCGATTCCTTCTCTTAGGAGCCTCCCATATCACACCCCAAAGGAGCTCTGGTGGCATAGTGGGTTACATTTAGGGCTGTCACCAGCTGCTTCATGGGAGGAAGATGAGGCTTTTTGCTCCCATAAAGATTTACAGCCTCGGAAATGCGTCAGAATCGACTTGATAGTAGTGAGTTGAGATAGTTTATACCTCATTCCTTTCCCTTTCCCCTGGTGAGTTGCTTTGCATCCTCTAGGTCTCAGTTTCCGTGCCGTGGCTGATACCTAATTCAAGGCGAGGGGCCTGTCCACTCTGCATTGTCCGTCCCACACTAAATGGCAGAAAAGCTGATTTTCCTGCAGGATGGGATTTATTCTTTGCATCCTCAGCACCTGAGCTGGGGGCCTGGCGTGAGTTACCCCATAAACACTGACAGAGAAGCTCAGTGAAGGAGATTGACACTGGCTGCCCGGCCCTCTGGCAGAGAAAGAGGCAAGCTGGGTGGACTGGGATGAGCTTGAAATCATAATCTTTAAAAGTCCTGGGCCACTGTATTTGTGTTTGGGTTCCTGCAGAGTTTCCACTTAGCAGGGTTTTGCAAATTGGGAAGGGACCGCGGTGCTGCTGCTTGGTAAAGGATTGGTTTGCTTAGATGATCATATGATATTCATCCAGTTTAGACGTTATTTAACTGAGAGACAGCTGATAACGTCTCTTTCTTAACTTGTTGCACATATGCCCCCCCAAAAAACCTCCCTCGCTTTTGCTAGCGTTCAGATAAAAGCGATCAAGGCAATGCACCAAAGAACGGAACGCCGAGAAATGCTCTGCAGATGGCAGTTACAGTGAACACGTCAGCAATCCTCCGTGGGCAGGCACAGAGTGCGTTTTTGACCTTTCTTGTCAAAATACAGTTTCAAAAAAAGACAGCATCATGACTCTCACACAGATAGAAAATCAACACCCGTTAAAGATTCTCCTTAACTCATTAATCAGTGAGAGCGCACAGGCAGACACTGAAACCTATGTTAAAGAAGCATAATAAACGGATATGTGGAGAAAAATCTGAAGTTGTCAAAGATTTCATTTTGCTTATATTTGCAATCCATGATCATGGCAGCAGCAGTCAAGCAACCAAATGCTGTCTTGCACTGGGCAAATCTGCTGCAGAAGACTTCTTTAAAGTGCTGCGGAACAAAGATAGAACGTTGAGGATGAAGGTGGGAGTGATCCAAGCCATGGCATTTTCAATCGCCTTATATGCGTGTGAAAGCATGGACATTGCACAAGGAAGCCTGGAGAAGCGCTGATGCATTTCCACGTTAGTCCTGGGGCGTGTTGAAGCACCATGGGCTGCGGGAAGAGCAAACGGATATGGAGAAGTAGGGCTAGAATGCTCCTGAGAAGCGAGATTTCCTCTCCCACGCTTCGCGCATGGTACCGGGAGCTGACCTCCTGGTAAAGGACATCCTGGTTGGTAACGTAGGGGCCTTGGAGAAGAGGAAGACCCTCAAGGAAATGAACTGACCCCAGGGCTGCATCAATGGGCTCAAACATAACAACGATTGTGAGGGTGGTGCCGTGCTCTGTGCCGCTGTGCGCAAGGAGCCTATCACGTGGAGCTGACTCAGTGGCGCCCAACAGCAACACCGACTGTTCCAGAAGATCTGAAAGCCAGATACATTTATTGCTGCGAAACATGGAAACGAATGTACAAATATAAACAAAACTTTTCCGCTAGAGGTGGGGTCAATCTATCACCTTCTGAAGAGACCAGAATTTGCATTTCTGTAGACAAGAATAACTTTGCATTTCTATCAGTTATCCATAGAGTTATCAGCACCTACTGCCAGTGTGTGACCCCGCCTGTATCAGTAGAACTGAACTCCGTGGCCGATTTTCCAGAAGTAGTTTGCTAGGGGACTTTTCCCCCCTGAACCCAAATGGACTTGCACCTCCAACATTTCAGTTAGTAGCCAAGCAAGCTATCCATCTGTGTCATCCAAGAACTGTACATTATAACGGTTAAAATCAATATAATTAGTATAATGAATTTTAAAAAATTAATGCCAAATTGGCCACGCATTCTGCTATCCTTTTTGTAGGTTGTTCTAGTCAATTTGCTAAATGTTTATTTAGAATTGTAAAGAGGGACATTAGCCTGTGCTTTTCCTTTCCTCTCGTGGAATGTTTGGGCTTCAGAGGAAGGCAGGCCCCGCAGAACCAGGCCGGAAGTGTTATCTCCTCTTCGGTTTTCTGGGAAAGTTTGCATACACTGATTTTCTTTCCTTCTTAAAGGGCTGGCAAAAGGTATTAATGAAGCCTTCTGGGCCTAGAAATTTCTTGGTGGGAAGAGTTTTAACCACAAATCTAAATTCTCTAATAGTGATCAAGCTAATCGGGTCGTCTATTTCTTCTAGAATAAGGTTTGGGAGTTGTGTGTTTCAAGGAGTTTGTCCATTTTGTCTAAATAGTTGCCTTTAGCGTGATACCATTATTACAAATATCACATGATTCTTTTACTATCTGTAGGTTCTGTAGTGATGTTATTTCTCTCATTCCTGATATTGGTGAAAGCCCCAGTGGTGCAATGGGTTTAGTAGTGTTGGGCTGCTCACTGAAAGGTCAGTGGTTAGAATACACCAAGCTTCTGGGGGTTGGTCGGGTAGGTGGGAAGAAGGCCAACTCTGGGAGCATCCTTGGTCCAGAAGATGAAGAGTTGTGACACCAGAGATGGTGAGAAGCAGCATCAGAGAAACGGTAGCAGTAGAGATGGTAGAACCAGGAGAATGAGCAGTGGGCTTCCTGGTCATGGAGCAAGAAAGCTGAGTTCCTGCGGGCAGCCTCCAGGCACTTGGTGGAGCTTGGCTTGCTGACCACACAGAGAGAACTGAGTGCCTTTGGATGGAGGCTTACATGCACAGGGGGTGCCTCTGGTCATTTACTGGCAGAACTAAAAGGGCTTTGAACACTAATCCAAGCATGACAGAAGCCAAAGGCCCATGGGTTAGAGGGATTGAGAGCCAGCAATAAAGAGGCAGACCTGGGACATGGCTGAGAAAAGGCTGTTCTGATTGAAGAATTGTATCCTAAATCATATCTGATCCTGCAATGTCACTTATTACTTCCTTAGTCAACTCCATAATTGTGAATACTGTTTGAGTTCTGTGAGGTCATTGCAAAAAATTATCAAACCCAGTTCAACAACCGGAAGCTGCATTGTCTTCTATTACTACAACCACCCTGTGTGTGTTTCACTTCGTGATACCAGGCTATGACTGCTGAAAACAATCAGAACTGCCCCTACTCAGGAAAATGGAAGCCAAAAGCAATACTGCACTTTTGGATGGATTACATGAATTAGCAACATCTTCAAGGACTTGAAAAATATAGGGGTGGTGATTCCCACCATGTCCCACACTCAACTCACCTATTTGGCTTATACCCCAAATAGAGGGATCTTGGAGAATAACAGTAAATTCCACCAGATGATGATTCCAATTGGAGCTGCCTTTCCAGATTGCTTGAGCAAATTAATGCTTCTCCAGATAGTGGTAGGCAGCTCCTGCTCTGGAAGTGTCTTTGCCTAAATTCTAGTTGTGAAGGACGCCAGAAGCAGTTTCCTTCAGCTGGAAAAGTCAGTAATAAACTGTCCTGCTGGTGGGATAGGGGCGACGAGTTGGGCTGCTAACCACACGGTCTGCAGTTTGAAACCACTAGGGGCGCTGTGGGGGAACTCCACTCCCATAAAGGGTTACAGTCTCAGACACTCACAAGGGTAGTTCTACCCTGTCCTATAGGGTCGCTATGAGTTGGCTTTGTATCAACGGCAGTGAGTTTGTATTTTTACTCAGGAGTGTATCAACTCTTCGGTCCTATGTCATAATTTAGTCTACAGGAAGCTTGACTGCCTTTCTTTCTCATAAAACATCACATTGGTCTATCACACTGATGGCATTATGTGGATTGGATGTAGAAGGAAGAAATATCAATGGATCTAGACTTATTGGTAAGACATTTGCATGCTAGATGGTGGGAAACATATCTGAAAAATTCAAGTGTCTTCCACCTCAGTGAAAGTCTAGAAGTCTAGTCGTGTGGAGAATGTAATAATATTCTGTTAAAAATTAAGGAGAGGTTGCCACCTCTGGCCCCTCCTACAATTAAAAAGGAAGCCCAATGCTTAGCTGGTCTCTGGGTTTTGGAGACAACCTATCTCTCACTTGGCTGTGCTGCTGCTCCAGCTTCTTCATCAAGTTACTCATAAAAGCTGCTAGTTTTCAGTGGAGCCCAGAATAAGGGCAGGTTTGACTGTGGTCTCAGGCTGCGATGCTACTCACGCTGCCATTTGGGCCTTGATGTGTTGATCCAATGGTGTTTGGAGTGTCAGTTGCAGAGATGCAGCTAGGCATCTTTGGCAGCCCCCGATTGATAAATTCTAGAGCAGACTCATAGGATTCTGGAGCAAGGCTCCAGATAATTTTTTTCTTTTAAAAATAATTTTATTGGGGGCTCATACAAGTCTTATCACAATCTATCCATCCATCCATTGTGTCAAGCACATTTGTACATTTGTTGCCATCATCATTCTCAAAACATTTTCTTTCTAATTGAGCCTGGCAGATAATTACTTTCTTTTTGAGAAAATCATTTTTGGCTTGTTACTGGGCCTTGGTAGAGATGGAAAATGCCACCATGGACCACAAACCACCAGGTATCACAAACTGTCCATCATGAACTGGGTGTTGTCTGATCCATAGTCATCAAGTTGGACACAGAAGTCCTTCATTGTTAAAAAAAAAGTAGTATATATAAGTTCAGACTCAAACAGAACCTGAAGGCACAATTTAAGCTATATTAGAAAGTGACCGGGGGTCTTAAAGGCTTGAAGATAAACAAGCAGCCATTTAGCAGAGAAGCAACAAGCCCACATAGAAGAAGCACACCAGCCTGTGCGATCATGAGGTGTCACCGGAATCAGGTAACAGGCATCAAAAAACCCCAAACAAATAAACAAGCGAAAAAACAAAACACATATTGTTGAGAACGAGGAGAGTTGGAGCAGAGACCCAAAACCCATCTGTAGACAATGGGACAGCCCCTCACAGAAGGGTCACAAAGAAGGGATGAGTCAACAAAGGCATAGTATAGCATCGATGAAACACACAATATTTCTCTGGTTCCTTGAGGCTTCCTCACCCCCCACTATCATGACCCCAGTCTTGACTTTCACTTCAGGCTAGACTGCAGCATGTACACAGGGACAGATAAGAGCTCACGACACATGGAATCCAGGTCAGATAAACACCTCAGGAACCGAAATGGGAATAGTGATACCAGAAGGGGAAAGGAAGGTTGGGGAGAGGAGGAGAGGAGGGGGGAACTGAGCACAATGAATGACACAAAACCACACATACACCCCCCCCCCCAGGGGGATGAACAACAGAAACTGTAAGGGAAGGGAGACACCGGTCAGTGTAAGATATGAAAATAATAATAATTTATAATCTATCAAGGGTGGGAGGAGGGGGAGGGAGGGTAAAAAGAGGAGCTGATACCAAGGGCTCACATAGGAAGTAAATGTTTAGAAAATAATGATGGCAACATATGTACAAATATACTTGATACAATTAATGTATGGATTGTTATAAGAGCTGTAAGAGCCCCCAATAAAATGATCTTTTAAAAAAGAATAGAAAGTGACCCAAATATCCATGGTCCCCACTCCTGCCACTTTCCCTTCCTTCTCTTGGTGTCCACCTGTGGCCTCCTCGGGGAGATGGATTGGCACCGTGGCAGCAATGATGAGCTGAAAGACAGCAGCCATTGGGATGATGGTGCAGGGCCGGTAGTGTTCCACCTTGTACGTGGGTCAGAACCTAACACCAACAGGCTTGGTGATTCATCAGGACAACTCAGAAGACTCAACATAGGAGAAAGCTTCTAACATTTGTTGGAAAAAAATGCAATAGAAAGATAGTGGGATTGTCAAACTTTTTGAAACCCTCTGGAATGTCTTATGATAATGAAAGGAACCAATACACATTCAATGCCATGAAGTTCGAAGGAAACCCACCACTAACACCCACGTCTCTCGCTATAGAACCATGTGGGATGCAGCTAATTCTTATTTTTTTTTTTTAACATTTCAATTTTTTTTCTTTAAAAGGAGTGAGTTGTGTACAGGGGGGTTAAATGCTTTACAGACAAGAAAGAAACACACTGTGCTAGAACCAACTTAGTCAACATCATCTTCATCTTCATCTTCCTCATCGTCTTCCTCCCGCTCTCCCTCCTCCTTTTTCTTGCTTTTCTCGGCCTTGACGACTCCCTTTTGGGCGGCCTCGGGCTTCCCTTCAGCCCGGTAGGCAGCGATATCCTTTTCATATTCTCCTTCAGCTGGGCAGCCTTCTTCTCCTCAGGCTGCGTGTCATCGGCTGCAGTGTGACTCCACATCTCTCCCAACTTCCTCCCAAGGTCCCCGATGGACAGGCCAGGGTGCTCGCTTTGATTTTGGGGCGATCCTCAGAGCAAAACACGAAAAAGGCCAAAGGAGGCCCCTTGGGTGCATTGGGATCCTTGAACTTCCTTTTGGTCTCCCCTTTAAGAGGGAAGCTGTTTTCATTTCTCTCTCCTCACGGGCCTTGTCCGCCTGAGCCACGACTTCAAGGCTCCCCGTCTCTTGTGCAGACGTGGTCTTCCATCTCTGAGCCTTAGAAAACGCTGAGAAATGGACAGAGGCATCCGGTGCTGCTTCTAAGTTCCTCCCGGCGCGTTTGCACCCAAAATGCCCGTGATGACATTTTGCCTCCCGGCTTCTTGGGATCGCCTTTGCCCATGTTATTATGTTTTTATTTCTCCCGTGGGGCACAGAGACGCCCAGTGCCTCCCGGCGCTGCTGCCGGGCGCTCTCTCTATGGAGCTCCGGTACTGCAATGGCCAGACGTCCATGCCTCTAATTATGAAATTATGAAATTATGACATGAAATGTGAAATAGTGTCCCAAAAGGAAATTCAGTCGTGTCTCAATGCTCTAAGTTTTTCCCGAGGACAGGTCATGTAGGCACCTTCTGCCTAGCTTGTATCAAGATTCCAGACTCCCTTGAGGAAAAGCCGTGTTCAGTTTAAACGTCCTTATTTGTAGAACTAGTTTGTGGACACAATTCTCCACTCTCAGTAGTGTGAGAATTGTGAGAATCTTCCCAAAATTTGGTTACTCGGATCTCAGCTAAGGACTAACCTTGCAAGTAATTCTTCCTAAGGTTAGCATTTTCAGGTGTTCAATGTTAAATCTTTTTTTTTTCCCCAGTGAAATTTAGCATTTTCCTGTCTGCTTTTTAATATACTTTGAATATATAAAAATAATAACTTAAGAAACATAGGAAAGGTGTTTTCATGTTGTTGATAGCATTTCTTAGATGTGAATTTTTATTTCAACTCTCTGAGCTCAGATAATTTACTCTGTCTACTTTTATAAAAGCTCAAAGTTATATGGTTAAATGGAATGAAATGAAAATTATAAAAATAAATTAAAATCTCAAACAATCTAGTTAGCTTTTATAGATATTACTGTGAAATATTATTCTATACGTTTTTGCAAAAGTTTCATAAAAATAATTAAATCCAACTCCATCCCTCAAAGCCCAGCCTTTTATGTACAAGAAAATGATGAAATGCATTCTTAAAGCTAGTTCCAAAGGTAAACTGCCACAGTAAGAGAGCCAATAATAAGCTGGCTTAACAAGCCAAGATGTTTATTTCTCTCATGCCTATTGCTTCCAAGGTAAGGGGTTCAGCTAGATGGGGCAGCTCTGTCACTTGTATCAGGTGATTTTACACATATTGATTTTTGAGTTCTTGTAATAGAGCCAGCATGAAAGGATCCAGAGCCAGGAATTCCCTCTTAAGCAAATGAAGTGAAAATTGATCACATCAGTTCTGCTCATCTATCATTAATAAGAGACCCCATCTAGTTGCAAGGGATTCTAGGACATTTATTTGCTACATTGCTAGGACCAAGGGACTAACAGATTTTGGTGAGCCCCTAGCAATCTCCCCTACAGCGCGAATGAATTTTCATCTCAGGTGTAAAGTAGGATATTGTGAGAGGTAAGGTAAGGTGTTAACTTGGCTGGATCATAATTCTCTGGTTTGCCAGGGATGATGTAGTCATCCTCCATAATGAGGTCTGACATAATGTAATCACTTCCATGATGAGATCTGCTAGGAGCAGGCAGTTAGATGGAAGGGAGTTTCTTTGGAGGTGTGACCTGCATCTACTCTATGCGAGCATTCTGGGAAAACTAGACAGCTTTTTGCTTGCTCTGTATCCTGCATTCAACTTTCATGATCTGACCTCTGATCTTAGAACTTGAGCCAGCAGCCTGTCTTATTACTTGCTGATCTTGGCGTTTAATAGTGACTGCGTCCCAAGGCAGCAGCTTACCATCTGACCTGATGATCTTGGGTTTATCAACCTCTGAGGCTATCTATGTAAGTCAGAAGCCTCCAGCCTGCTATCAGACTCATGAACTTTGAACTTTCCAGCTTCTACAATTTTATGAGTCATTTTCTTGAGTTAAATCGCTCTCTCTACACACTCTTATGCACATGTGTGTGCACGCATACACAGACACACACGTCACTGGTTTCTTTAAAAAACCCTGAATCAGACAACAATTTAGTGAGTCATAACTTTCTGAGTACAGGTATGTATTGCTTAATGCCCATTCAGGCAATGGCTGACCACATAATCTTTCCATAAGGTGTTTGTTTTAACCTTTTTATTGAGAATTCAGTGACCTTGCCACCCTCAAGGCCCACAGTTTGAAACCACCAGCCACTCCAAGGGGAAAAAGCGGGGCTTTGTATTCCAATAAACAATTGGTTACAATATCGGAAACTCACAGGGGCAGTCCTACCCTGTCTTGTAGGGTCTCTGAGTCGGCAGTGCATGTGGTTGTTTTTACAGACCCATCTCGTGTTGGGCAGAAGGATCCCGGGGGGCTCTGAGGGTTAGGCATTGAATCGCTCCCCTTAGATAGGTGGCTGGAAACAACCACAAGTCTGGCTTTTCGTTTTGAGTGATTTTAGGATTTGTTTCATAGGTTCCTTTCACTCTATACAGGACTCTCACGTCGCCCTTTGCAGGGTGGTTGGTAGGGGCGGTTAGCACCGTCTGGTTCTGGTTTCAAGGTTGTGAGGTCGAGGTTGATGTATTCCATTCATTCACATCGATGTGTGTTGTTTGTGTTCTTCTCAAGGGTAAGACCATTCTCCCTGTCTTTATTGCTTTCCCCCCCACCCCCGAGGGTGTTAAAGACCCCAGACCCCTAGAGTGATTGAGCAGTGGGGGTCCAGGGTGCACTCCAGCCCCTGAAGTGCCACCTCTTCTAAGTCCCCTTTCCCTCCACTGGCTTCATTTTCCCTCTGCCTCGCAGCAGTGTGGTCTCACACTCCTGTGCAGGGCAGCGCCTGCTGCGGCTCCTCCACTCCTTCCTTGGGTGCTGGGGTGCTGCTTGGGCCTGGGTGCTCGTGGGCTCTTGGTTCCTGGTGGCAGTACGCATGCCAGAAGCAGCTGCACTATCAGGCTCCTGACACACACACACACACACACACACACACACAGTCTCCAAAGCCACCTTTCTACACTAACCCCAACTCCTCCTCTTGTGCTGGTCCAGACATAGGCAAAGCCATGATCCTGTTGCTGGTACAGCCCCTGCCTGGCCCAGCCACACACTCAGCAAGGCCAGCCTCCGTGTCCATGATACAGCTCTCAGACTTTGTCCGGTGGGCTCTCATAAAGTTTTAACATCATAGGCTTTAGGAGATTTCGTTACAACTTGTATGGGGAGTGCCTGTATATAGTAGGGTATGCATAGAATGTTCAAATTGTATACCACCTGATGCACCCAGCGTATTCTGGAAGGGAAGCAATGCATACCTGTATTCCCAGAGGAGATCGAGTAATTTCCTAGAATGACATCCAAGGTATCACTTGAGAAATTTCCCTAATAATCTGTGCTAGGAGACGATTTCAAGATGGAAAACTCATGATGACAACTTAGCTAAATGCCTTCAATATATTTTATCATTTTTCATATTTTTATCCAAACTCTAGTTAGCATTTTACGTCTATCTAGTTCGCACTCTTGAGCAATATGTAATGCCCCCCTTGACCCCAAACCAGTCCTCAGCTATCAGACTTTTCCTTTATGGAATACTTTATAACCTCCCTATTATTAGGATGATTTCAAAGTTTAGTTGTGCTTTCCTTAATAGAAATCTAGAGACATCAGGGGAAAACATACTAAGTTCTGGTGTCTCCTTTATACCTAGTCTGTTATCTTACTTGTGGATCTATAACATAATATCCAAATCCCCAAGGTTATTATGTTTATAAGTGACCTACTTATGTTTGTATTCCTGATGAACAAATAGCGGCATTTTGATCTGTTAAATTTAAGATTATATTTTGAAGCTTTTTAGAATGTTTTTATTGTTTTATTATATAATTTCCTAAGATTTTTGTAGCTTTATTTAAAAGACAATATTGGTGAAAATGAATAGACCAAACCAAAACAAAACAAAAACGCTACCAAACTCACTGCCATTGAGTCATTTCTAACTCAAAGTGACTTTATATAGTGTTTACCAGGTTGTAAATCTTCCTGGGAATAGATAGCCTCCTCATCTTTTCCCCTCGGATGGCTAGTGGGTTTGAACTGCCAACCTTGTGGTTAGCAGTCCAATGTTAATCCAAGAATAGATACTAGATGGTGATGACCAACAATAAGGGTTTATAGATTTTATTGACTGGGAATGCATAAAAACTCCCCAAACCATTGAGTTGGGCATTTATTTCAGTTCTGCATCATAAGATTTTGTGTCTCTCAGACACACACAGGTACATAGATGCATGTATGCATGTGTTTTTTAAATTTTAATAATCCTTTGTCTAAATGTAAATTCTCCCCACTTGCACAAAATGGTCCCATTGCTGAAAGCGTGGTCCATTATGAATTGAGCTGATACAACTATGCGTAACGAGGAA